>NC_059175.1:61622034-61940367 GCF_019923935.1 Bubalus bubalis | reverse complement strand
AACTTTCTTAAAACCTTTTTTTTTTTAATTATTAAAATAAAATTCATACCATACAATTAACCATGAAAGTATTAATATAAATCAGTGACATTCACAATGATTTGCAAACCATCAGCTCCCTTCATTCCAAAACATTTCCATCACCCTCAAAAGACAGTTGGTTTTTAGAGACACAATTCTGGAAGTTTTCAGCAGAGAATGGGCTAAAATGAGGTAAGGAGAACCAGATCAGGGAGAAGGCTACTCCAGATTTTCAGGGAAGACACAGTCTGGTCAGCAGAGCTGCATGTAGGTGGTCATGTCAGACATATGATGTCTGGCCTGGGTGGAGGTGTTGAGGAGCTAGAGATGTTTTGGCCTCGTAAAACAGAGTGCGAAGGACCGGAGGAGAAAGAAGTCTGGAGGGAAAGTGCAATTGTAGGCTTGGACGTGTTATCTTGGAGATGCCAATTAGACACTCTGGAGATGTCAAGAAGCAGCTGGAGACAGGAGTCTGGAGCTCAGAACTCAAGAGAGAAACTTAAAGCCCTCTGCAGTGAGATGGGATTTAAAGCTACAAGATTGGGTAAAGTCACAGAAATAGAGTTCAAGCCAAGAACCGAGAGCCATGGCTGGCTGGCCCTAAGCACTCTGATGTTTCAAGTCTGGCGGTGAAGGCATTTTGGCACGAAGAAGAAGAGCACTAGGGAAAAACTTGCTGCACAAACTCCTTTGAGTCTGAGATGACACCTTCTTCTGTTAGTTACTGAGTTTGTTTGTTTACTTGTTTATTTTGTTTTTTAATCCACAGGTAAGCTAAAATACCAAGTTTTCCTTTTATTATGCACATTCAAGCAAAACTGAGCCACAGTTCTCACTTAAAAGCATCTGTTTTAGGCCCATCAGTGGGTTGATTGAGGACAAATGAAAACGAGTTATCCAGCTGATCATTCCAGCATGTATTCAGTGACTATAAGCAGAACAAATGACATGAGAGGATAAAATCACTTATTTTACGTATTTCACGAATCAAAGCAATAACAACAAAACCAGCACATGGCAAAGCACGCATAATGGCAAAGCCTCTATTATGACCGGAATGTAAAATGTAATAGGGTTTTCAGAAAACAATTTACGAAAAGTGACAATCTCGCTTATTTAAATGCTATGTGACATTCAGCATCGCTCCTTCAGGTAAAATTACAAAATTGATAAAATGAATTTTAGAGACACTGTTGAATATGCTGAACAAACACAATGCATTTATCTGTTGACTAACCTTTAGGTTAGTGAAAAAACTACCGTTTCGTGAGAATTGAAGGCAGCTTCTATTGAGTTATTAGGCCAAAACTTTGTTGGAGTTTCTACACTTTGTCTATTTCACATCAAATTTTAGAATGCATCTGTTTTTTGACATTAGTATTTTCTCTGTATGGATACATGGAGTATAAGATGAATTCTTTTACAGTGTAGTCAATTTTTATCCGATTTTAAGTTCCCCAAATGCACATGTGTTGTTATATATTTTAAAGTTTCCTAATATAATAATAGTTATTTTTCTGATTATAAAATTAACATGGGGTAAGCTCAAAATCATGCCTATTAAAAATGATGGATGAAGAGGAAAAAAGGAAAATAAATCTACCTAGAGATATTCAGATGTGAGGGAACACTTTCTTGTACATTTCTCTATGCTTATCATGCACTCATGTGTGTCATTTTATAGAAACAGAACCACAACAAAGCACCATAAAATATGTTTTTTCTATTCAACATATGTCATGGATATATAACAGATACAAACAGAAACCTAGACACATCTTAATTTTTAATGCCTAGTAGTGTTCTATTTAATGGACTTTTTTTTTTATCCAACTGTATACAGATGGACATTTAGAGTGCTTCTATTTTTGTGGCTGACATTGGTGCCTATTATGTGCCAGAGAATATTTTCAATCCTTTTCACATATTAACTTATCTTCTCTGAAGATTTTTCTTAGTAGCTCCTCAATATAATTCCTAAAATTTGAATTGTTAGGTAAAGGGTCTTTACATTTTTTGTGAGCGGGCGGGCATGCAACATGTGGGATCTTAGTTCCTCAACCAGGAATCCAACCTATGCCCCGTGCAGTGGGAGCACAGAGTCTTCACCACTGGACCACGGGGGAAGATCCCAGTGGTCTTTGCACTTTAAATATGGAGGCATATTGACAAAATTCTCTCTAGAAAGATGGCAGTCATGACACATTCACCAGAAGTTCCTGTTTTGCGGGTCTTAGCCAACGCTGAATGCCAGCAATCATCTTTATTTTTGGAGATCCAATACAAAACACATATTCATTTAAAATAAACCATGGGAATTCTGATAGCTTACACTGAATGGTGTTGTATTTGTGGTCTCCGAAGAAGAAAATTTCACTTCGGGACCAAAGATGTGGCTTCAGTCACTCAAGAGTTTCATGTGGCAAAAGATTTATTACAGTGAAAAATGGGATAGAGAAAGCTTCTGACACAGATATCAGAAGGGGGCAGGGAGGGCCCCAGTCACTGGTTTGGGTGGGGCTTTATACAATTTTTCAGTTGGTTACTAACAATAGAAAGGTCTTACCAGACCCACTCCCACAACATTCATTTCAAGATAACAGGATCAGTCAGAAGTACTTCTTAAGTCCTCCAGCAAGATATATTGTTGTTATATAATCATTAGTACAGAGCTTAAGAATACATAGAAGAACTACACAAAAAAGATCTTCATGACTAAGATAACCATGATGGTGTGATCACAATCACTCACCTAGAGCCAGATATCCTGGAATGCAAAGTCAAGTGGACCTTAGGAAGCATCACTACGAACAAAGCTAGTGGAGGTGATGGAATTCCACTTGAGCTATTTCAAATCCTAAAAGATGATACTGTGAAAGTGCTACACTCAATATGACAGTAAATTTGGAAAACTCAGCAGTGGCCACAGGACAGGAAAAGGTCAGTTTTCATTCCAATCCCAAAGAAAGGTAATGCCAAAGAATGTTCAAACTACTACACAATTGCACTCATCTCACACGCTAGCAAAGTAATGCTCAAAATTCTCCAATCCAGGCTTCAGCAGTACGTGAACCATGAACTTCCAGATGTTCAAGCTGGATTTAGAAAAGGCAGAGGAACCAGAGATCAAATTGCCAACATATGTTGGATCATCAAAAAAGCAGAAAAGAGAGAAGAGAGAGAGTTTCAGAAAAACATCTACTTCTGCTTTATTGACTACATAAAACCTTTGACTGTGTGGAACATAACAAACTGTGAAAAAATCTGAAAGAGATGGGAATACCAGACCACCTGACCTGCCCCCTGAGAAATCTGTATGCAGGTCAAGTAGCAACAGTTAGAACCAGACATAGAACAACAGACTGGTTCCAAATTGGGAAAGGAGTATGTCAAGGCTGTATATTGTCACCCAGTTTATTTAACTTATATGCAGAGTACATCATGAGAAATGCCAGGCTGGATGAAGCACAAGCTGGAATCAAGATTGCCAGGAGAAATATCAATAACCTCAGATATGCAGATGACACCACCCTTATGGCAAAAAGTGAAGAACTAAACAGCTTCTTGATGAAAGTGAAAGAGGAAGTGAAAAAGTTGGTTTAAAATTCAACATTCAGAAAACTAAGATCATGGCATCTGGTCCCATTACTTCATGGCAAATAGATGGAAACAATGGAAACAGTGACAGGCTTTGTTTTTGGTGTGGGGCGGGGCCGGGGGGGGTGGGGCTCCAAAATCACTGCAGATGGTGACTGCAGCCATGAAATTAAAAGATGCTTACTCCTTGGAAGAAAAGTTATAACCAACTAGACAGCATATTAAAAAGCAGAGACATTACTTTGCCAGCAAAGGTCCATCCAGTCAAAGCTATGGTTTTCCCAGTAGTTATGTATGGATGTGAGAGCTGGAATATAAATAAAGCTGAGCACCAAAGAACTGATGCTTTTGAACTGTGGTGGTGGAGAAGACTCTTTAGAGTCCCTTGGACTGCAAGGAGATCAAACCAGTCCATCCAAAGGAAATCAGTCCTGGATATTCATTGAAAGGACTGATGTTGAAGCCGAAACTCCAATACTTCGGCCACCTGATGCAAAGAACTGACTCATTTGAAAAGACCCTGATGCTGGCAAAGACTGAAGGTGGGAGGAGAAGGGGACCACAGAGGATGAGATGTTGGATGGCATCACCGACTCAATAGACATGAGTTTGAGCAAACTCTGGAAGATAGTAAAGACCAGGGAAGCCTGACATGCTGCAGTCCATGGGGTCACAAAGAGCCAGACATGACCGAGCAACTGAACTGAACTGACAGAGCTTAAGGTAAAACACATCGTTGATCAAGATTAGTTGTTTTGTTGTGTAATCATTCAGTTCAGTCGCTCAGTCGTGTCCGACTCTTTGCGACCCCATGAATCACAGCACGCCAGGACTCCCTGTCCATCACCAACTCCCAGAGTTCACTCAAACTCATGTCCATCGAGTCGGTGATGCCATCCAGCCATATCATCCTCTGTCGTCCCCTTTTCCTTCTGTCCACAATCTCTCCCAGCATCAGGGTCTTTTCCAGTGAGTCAACTCTTCGCATGAGGTGGCCAAAATATTGGAGTTTCAGCTTCAGCATCAGTCCTTCCAATGAAAACCCAGGACTGATCTCCTTTAGGATGGACTGGTTGCATCTCCTTGCAGTCCAAAGGACTCTCAAGAGTCTTCTCCAACACCACAGTTCAAAAGCATCAATTCTTCTGCACTCAGCTTTCTTCACAGCACAGCTCTCACATCCATACATGACCACTGGAAAAACCATAACCTTGACTAGATGAACCTTTGCTGGCAAAGTAATGTCTCTGCTTTTGAATATGCTATCTAGGTTGGTCATAACTTTCCTTCCAAGGAGTAAGTGTCTTTCAATTTCATGGCTGTAGTCACCATCTGCAGTGATTTTGGAGACCCAAAAATAAAGTCTGACACTGTTTCCACTGTTTCCCCATCTATCTGCCATGCTGTGATGGGACCAGATGCCATGATCTTAGTTTTCTGAATGTTGAGCTTTAAGCCAACTTTTTCACTCTCCACTTTCACTTTTATCAAGAGACTTTTTAGTTCCTCTTCACTTTCTGCCATAAGGGTGGTGTCATCTGCATATCTGAGGGTATTGATATTTCTCCCGGCATCCTTGATTCCAGCTTGTGCTTCTTCCAGCCCAGCGTTTCTCAGGATGTACTCTGCATATAAGTTAAATAAGCAGGGTGACAATATACAGCCTTGACATACTCCTTTTCCTACTTGGAACCAGTCTGTTGTTCCATGTCCAGTTCTAACTGTTGCTTCCTGACCTGCATATATATAGGTTTCTCAAGAGGCATGTCAGGTGGTCTGGTATTCCCATCTTTTTCAGAATTTTCCACAGTTTATTAATGTGTAATTATTATAATGTGTTATTATTAAAGTGTAATCATTAGCTGGGCTTAAAGAAGCTTAGTATTAGAAGAAATAGACTGTTGCTATAACAATTCAAAGCTTAACAAAAAAACTCTTATGTAATTAAGAGGAAGGAATATAGGGAAAAAAAAGTTTGTCCCTTTCTCCTCCTCGAGGGCCCCGGCTCCCTTTCTCCTTCTCAAGGGCCCCAGACTCCTTATCAACCTACCTAAGAATTAACCCTCTCAATTCCTTTTAATTAAACCCAAGCATATGAGCTTCTTGCATGCTGCTTTCTGAAATGTCAGTTCATATTTTTTGTTACTGTATTTCCAGTTGTGTCGTGCATGGGAATAAACACATAAATGAAGCTACTAAAAGTTGCAGACTTGTGAAGATCCTGGAGAATTTAGAAGTTATCAGAAGCAGTACTGATGCCCACAATCACTATTTGTCTTTGTTATTTCTAACCCTTATCTTTTGTGACCCTTAATCTACTGATACCTACATTTCACTTCCAATGGCATCTTGTAATTCATTTGTTTTCTGTGAGTAACACTTCTTTTCGAAATCCAGGTGACACTTGTCTTTGCTGTTTCCCCTGACATGATTTGTCTAACTCGTGTTCTGCTAGGAGCAAGCTGAGACAATTATCAACAGAATGTGTAAAAAGATTCTGGGAACCTGCAGCCAATAGTCACATACAGGGTTGACGATGCATGCTCACATTTTCACATTGCTTCAATCACAAACTCTGTTTTTTAAACGTTTTATTTTGTAGTGGGGTGTAGCCAATTAACAGTGTTATGATAATTTCAGGTGAACAGCAAAGGGACTCAACCATATATATACATGTAACCATTCTCCCCTAAACTCCCTTCCCATCCAGGTGGCCACATAACATTCAATAGCAAACTCTTTTCTCTGCTGCCAGAGTCTAAGGCCATAAAGCTCTAATCATGCACATTAGTAAGTATATCCCCATTGTATTGTATCTGTAGGTTGAGGGTGGTAACACTGGTATGGTTGCAGAGCAGGATGAACTCAACCCGTGGAATGAGCTCCTACTTATCTATCCGGTAATTTCTACTCCTCTCTCCACACCATGCTACTCTGAGTCATCCAGTTTCTCTACTCCAACTTGCAATAATGGAACTCAGGACCCAGGATCATCCTAATTGGATTCTACTGTTATGATTCTGATTCATTATTTCCAGCTTAAAATACCACATCATTTCTAGCTTGGAATACCACAATAACCTAACTGTTCTCACTACCTCTGTTTATCCCTAACCAGGTTATTTACTCCAATCCATCATGTCATCACTGTCAGATTCATGTTCTTACCCAGCAGTGGAGATTTATGTCACTGCCCTACTCAACGACCGTTCGTTTGTCCTCATGCCCAACAGATTTAAGAAAAGAGTGATATAAAAGGGAGCAAACAACATAAGAACAAGGTGGTAGGTTTTGCTGATATGTTTCTCATGCTGGTTTCTTATATAAACTCTTAATAAGCATTAAGGATGATAACATTAAAATATAAGCTCTCTTCTGGGGTCTGAAATAATAGGGTCCAAGTACACAATCCTGTAACTGAATGTTATAGACAGAGTTTATAACACCTGCAAACTTGAGTGAGTATTATATCTCTTAGTTAACCTCAACAAATTCTTAAATACTTAGATTTTCAGCATAGAATAAAATAAGAACTTAGAGCTCTCAGAAAAATAGGCTGAAGATATTGTGTGCCTTAGAAGAAAATCCTGTGCTTTTGTTTCTAGGTGTCTAGTCTCTAGTTTTCTAGAGAAGAAAACTGAGTGTTCAGTTACAAAACTCAAGGCATTGGATTTTCAGTTTCCTATCAATTCTGTCTACAGTATGGTGTATCTAACATGCTATCTGCGAGTCAGGATTCACATTGTTGTTAAAAACTACAAAAAGCAAGCAAATTCTTGTCTACTCAAGGATCAAAGGCCCTACTTAGACTCTAGTTTTTAAGAGAAAAAATGATCAAAATATATATATATATGTATGTTATATATATATGCACTGCAAATGATTAGCAACAACTTACCTATCATCTCCTATATACTGAAAAAATATTTATGAGAAGTAAGACACTGAGTGGTATCATTTCTTTGGGTCTTTGCTCAGAGTGATTAGATGTATAGTATCATTAAACTATATGGAATGAACTATTAGAGGGAAATGTTTGTATCATTCATTTAAATTCTGAAAAATCTCTCGCAGAAACAAATGTTGTGATCTTTGACACTGAGTTGCTTTTTATGGCAATATTCAGGCAGCATTGTCAATTTTTTTCCCAAGTGAATTATGCTTTGCGATAATAAAGTTATATAATTTAATGGAAAATATTCTCAATATTATTACAGGAAAACATGCATCAATTAATCTAAATGCTACGTTAAGTTGTTTATATAGGATAAATGTATATAAGGTAACACATTGAATCCAGGTAGCTAGTTGTTTATATCGGATAAATGTATATAAGGTGACACATTGAATCCAGGTAGCTATTGGTATGGTGGTGGTAGAGACGGTCGTGGTGGTGGGCAGCGATGGCGGCAGAGTGGGGGATGATGATGGAGGTGGACGTGGCGGTGGTGGAGGTGGTAGCATGGAAAGTAATGAAGTAGAAAAGAGCTGAAAAAGACAGAAAGTTGGCCTTTTAAAAACTCAAGCTGACTTTATACTGTCTGAAGTAGCAATGAGATCTCTCTCTGCCCATTCTGACCCCTGCACTGTTGTGGTATTCCCTACAGAAGGGTTAATATACTTTCACCCGGCAGGCTCTGACTCTGAATCAGAGACAGGTGAGCAGTCAGTGAACAGGAGGAGCAAGTCCACCACTGCTCTAATCCTCTCTCTTAACAACTAAAAGGAGAAGAAAACAGCGGTCATTAGCTGTGGAGTATGTTTGAGAGGAGATGCCCAGCTGAATAAGGATAAAACTCGAACAGAGTTTCCAAACAAATTAATGCAGGAGGGCTTTCTTGAGCTCCAACTATGTGCTGGGTTGAACATCGTGGATACACAGATGACTTCTGCCACTGCCCTCAAGGAGCTTGTGGTTTAGTTCACAATAGAAGAGGACATGAAATATCTGCTGTGCCACAGAAATGGAAAATCCTGTTATATCAACACTGGCTGGGGGAAGAATGATTGATAATGGCTCACGATGGAAGATGGTAGCAACAAAATGAGGTGCAGGGCGAATGAGGAAGCCTGGTATAGCTGAGAGGAGGGAAGTCAATAGAGCCTTGTAGAATTTTATGATTATTAAAAATGCACTTAAAATTAGAAATTTATAGCATATAAATTTTGTCATTAAAATTAATTAGAGTCAGAGGAATCATGACATTTAATCATTTCAACCTGGAAAAGAATGTAACAATTTTTATCAAGTTAGTGTACAAGGAAGACAAATATATCATGACTCCTCTATTTAAATTTAGCTGTTCGAAAGACATGTCTTAAAAAAAAAAAAGACCTATGTTTTAGTGTTCTTTTTCAGACTACATATGAACTATATTTCACAGCTCGAATGTTTTTACTTAAAATTACCGCACAGAGATAACTCATATATTTTACAATATTTATTAATTATGGAGTTGGTTGGTATGTTCAATAATAAGCAATTTTTCATATTTTGATTAATTTTTCTCCATTTCAGATGGCTATAATTTCCTCAATAGAAACATTTCAAGATAAATCACATGGACATTCATTTTAAACATAAATGTGGAGCACTCTGCTATATTTTCTAAAACAAGGCTACAATTTAAATTATAGACTATGCCTTTAAGTACATATATTTACAGACACATAACACTGATACTCTATAATACCTACAATTCTTCACAGGAAGGGATGTTCTGTTATAGGAGATGTGGTTATATTAAATCATATTCTGGCCTTCACTCCTAAAACTTAGTAAGTTTGAGGTCTGAAAGCATTTCATCTTATTTATATCCTCCAATTAAAGCTGTAAATAATCTGATAAGCCTGGACGATATCTAATTTTATATATACATGTGATTGGCTTGGAGAAAGCAATTTAGAAAGAATTCTATTAAGAATTCAATTTAGAAATTAAGAAATCAATTTAGAAAGAATTCTAAATTGATTTTATTGAGATAAGAAGGAACTTTTGCTTTGGGATATATGTTAGCTTTTCAATGGTCCCTTCTTATCCCAACATGAGGATAACAATGACACACTTCTCACCCGCTGGGAATAATGAACTAAGAACTCTGCTTTTTGACAGGGAAATAAGTTACCACCCTGAGCTTCATGGAAGGAAGGCTGGGCCTACAGCACTCATTCTGTAACTAGCAAAGGAAGTAGGATAATGGGGGCTTAAATTGTAAACTACTTATTTGGAAGGTAGTGTGTTAGTCCCTCAGTCATGTCTGACTCTTTGGGACCCCATGGACTATAGCCCCCTCCTCTGTCCATGGGGATTCTTCAGGCAAGAATACTGGAGTGAGTTGCCATTCCTTTCTCCAGGGGATCTCCCCAACCCAGGAATTGAACCTGGGTCTCTGGTATTGCTGGCAGATTCTTTACCATCTGAGCTACCAGGGAAGCTGAAGTCTAGGTTAATATTTAAAGCATTGAAAGCAAAAAAGAAAACAAGATAATTGTGCTTTGTTGAGAGCACACTTTAAAAATTTTAGGCACTGAATCATATAAATGATGCTCATAGTTTTAGCATCTCTACCTCATGGTGCCTTTAGAGCAGTGGGCTAATCTACTGAGGTCCTGGACCCCTAAGCCAGGTAACACCCATCGCTTCTCCATCTCTGCCCAAGAGCTCAGCTGGACAAGACTTTCTCAGTCCTGCTACTCCATAGCAAACATGGAAAGGCAAGCAGATTCCTCGGAGAACCAAACTGAAATATCCACACTTGTTATGGTGTAAGCTGACCACTGCCATAAAGGAGTCACATGTGGCTGGGATGCTGGTGAGAATCTTAGCTGATGCTCTCATTTACTGCTGAGTTCAGACAAGACTGGGCACTCCTGGCAGCCTGGAGATGTGGGGCTGGCAGAATCTATGAGAATATAGGCCCAGGAGGTTCCGGGGGAAAACTCAAGCTCTGTGCACCATGGGGACATGGGTGTCTCTGAGGAGGTCAGTCAGGCTAGGCAGTAACTGACAAGTAGGGCAGGAAAGCCTCTGAGAAGAGAAGTGACTTGTGTGGGAACCAGCCACCTGGTACCATGAACAGGAGGCAGTGATGGAGAGTAGGGACTCGGTGACCAGAGTGGGAGGCTTTACTTGGATCTGTCCCCAGCCCAGTAATTGGTTAGCCATGGAGATAAAGATGGGAAGAGCTATTTTTGTAATGCGTGGGGCATATGAAACCCTACTGGGGAATTTCAGGGCAAACTTGAATGCAAAGGGCAGAAGGTCATTCCTCCTCTCTGGGTCACACACCACCGCTCAGAGACAGCCTCCTGGGGGCTCAGGACAGACACCTCTGGGTACCAGCAGAGCAGGACACACTGTGCCAAGGGAAGCTGCGCTGACCAGCGGGGTGGGGGTGGGGGGCGGGGGAACTGCAAAGCTCTGCTGGAAAATTATAAGGTCCCTATTAAGTGTGGTGTATAAAACAGCTACACAAAGGAAGCCAGGGACAGCAGTCCTTCTAAGGCAGATCTGTGCCTGGCAGAGCAAGGGCTGTGCAAGGGACATAAATGTGTGATAAATCTGAGGTTCTTCGCATGTGTGTGTCAGCGTGTCCGTGTGTGTGTGCATGCCAGCGTGTGTGTGTGTGTAGGCACGCCTGCATGGGTGTGTGCATGCCTACGTTTGTATGTATACCAGTGTCTTTTAAATTTTGAAGAGGGATGAGTGGAGACAGGTGGCGTCTTCCATAGTTATGCCTTGACGTTAGCCTCTCTCTTTTCCCATCCCATGTCTGGGTAACTTTATTCTTCCACAGCCCCCAGAGCTCTCAAAACTTCCTGCAGGTGATTCTCTCAATTCCCTGCCTTCAGCTCTTACAACTATGATCTCTTCTAAGGATTCAATAGTGATTGTATAGAACAGATACAGCCAAAAAAAAACACAAAAAAAACAAAAAAAACAACAACTACTGGGGACAGTTAGAAGGAAGACACAATGCCAAGAGTGGCTGTGGGCTAGAACCCTTGCAAATTTTGTATGTCAGACTTTCTGTGGCCCTAATGATTTTAAAAAAGTAATTTGCATAGATAGAACTGTTTCCATAGCAACTCAGATAGTGGTATGTTACATCTCAGCCCTAATGGCAGCTTTAGCAAAGCTACCTAGAGATGACAAGGGGATTCCCTGGGGTAAAAAGACTTTTAATGAGATCCTGATGTTTGGAGGTTCATCAGCAAACGGTAGCGACATACCCCTTTCTTTTCAGTGACTGTGTGGCTTAATCAGACGGTGCTTGCTTTTGGGAAAGTTCCATCCTGGAATCACATGGTCCTTTCTTTCTTTTCAATCCCACTTTCATTCTGTTCAAGTTATTAATATAAATACCTAGTTGTGTTCAAAGTGAAGTTTACACATGACAATAACAATTCACATCTGTGTTTACACACTCCAATAACTAAGTTAATAGCAGGGGCACTTTCGCAGAAAATTATTAAATTGATAAACTGCCTGAAAATCCTAAATGATCCATGTTCATCTCATAACCATAGCTGTGTGTTAAATACAAATTTCTACTTCCTGTAAATTTAACAAAGCTTCGGGAAGTTTCCTGAAAAGGGCATCAGGAATAAAGCAAATTAACCCCATCCTGCCTATAAATGTCCTTTGTGAAGGACGCATAGTGGGGTGTGTGTGTGTGAATGATTACATGTATCAGAAAATGCCTCCAGAGTCAAAGGAAAAGCTGAGCATCTGGGAAAGGCACCCTGGAGCTGAGGTTCCACTGCCAAAGTAAAACAAATGTACTTGGTTTTCTTCCTCTCTCTCTTCTTTAAACTCTTTTCCTCTATTGCCCTGAGCCTGGTTGGAACCAATATGAAATTAAACATCTGCTCCATCCAGACTATAAAGTAACTTAAAAAACAAGAAACAAAACAAAACCCACCATGGTTAATGGCCAAGATCCTCTTTTTATTAATAAAAAATGTTTTCTGACTGCTTTGGAATTTGAATTTTCCAGCCTTAGATTCCATGTTACTATCTCTCACTAACTTAAGAGGAAAAAGGTTTTTGAATCAAGAATAAAATATGGGGGATAATGTCATTTAGTCTAAAAACATATCTCAATCTAAAATGTGAGGAATTAAAGTAGCCACTTTACTACTGATACTTATGAATGTAAAATATGAATATGCTGTGCTAAGTCACTTCTGTTTTGTCTGACTCTTTGCAACCTACGGACTGTAGCCCACCAGGCTCCTCTATCCATGGGATTCTCCAGGCAAGAAAACTGGAGTGGGTTGCCATGCCCTCCTCCAGGAGATCTTTGTGACCCAGGGATTGAACCCAAGTCTCTTACATCTCCTGCTTTGGCAGACAGGTTCTTTACCACTAGTGCCATGTGGGAAGCCCTAAAATATGGTTCTAACTGTTAAATATGTCTGGGGATCAGATTAGAGGACTTGCTCGTGTTTGCTTTTAATGAGTAACTGGGAAGATAAGCCTCAAAGCTATATTTGTGACCCGAGCAGGTACGCCACTTGAAGATGGAAATGAGTTTATGAATTACAATCCATTTGCTTGAACAAAAGAAATCCAACATGAGTGAAAGCCAAACAGAATGTAGGGCAAGCGGCTCTTCTGGCCAGTGTGTACCATTATTTGTAAGTGCTCCATGTGTTTGTTACAGGACTGCCCAGGGTGAAGTACTAATACTTTTAGGATCAAGTTTCCATGGTTTAAAAATTACTTGAAAAAATTTCCAAACTTTTAAGTTGGACAACTGCCATTTGCACAGTAAATGAGTTCCTAATCACTGTTTGTTTGTGAACTAATGGTGTGTGCACACTTTCTCACTGATGAGAACAATCCTGGCCCTGGGGGGACCTCCAGCAATATTTGGGTGAAGGAGGTAAAGTTACGGAGAGGAGAGCCCCCCAAGGTTTTTGGCACCAGGGTCCAGTTCCATGAAAGACAATTTCTTCACAGACGGGGGATGAGGGGGATGGTTTCCCGATGATTCTCATAAGGAGTGCCCAACCGAGAGCCCTCACGTGTGCAGCCCACAGTAGGGTTCACAATCCTATGAAAGTCTAATACTGCTGCTGATCTGATAGGAGGCGGAGCTCAGGCGGTAATGCAAGTGACGGGGAGTAGCTGTAAATACAGATGAAGCTGTATTAGCTCTTACTCACCCACTGCTCACCTCCTGCTGTACAACCCAGCTCCTAACAGGGAGCTGGGGACCTCTGCCATAGAGAATTATAAGTCACCATCCAGCAATGCCCTCTCCCTGAAAGGCACTTGGCTTCTCGAAGGGTAAGAGATTAAAAGGCAAATATGGATGGAGAGAAAAGACCAGAACTCTTTGAAGTAGGCCACCTTGGGTCTTAATGCCAGGAGGGTGGCATCAGCAGATACAGAAGGGACCATTTGTGGGGACGTGTGTGCGGGAGGGTGCCTGCTCCCCATGCATATATACAAATGACATAGTTCATTCTGATTGGAGGAGAGGTGATTCTAGGTTCACGTATGGGGGCTTTCTCCCCACTGCCTTTTTGACTCACGTTTTATTCTCTTGCTCCCATTATCTGAAAGCCAAATGCATGGCCATCTCTGCAACCTAATGCAGTCAGCCCCCTTGATCTGAGGGGGATGATTTCCAAGATTTACTGTGATGAGAGATGGAAGAAGATGGGGGAGGCGTAAGATGGGGGCATCACCTGACTCCTCACAAATACATTAAAAATTCATCAGAATTTGGAACAATTCCTACTGAACAACTTTTAAAGGACAGCAGAAGACTCCAAACCTCCAAAAAGGCAAGCCAATCTCCTTAGAAGGAAGTAGGACCAAAGATGAAGACATAAAAAGATTCCCATTGGGTGCCTGAAACCAGATAGTAACAAATCTTATATATATAGTATTCATATGTTTTTTCTATACATATGTGTTAGCCTTAATCGCTAAGTTGTGTCCGACTCTTTGCAATCCCATGGACTGTAGCCGTCCAGGTTCCTCTGTCCCAGGGATTTCCCAGGCAAGAATACTGGAGTGGGTTGCCATTCCCTTCTTCAGGGGATGTTCCCAATCCAGGGATAGAAATCAGGTCTCCTGCGTTGCAGGCAGATTCTTTATCATCTGAGTCATCAGGTAACTTAGAAAGTTGGCACTGTAAGAGAATATCTGAATTGCCAGCATCACTACTCTTGCTGAGCCAGCCGTGTGTGGATGTGTGTGTGCTCAGTTGTGTCTGACTCTTTGCGATCCTACGGACTGCAGCCTGCCAGGCTCCTTTGCCCAGGGAATTTTTCAGGCAAGAATACTGGAGTGGGTTGCCATTTACTACCCCAGATGAGCCAATTAATGGACAGGACATGCTGGACAAAGGGGCAATTCACTCCCAGGCGTGAAGATTTCATCACACTACCCAGAATGGACACAATTTAAAGCTCATCAGTTGCTTATTTCTGGAATTTTTAAATATTTTGACACCATTGTTGACTGCAGGTAACCAAAACTTCAGAAAGGAAAACTTCAGAGAAGAGGGGACTACTGTTCAAACACCACTTTCCTTAGTAAAAGTGAAAGTGAAAGTGAAGTCGGCTCAGTTGTATGCCATGGACTGTAGCCTACCACGCTCCTCTGTCCACTTCCCTCAACTGAGAATTCTCTCTGCTCCTCTAAGCTCTTCTGGCCCTTTCTCAGTGCTTACTTTGTACCCACATCTCCTCTCTTAAGACTTGATTGACAGCTCCTTGGGGACAGAGCTCATACCTACATCATCTTCATATTTTATATCATCCACTCAGCCTTGCATGTAGTGTTGCTCAGAAGTACACTGGAGAACACAGGAAAGAAGGAAGATGGACATGAAGACCAGCTGCTCAGGACTATTTCTTTATTTCCCTGGCATCACAGGTCTCCATGATACAGGTCCCTGTGCTAAGAAATCATTTCGGAGAGTCTTCTGAGCATTCCCACGGGAGGCACCTCACTGACAGCATCCAGCAGCCATGATGGCAGATGGACTCTCACTCATGACGGGCAGGCCACGTGAAGACTGAGTCCCTACGCGAAGGCAGTTTGGCACGTGCAAACCCAAACCGAAATGTCTCTCCTCCAGGCTGAGTTCCAGCCTCTAAGGGACAACCAGGAATGAAGTTTGTCTTTGAACATTTCATGGAGAATAACAGATAAAAACATCTGCTGGAAAGGAAACCAGGTGTCGGGCTGGGGAGGCAGACATTCTTTAATTCACTCCTCTTCTCCGGGATCCGGTGGGGATTTCGATGTTGTGTTCGCTAACACTAGCTAATGTAATTTTTGTGATAATTGTAGAGCAAATAGAGCAAACTCTCAAATATAATTAGGGAAAAGTGCTTCTAATTAACTTGTAAGTCGTGGGTTGCAAAGTAGAGTCACAAATCAGTTATGCATTGTCAGACCTAACAAGTAAAACACACTGTACATTTCCATCCGGGCAAATAAACAAAGTAAGACAAAACACCCCTGGTAAATACTTTCCTTTGAAACTTTACAACATGCTGGCATGCTCTGGAACTTAATTGCAGGTAAGCTGAGGTATATTTCACGTCACCAGCAACCCGTGATCATGGTGAAGAGAAATGAAGACGACCTCAGACAGTGTGGGAACAGCCTACATGCTACCTCGGTGGCTTGGAAAAAGGGATACACTCATGCAATCATCTCAGATGGGCGGACAGAGGTCCTGAGCAAACCCCAAGAGGTTTTGCAGGGAAGTAGAGGGTGATGATAGTGGCAAACCCCCTTCCAGCTCAGAGTACCAGCAACACCAGTTGCTTACTGCGGGCTATACGTTAGGTAACCGTTATAAGCAATGTCTGCTACATTTGTTAGAAGTCACCCCATGGCTTCTCTGTCACAAGGGCAACTGCATTAGAAAAAGTGGTAACCTCAAATTATTTTTAATTCATAAAAAATGGTAGAGGAGATACACATTTTCATAACTTAGTTACTGTTAGCAATGCAATATTTTGGCATCTCTCAAAAATGTTCAAGTCACCCACAGGGGGGTTAACTGATGGCTTGGAGAAAAGAGAAAGTGAGGTTCCTGAAACATCCATCCACGATCATGAGAACTGCTGTTGGAGCTTAGTAAAAATGAGTCCCAGGCTATGATCATAGAGATTTGGGGCCTGGAAATCGGTACTGATTGCAGGGGGTTGGGGAGTGGGAAGTCATGGTATCAGGCAGACAGGCTGTGGGGACAGAACAGGCATGCCAGCGGTGATGCTGGCACTTTAAATCTGGGCTCAGGGCACCACCAGGCATGTTCAGGGCGTCCAGCATGATGACTAGTAAGTGGTGGGTGTTCAGGAATGTTTGTTCATCCCTTTTGGGGATACAAGAATGCAGAGAATGCCTCCATCCTCAGGTCAGGCCGTAAGAATGTAAAGCACAGGAAACGATGTGACAGGACGGCTGTCGCTATGTCCACCGGTGAGCCACTCCTTGGAGTGCGCAATAAAGAAAGGCTGTGAGACTGGGTCAGCCGACAACATTATCTCACCATAACGTACGGCAGCATAAACTCCTTTAAAAACACTGTATCAAAATGTCTGGCTCGCTGGAACATAGCTGTCACCATCTTGGCCACTGGGGACAGTGCAATATCCTGAGGATGGTCTCTGGCGAGAGGGTACCTGGGTATTTACCCCAGAATTTCAAGCAACTGGACCTCACTGCTTCATGGCAGACATTCTACAAGCATTTGCTTAATGAATGAATGTATGAATTAGACCCAGAGCCTACAGAGCTGCTTCAGTCTTCAGGACTAAGAGTGGGGGTGGCAGGAAGTTCATGGTCTGAATTTCCTAATTTGATTAGACTTGGCCTGGTTGTAGCCAAGGCGAGGCAGAAGAGGGTGCCAGGCTGTTCTCATGGGTGCCCACTGGCCCTGTCTCTCCTCTGCTTCATATCCAGGTTTTCTCCCTTGTCTTTACCTGGCCACCTAGGTCAATTTTAGCCCCAGCACCAGACATAGAGGCAGAGCCTTCTTCAGATTTCTTCACCAGCTCCCTTGGGGTGTCAGGTCTCCTCTGAAGAATAAATCCCTTTTCCCATGTCATTCATTCTTCTCACTCTTCTCTGGTCAAACCCCAGCTGACACACCCAGTGAAGCTATCTAAATGTTGGCAAGATGGTAGCAATGCTTACGATCCTACCTTCCCAAGGAAGAGACAAGATGTATGAATGCACGATACCCTAATTAACCTTTTGCTGGAAATTTTTTCTTGTGACTCAATGTAAGTTCACCCATTGTGAACTCTGGAAGCCAGGGACTGCCAGACTTGGCCTCATTTGACTCACTAAATCCAAGGAGATCTTCATTTACTCATCTCCTCTCTGATGCTGTGGTTGGCAGAATGATGGTCCCCCCAAACAGCCACATCCTAATTCTCAGAACCCGTGAATATGGTAAAAGGGACTTAGAGGCTGTGATTCATTTAAGGATCTTGAGGAGAGTCTCTGGGATTATCCAGGTGGGCTCAGTCTAATCACTCGGGTCTTTAAGAGGACCATTCCTGGCAGCAGTCATGAGCAATGTGACGATGGAAAATTCATCAGAGACACCATGTCTCCAGCTTTTAAGACAGTGGAAGTGGGTCACAATCAAGGGATGTGGACAGGCACTAGAAGCTGGAAAAGGCAAGGTCTGTCCCCCTTAAAGTCTCCAGGAAGGAACATAGCCCTCTGGACACTTTGATCTTAGCCATGTAAAAGCCCAGTGAGACTTGTGTTGGGCTTCTTACCTCCAGAACCAGAGAATAATAAATTTGCATTAAGTGGCTAAATTTGTGGAAATGTGTTGGAGCAGCAACAGGTAGTCAATATGAACTTTACTTAACGGTCTGCCATGGCCTTGGTATTCTGGTCTTCAGTGCATACCGGTGTCTGGGATAACTGCTCTCGTGGGCTTAGGGTAGCTTTTTCCCTAAAGGTGATGGGTACACGCTAGGGTTCACATCCCTAAACAGGAAGGTGAGTGGGAGCTGATGCTGAAATAAGGCATCTCCTGAGGCCCTGAAAGTACGTCACCAGTTCCAGTGCGAGGCAGCCCCTGCTGCTGAAGAAACCAAACCCCAGAGAACTCTTCTGGCAGGGCTGCAAATTATTTAAGAGGAAGGAAAATTCCAACTAGTCTGACTTAGAGTAAAAAAGTTGGGGAGGATGGTTTTTACACTTTAGTTAACTAAAGAATTGTGGACTTTGAACTTTAACACACAATGGCAAGAGATATCGATTTTTAGACTTTAATTCCTTTGAACTTTAATGTCTTTGGACTTCAACATGAAAGTGGACTTAAACTTTGATTTTTAATTTCTCCTTGGGAATTTGGTATTTGATGGGGATTATATTAAAATTCAAAGCATCTCTACATTGCTGGCATTTCATTCCTGGAATGCCCTTGTTCATTTTTATCTTTTGGGTGTTGTTTAATATTACTGCAAAACCTCAGATGTGCTACGTTGGATAACATGGCTGGACATTATTTGGGATAAGAAATAAATCTGGGATTTATTTTATATCGTGGGAAGACAGTGACCCTGGATTTGATTTAAATAACATGCTCTTCTGAACCATTTCAGTACCTCTTAGTGTAATTTATAAAATGCTCACCAGGAGTCCCAAGTGATCCCCCCAAAACGCCATGAAGATGGAGGAAAGGCTATCTTGGCAAAATGTTTGACTCCTGCTTTAGGGGCTTCCCTGGTGGCTCAGACGGTACAAAATTTGCTTGCAATGCAGGAGACCGGATTCAATACCTCAGTTGGGAAGATTCCCCTAGAGAAGGGAATGGAAACCCACTTCAGTATTCTTTCTTGCCTGGAAAATTCCATGGACATAGGAGGCTGGCAGGGTATAGTCCAGGGGGTTGCAAAGAGTCAGACATGACTGAATGACTAACACTTTCACTTTCCTTCTTTGGAGAGATGAGCCATGTCTCCAGCTGATTATACAAATAAAATAAGAGGAAAACAATAAGCTGGAGCATGTTAGTAGGGAAAAATGCTTCTCCTCTGTTCCAGTGTCTCCTTCCATAAAGGGTGTTTACCCTCCAGAGTTAGTTAACGTTACACCCCAGAAATCTTTTGAAATAGTTAAGTTGGCTAGCAGACACAGAGTAATTAGTGCTGCCAACTTGGCTTCTATAGGCAGTAGAGATAATGTTTAGTACTATTTACACTTTGCCTGCCAAACTGTTCAAAACTCATGCAGGGAAGATGTTATTTATTAAGGACATAAAGAAATAAAGAAGAGAGTGGAAGGAGTCGTTCAGCAGATGAGATATTTCATCTCATTTCTCTGAGCTACAGAATAGATGGAGCTGAGCTGGCTGATGATGCTGATGAGGAAGCCAGCACAGTGCAGGACCTGGACACAGAAGACTCCATCCTGAGGACCCAGTGAGGTGGCCAACTGCCCTTGCAGAATTTGAGACCCCTCCCTCCAGGCAGAAGAACAAACAAGACAAACAACTCAAGAACAATATTCTCCAAAGAGATTAACTGCATTGGGGGAGAAAAAAAAAGCTAATGTGGACATCTGACCCTCAGAGAAAAAACTCCCCTCATTAAGATACTTGAGGATCCCACATATTACAACTCAACGCCTACCTGCTCACCTGAAGTCAAGCTCACAGTTCACAAACCTCACCAATGTGCTTAGAGCTCAAACTCTACTCCTTCCTTCTTAAAAATGAGCAGAGAACTGAGAGTTTGTGAGGAGCAGTGAAAGTCGCTCAGTTGTGTCCAGCTCTTTGCAACCCCATGGACTATACAGTCCATGGTATTCTCCAGGCCAGAATACTGGAGTGGGCAGCCTTTCCCTTTTCCAGGGGATCTTCCCAACCCAGTGGCTACCATATACTTAAAGTAAGTCTGCAAAATCAATGAGGAAGGCTCCCATACAAACAGGAAAAAAAAAAAAAAAAACCTGACACCACAGCAAAGTGAGATGACTCATGATAAAGAGAAAACAAACCTTAGTTCTAAATAATATCCTTAGAGAAATTCAGTAATAGTCTACATTCATGAAACAAGAACACAAAAAGTTCTTAGAACTAAAATACTACTACCACTGATATCTCCTTAGACCACTGCAAGAAGAAAAAATAAAAAATAAAACCTCATAGATAGGTTGAGGGAAATGGTAGATGCTAGACAAAGCTCTCAACATGCTTGATAAAAAGACAAAGGGCTGCAAATTATTGAAGAGGAAGGAAAAATCCAACTAGCCTGACTCAAAATAATTCCAGAAAGAGAAGAAAAACATGAATGAATTTTTTGAAAAATAACAAGACAATTTTCTGGCACTGAAAGTCATCACTCTTTAAACTGGAAGTGTCCAATACCAAAGAATTTTTTCAAAGGGGCAACACCTAGATATATCACAGACTTTTACAGTATCAAGGATAGAATTAAATCACAGAAAATATTCTTGAGAAAAATAATTTTCTATCTGTCCATATCAAGTAAATATCAATCATGTATGAGGATTTAGTACTGATATTTTCATAATTTCATCTCCTGAGCACAAGTTTTTAAGGAACTTGTACTTGTGCGCTCAGTCATGTCTGACTGTTTGCAACCCCCTGGACTGTAGCCCACCAGGCTCCTCTGTCCATGGAATTCTCCAGGCAAGAATACTGGAGTGTGTTGCCATTTTCTCCTCCATAGGATCTTCCTGACCCAGGGATCGAAACGGTATCTCCCGTGTCTCCTGCATTGCAGGCAGATCCTTTACTATTGAGTCACTGGGGAAGCCCTTTATGGAACTTAAAGGACAGGAAACCAATAAAGAGGAGATTATAGGATCTACTGAATAGAAGTTCCAACCCAAGACAGCTATACAGCAGATCTAGAGAGCAATTATCCAAATCTGCCCCAAAGACAAAAGATTCTGATATGGAGAGCCTTAGAAAACCAAGGAATTAATAATGACTGAAATCATGGACAAAGCTCAGTTGGTGGGCATTGTCATTGATGATCCATCCAGATATGATGCTAGAAATGTACTTCATTGACAAGGATCATCACTTTGAAGCCACGGGGAAAGAAATATGATTGCAGGTACCACACTGGTTGCTCATAAGGCAAAGGCTGATCTCTGGCTTTCAACTTTTTGAATCAAGCTATAGAAAACTTTGGAAGACTGACTACATTTATAGAACAGAGTGTAACTGTATTCAGTCTTGGCAATAAAGTCAAGTATGGGCTTCCCAGGTAGTGCTAGTAGGAAAGAACCCTCCTGCCAGTGCAGGAGACGTAAGAGACAGGTGTTTGATCCCTGGGCTGGAAAGATCCCCTGGGGAAGGAAATGGCAACCCACTCCAGTATTCTTGCCTGAAGAATCCAATGGACAGAAGAGCCTGGTGGGCTACAGTCCACATGGTCACAAAGAGTCACACAGGACTGAAGCAACTTAGGACAGACGGGAAGGATGATGACAAAGGCTGTGAAAGAGAAGGGTGAAGACAAAGGAATACTAATAGCCTCGTCTTACGAACGGAGTGATAAGAGATAGTGTCTATGTTAGACTGGGAGAAACAGAGGTTTGCTTTTGAAGTGACTGAGTGAATCCACAGAGGAACCAAGGATAATGATGTCACCATGTTAGAAAGAAGGAGAGAAAGCCATGAGTGATGAAAAAGGAAAAAAGTCTCCTTCCATTATGATAGAAAGTCAGTATAAAAAGCCTATAATAATTTGTTTAGATTGAGACAAGCATAATATCTAAAGACATGGGATAAACACAAGAAAGCTAAAAAACAATGCAAAAGGAAGCAAAAATTAAGGCTGAATGCTTCTGAGGGAACTAGGAGGAAGACAGATGAGGTTGAGGACTGTTGCTTTCATTATAAGCACTTTTATAATATTTTATTTTTTGACCATATCTATTACTTCAATTTAAAAATTAAAATACAATGCATTTGTTCAATGACCCTTGCCACATCTAATTCTTTACAAGTAGTTGTTTTAAGAAAATGCCTCAGGATTTATTTCCCTGGTGGTTCAGTGGCTAAGACTCCATGCTCCCAATGCAGGGGGCCTGGGTTTGATCCCTGGTCAGAGAAATAGATCCTGCATGCTAGAACTGAGTGTTTGCGTGCTGCAACTAAAGATTCCCCATGCAGCAACAAAGACGGAAGATCCTGTGTGCTGAAACTAAGACTCAGCACAGCCAAGTAAATAAATAAATAATTAGTTTTTAATGAAAAGAAGATTCGTTAAGAAATCAGGGCAATAGAGCCTTATGTATTTAAAACACAGCAACACTTTTAAGTAAGCCTACATGGTCCTGTATTTATTTGCATTGCTTTATCTGCCTGACCCGCAAGTATCTGCTCATATTTGTGAACAGATGAACAGCCTTGAGGTGGGTCTGCATTGGTTTCTTGGGGCTGCCATCACAAAGTACTGTAGAGTGAGTAGTTTAAATGGCAGAAACTTGTTGACTAATGATCTTAGAGGCTAGAAGTCTAAGATCAAGGTGTCAGCAGTGTTGGTTCCTTCAGAGGCCGTGGAGGAGAATCTGGTTCATGCCTTTCTCCTGGCTTCTGGTGGTTTGCTGGACATCTTTGGTGTTCCTTGATTCATAGAAGTATCAACCCAGTCTCTGCCTTCATCTTCACAGGGCATTCTCCCTGAGTGTGTCTATGTCCAAATCTCCTTTTTCCATAAAGACATCAGCTGTATCAGGTTAGGGGCTCATCTTACTTTAGCATCCTAACATAACTAATTACATTTGAGTCACAATTTGAGGGTCTATGGGTTAGGACCTCAACATATAAATTTTGGGGGCATATAACTCAACTTTGGAGCCCTTTGGAGACTGACTGAATTAAATCAACTGACCTAATGCTAGTAAGTAAATAGTTAAACTGAAGCCTGTCACCTTAATTAAAAGGAAAGACTACTTGGGTTACATGAAGCATAAAATGAAAAATACACTCTGCTCTTGGAGAAGTAGAACTCTTAAGGACACTTGCTTTCATCTGAAATAAAACTTATTTATTTTTATGGTTTAATAAAGACTGCTTTATTATGATTTGTAAAGCATTCTGAAATATTTAGTTGGGCCTTTCAAAATTTAGGTTGATTATTTCCATCTTTAGAGAGAGAAAAATTGTATTAGTCAAGCCCAAAGGACATGTGGCACTTCTCATAAAGTTTATTTGCTTTGGAACATTTCAAGTAACGGCTAGCATAAAACCGCTTCAACTGGCTTTAAATAAAATTCTGATCATCATCTCATAGTAATTATTGCACAGGAAGAAAATTATTTATTGCAAGGTCTAACAGGCAGTGGCAAAATGTATTCTGCTGTAAAGACATACTGTAGGACAAACAGGCAGCTGTTTTTGTTTTTTTTTTTAAACATGCACGGTTATGGGTTGAATGTAAATGTATGTAACTACCTCAATTTTTAACATTTTATTACTGTTCAAACAGTTTGCCAGGGAATACTCAGTAAATAATTTAAAGCTCTGCAAGATCATTTTTTTTTTTTTCCTTCTATCTTTCATTGTTGCTAATTTGGTGCTCTCAATCCTTCTGGATATAGACCCTAAGTCTGGTTTACAAACATGCTTTATTTACTTATTTATTTTTTGATCACTAAAATTGTTCCTTCGAACATTTGTTTACAAAACATGCTAGTTTGTAAATATCTAGAGAGGAATTCAAAGCATATGTCAACCTCGCTTCCCTTTTTATTCAATACACATCTGTTTTCACCAACTCACTAACAGGCAGGAAGGAAAATACAACAGAAAAAACTCTGTGTACTAGAGGGGCCTGGAATGTCCTTGCTTCTTACTGAACAATTAGGCTGGCTGAAGGATTACAAAAGAAGTGATGGGAATACCAGACCATCTGACCTGCCTCTAGTGAAACCTATATGCAGGTCAGGAAGTAACAGTTAGAACTGGACATGGAACAACAGACTGGTTCCAAATAGGAAAAGGAGTTCGTCAAGGCTGTATATTGTCACCCTGCTTATTTAACTTCTATGCAGAGTACATCATGAGAAACATTGGGCTGGAAGAAGCACAAGCTGGAATCAAGATTGCCAGGAGAAATATCAATAACTTCAGATATGCAGATGATACCACCCTTATGGCAGAAAGTGAAGAGGAACTAAAAAGCCTCTTGATGAAAGTAAAAGAGGAGAGTGAAAAAGTTGGCTTAAAGCTCAACATTCAGAAAATGAAGATCATGGCATCCAGTCCCATCATTTCATGGGAAATAGATGGGGAAACAGTGGAAACAGTGTCAGACTTTATTTTTTTGGGCTCCAAAATCACTGCAGATGGTGATTGCAGCCATGAAATTAAAAGATGCTTACTCCTTGGAAGGAAAGTTATGACCAACCTAGATAGCATATTCAAAAGCAGAGACATTACTTTGCCAACAAAAGTCCATCTAGTCAAGGCTATGGTTTTTCCAGTAGTCATGTATGGATGTGAGAGTTGGACTGTGAAGAAAGCTGAGCACTGAAGAGTTGATGCTTTTGAACTGTGGTGTTGGAGAAGACTTGAGAGTCCCTTGGACTGCAAGGAGATGCAACCAGTCCATCCTAAAGGAGATCAGTCCTGGGTGTTCTTTGGAAGGAATGATGCTAAAGCTGAAACTCCAGTACTTTGGCCACCTCATGCGAAGAGTTGACTCATTGGAAAAGACTCTGATGCTGGGAGGGATTGGGGGCAGGAGGAGAAGGGGACGACAGAGGATGAGATGGCTGGATGGCATCACCAACTCGGTGGACATGAGTTTGAGTGAACTCCGGGAGTTGGTGATGGACAGTGAGGCCTAGCATGCTGTGATTCAGGGGGTCGCAAAGAGTTGGACATGACTGAGTGACTGAACTGAACTGAACTGAAAGGGCACAGTTGTTACATTTGAATCAGGTTTTTTTTTTTTTTTTTTTTTTTATTCTTGTATGAGTGTCTAGGGGGTTCTCAGGCCGCTTGGTGGTAAAGAATCTGCCAGCTAATGCAGAAGGTGTAAGAGACATGGGTTCAATCCCTGGGTTGGGAAGATCTCCTGGAGGAGGAAATGGCAGTCCACTCCAGTATTCTTGCCTAAAAAATTTCATGGACTGAGGAGCCTGGAGGGTTACAGACCAGTTGGGGTCACAAAGAGTTGGGCATGACTAAGGATGCATGGACACACACACACACACACACACACACAAGTATCTAACCTCATTCCAAAAAGGTTTTGTGGAGGATCCTTGTGATGATGGAAGTGGAATGATCCTTTTTATTTATTACTCTCTACTCCACTCTTCCAGCCATCATCTTTTTCTGCTTGTCTAGTTAAGTTTCTAAAACAGCAACACATTTGCCAGGGACATCTCTTTTAAAGATCAGCAGCCAGCGATGCCAGAGTGTGACAACTGACAACAGGGCCCCCAACCATCACAGAGGCCACCAGCAGAAGCTGTGCATGGTGGGTCAGCTGACTGCCAAGCCCATGTATGCAGATATCCAAGGCTTAGCACACACCCAACACCCACAGAAATCCACATGCATTTGAGAAATGAGTGACTAAGGAATGAGTGAAGGGCCTGGACTCACCCAGAAAAGCTTATTGGAGTGAAAAGCTCATCAAACTTGGGCAAAGACTGACACTGAACAGGACCCTGTAGGGCTTTTGGGCACAGATGCATTTCTATGTCTCCCATTCCTTGTTTGTAGGGAACAGACTCCAGCCTCCATGACCTTCCTGACTCTGGAAGGGCAAATTCAAACAATTGCTAATCAGGGAAGCGAGGGGATGCAGAGATAAGGGAGGGGAAGCCAAGAAAGAATAGTGCAGCCTTGGGGCAGGGTCCTCCTTCCACCTCAAGGGATGTACATAACAATATCTTCTGAGCTCTTTAGAGGACCAGTTAGTTAGTTCAGTTTCTCAGTAGTGTCCCACTCTTTGCGGCCCCATGAACAGCAGCGAGCCAGGTCTCCCTGTCCATCACCAACTCCTGGAGTTTACTCAAACTCATGTCCATTGAGTCGGTGATGCCATCCAACCATCTCATCTTCTGTCGTCCCCTACTTCTCCTGCCTTCAATCTTTCCCAGCATCAGGGTCTTTTCAAACGAGTCCATTCTTCACATCAGGTGGCCAAAGTATTGGAGTCTCAGCTTCAACATCATTTCTTCCAATGACACCCAGGACTGTTAGGATGGACTGGTTGGATCTACTTGCAGTCCAAAGGACGCTCAAGAGTCTTCTCCAACACCACAGTTCAAAAGCATCAATTCTTCTGCACTCAGCTTTTTTTATAGTTCAACTTTCACATCCATACACGACAGCTGGAAAAACCATAGCCTTGACTAGACAGACCTTTGTTGGCAAAGTAATGTCTCTGCTTTTTAATATGCTGTCTAGGTCATAGCTTTTCTTCCAAGGAACAAGCATCTTTTAATTTCATGGCTGCAGTCACCACCTGCAGTGATTTTGGAGCCCCTCCAAAAAAAGTCTGTCACTGTTTCCCCATCTATTTGCCATGAAGATATAAAACCCCAATAAGTGAAAGATGTCAGCATTCTTTATTCCAGAGAAGACCACCTGAAGCCAATTAAAGGAATCAGAGAAGTTCATCAAGAGAATACCTGTCTCTAAAGAAGTGCACACACCCAAATCTTAATAGCAACTTTGCCCTTGAACCTATGCTGTAAAACTCATGGAATCCTCCCAGGTTAGGACACAGAACTTTTGAGGGTAGGAGCCCTCTTTGTCCCCCTTGGCCTGGCAAACCTATAATGCTATTCTTTTCTATCTCACCCAAAACTCTGTGTCTGATATTCTATTCAACAACAGTGCACAGAGGCTGGGTCCAAGACTCAGAAGGCAGAGAATAACACATAAGAGAAAGGGAGGGTTGGATGACCCTGAAGTTAAATTGGATTGTTGTTGTTCAGTCACTAAGTTGTGTCCGACCCTTTGCAACCTCAAGGACTGCAGCACACCAGGCTTCCTTGTCCTTCACTATCTCCCAGGGTTTGCTCAATTGCATGTCTATAGAGTCAGTGATGCTATCTAACCATATCATCCTCTGTCACTCCCTTCTCCTCCTGCCCTCAATCTTTCCCAGCATCAGGGTCTTTTCCAATGAGTCAGCTCTCTGCATTTGGCCTACTAAAATCCTGTATTTGCATAGCTCTGCTGGAGCCAACAGAACCCTAGCTTTCACAGCTCACTTTGGCAGTTGACCATGGCTGGTGCTGATGATGAACACAAGTCTCTAAGCCTCTTGGAGCTGAATTCATTTGCCTTATTTGACTTTTGCTTCAGGCAGTGCAGTTAGCTTTGGCCTGATCTGCATCTGGATGCTCTGTCTAAATAGAGCTCAAGGAGTCTTGCAGGCTTCCAGGCGCCCTCAGGTGTCAGCCAGCGTGGACATTTAGAAGACTTTGTTAGTACAGATTGGGTGCAGTGGCAATTCCTTCCATGTGGGATGCTTTCCTAGATGTTTTTCTCAAGAGGTAGCTTGGCCAAGTGCTTCTTGTTTTTCAGTAGTATCCACCACAGCAACTCCAGAAACCGGGAGCTTCAGCAAGTCTAAATATTTCGACAACACATTTTTCTTTGAAAAACGTGAAACTCAAGCCTGATGTTCAGCCAGGTACAATAAGGCCCTGCCTCTGGGAAGATGTGAGTGCGTGCTAAGTCGCTTCAGTCGTGTCTGACTCTGTGCAACCCCATGGACTGTATGTAGCCTGTGAGGCTCCTCTGTCCATGGGATTCTCCAGCCAAGAATACTGGAGTGGGTTGCCTTCCCTTCTCCAGGGGATCTTCCTGACCCAGGGATTGAACATGCATCTCTTATGTCTCCTGCACTGGCAGGCAGGTTCTTTAACAGTAACACCACCTGGGAAGCTCACCTCTGGGAAGACAGAGAATATCTATTTTAGAAGCAACCACTGTCACCCTGAATCCATTTGGCTCTGATGCTGGGACAGTGTCATGGCAGAATACAGCACTTCTTCTAGCAGACAGTCTGGACCACCAACTCATGTTTCTGAAGAAACAGTGGGTTATGATATGACAGTGGGTGCAAACTTCTGTTCTACTCAAAAAAGGGGCAGAATAAGGCATCTGTTCTCTCTCTGTAACACATGCACCATCTTTCTTAAAGCCAAAGCATCACCAGGAGGGGAAACGTGCTGACATTCGGAAGAATATCTCTGCCCTTGATGTTTCCAATCGGGGCTCACATAGAAATTCTGGATGTTGCTCAGGGGCACACAATGGGTGACAGCCAGCATCTTCAGAAGCAGTGTTGAAGACTCGGGAGGAGCCAGCCGTCATGTCCTGCATGGCGGCTTCAAGCATCCCAAGGAGCACAGGGCATGCTGTGGCAGACGGCCTCATGGGACCCACACAGCTGCATCTCCTTTCTGATTGAAGCCATCAGCCACTTCACCGTTCTCTGTGGAGCTGAGTTTCTTTGGCTATGACTGAAGCCACCACAGAGAGTGCTTCTAGATAAGGCATTTGTGTTGCAGCAAATTCAAATGTTGGTAAAATCCAATTCTTTTCAAATCATGAACTGAAAGTGCAGGTACACAGGAGGTGCTCCTTTGGGTGTGTCAGCCTCATACATCCATTGGGCTTCCCAGGTGGTGCTAGCGGTAAAGAACCTGCCTGCCAGTCCAGGAGACGTAAGAGATGCAGGTTCGATCCTTGGGTCAGGAAGATCCCCTGGAGGAGGGCATGGCAACCCACTCCAGTATTCTTGTCTGGAGAATCCCGTGGACAGAGGAGCCTGGCGGGCTACAGTCTATAGGGTCGCAAAGAGTCGGACACATGACTGAAGCAACTTAGCAGCAACATACATCCATTAGCTTGGTCTTAAGGCACAGAGGCATCCACACTGAGTTCTTTCTCTTACAGGCATTTCCAGTTGAAACACAATTCATGACAGTAAGGGCAGGTGGGTCTTCCCTGGCGGTCCAGGGGCTAAGACTCTGCCCTCCCAGTGCAGCAGATGCAAGTTCAATCTGTGGTCAGGGAACTAGATCCCACATGCTGCAACTAAAGATACCCATGCCACAAGAAAGACCTGACACAGCCAAATAAATAAATATTTTTTTAAAAAAGGAAACAAAGACAAGTGTTAATAACTATAATGGCAGGTTGTATTTTCAGTTTTTAACTCACCGCAAACTACCCTACATATCATAATATGTGCATAATATGCACAACAGGAGTTAGTCCTTCCCCAACCATGTCACCCCATGCTAGTTCAGTGTGAAAGATTACTATCATAACACAACAACCCTTCACAACATCTTTTTCCCCTACAAAGATGATCTTCCACTTAGAGAAAGAAAAAACAAAAGAAAAGGAAAAGAAAAAACAGAAGGAAAAACATATGAGAGTCTACTTCTAATTTAGTTAAGAACATAGAGGAGATGTGCCCACGATCTGAAAGGATGCTAAATTAAAGACAATATGCTGAAGCTGGGAGTCTTGACCCAAGAATGAACAAATATTTATGACTCCAGGTTTGGCAATGTATTTTCTTAAATGAACAAGTGCACATATGCTTATCAGCATAGCTTCAGGGAAATTTTAGCGTCGAGACAGAAGGTCAGTGGAATCGTGGGTACTTAAAAGATCTTTTTCTGAGAATCAGTCTTGCAATCCTTTCGACAAATACTTGCTTGAAGGAGTAAAAATGTGTGCATATGTGCAACAGGAGTTTGTCCTTCCCCAACCACATCACCCATGTTAGTTCAGCGTGAAACACTACTATCATTTCACAACACTTTTTTTTCCCCACAAAGACAATCTACCACTTAGAGAAAGAAAAATCCAAAGAAAAGGAAATGAAATATGAACCAAAAGTGAAATATCCCAAAGAACAGCAATAGCAATATGTATACTGCATACATAACATATATATATTATATACCAGGTAGGCCAAAAAGTTTGTTCAAGTTTTTCTGTAACATCTTACAGAATATACATAAAACTCAATATATAAAAACCTGGAAGAACTTTTTGGCCAACCCAGTATAATGAGAAGAGTGATTTGAAATTCCATACTGAGGTCACTAATAACCTTAGACCCCTCAACAAGTAAAACTTCACATTTAAAAAGTGAGAGGCAATAGTAAACGACTAATGTTTCCTATATCAATACATATTCCACGAAGGTATGTGTTAAAGGCTCTGCATAATCCCATGGATTAATCCAATGGCTTTATAAGGTAGTATAGTTATCATACTTATGTTCATTTCTTGAAACTCAAAAGTCCCATGCTCATGGATAAGGCTTTCTTTCATGATCACTTTAGAAAGAAAACTGCTTAACCTGTAATATTATATAAATTGGGGGCTTTTACTAAGCATCAATATTTTATTCAAGAAATTAACTGTTAAGGACAATAAGCTCTCTGCTGCTAAGCACAGTATTATATAACTTACTACCAATAACTCAACTCCTTGGCCTTTCACCACTTATGATTAAAGTCATTCTAATGATGACTCAGGGTATTTTAAGGTGTCAACACTTAACCAAGTGACAAAGACTGAAAGGCCGTCAAAGAATCTTAGGAGGGTCATGTTTATTGGATGCTAATTATTTAACATGACGAATCTACTCGCATGACATCTGATATCCTTTTACTTAAGTCTGTCATTTGCAAACATGCACATATTTATTCCCAGGATGGCTGGTGTGATTAGCCCTTGGACAGGCCAGGACCATAACACTTGGTTAGCACATCGCTACCATGCAGGATGATAGGAAATTCATCGTGAGCAACAGCCATGCTGTTACTAAGAATTCTGACCTGTGACCAGCTCCCGGATCTCCAAGTCGGTGGTCTTGCGGAGCAGCCGCACCAGGGCTGGGATCCCGCCACAGTTCTTCAGGGCGATTTTGTTGTCATCGTTGGCCTTCCCGTACACCAAGTTTCTCAAGGCGCCACAGGCACTCCGGTGGACTTCAGTCATCCGATGGTCCAGCAAGTCCACCAGGAGCTGGATGCCCCCTTGTCTCCTTATCTGAAGAAGTGAAGGAGAAGGGAAGGTTTTACTACTTAAACTCCAATGGGTTTTTCTTATGAGGTCATTGCTACAATTCACTGCACTGAACGGAAGGCCTTTGGCAAAGGGAAAAGAAAACAAATTATTCTTCTCTTTAGATTCTATTGCTTTTACTTATTTTCATATCCTCCTGATAAAAATTCAAACGCATTTCCTTTCAAGTCGTAGAATTTTGAAAAGATGATTTTAACCTCCTAATGGGTGTTCTCTCTATAAAAATATGCTACATACTCAGGGCATGAAGCAGACAGATGGGCAAAAGGACCTCCCTCCTAAGACTTATGAAATGTAACCACTGTCCTAAAGGGCCGCAGGATTGATGTACACAATGTGAAAATTATGCGGGAAAGGGAGATGCTCCCAACCTTCCCAAGGAACCGGAAGCCAAATGAGAAAGCAGAAGTCATACAAGGCTATTCATCTGAGAAGACCTGGAAAATAAGAACGTCACTCACAATGACACTCGTCCTACACACTAGGACTAAAGTATGTTCTGCTTAACTTAGGCATTTGCCTAATAACAAAAAATAACATTGAATCTGGGTGGTTTTCTAATCAAAGAAAATGTTTTAATGAGTAAATGAAGAAAATACTTTGCAATATGTTTCTAGATGGGTCTTCTCTTGGCTGCTGCTGCTAAGTCTCTAAGTCACTAAGTCATGTCCAACTCTTTGCGACCCCATGGACTGTAGCCTGCCAGGATCCTCTGTCCATGGGATTCTTGAGGCAAGATTACTGGAGTAGATTGCCATTCCTTCCTCCAGGGGATCTTCCCGACCCAGGGACTGAGCCCGCGTCTTTTATGTCTCCTGCATTGGCAGGTGGGTTCTTTACCACTATCGCCACCTGGGAAGCTCCTTGTCTAATTTCTAGACCCATTTTAAAATCTGAACTGCAAACAAACTGTCTAGTTAACAATACAGACCATTTCAGGGAGTTTTCATTGGCAGAGCTGTATTTGAATATTGCTGCATTTGGAAAAAGAATGCATACAACTCACTTAAATTTTCTTTTTTAACTTCAATATCCCTTAATGGTCAAAGAGTTCTAATCTGGCATGAATGGATATAATCTGGCACCTTTCCTATTTGGCTTTCTTTCTTTTTTTAATTTTTGGCTGCACCAAGCAGCATGTGGGGGCCTTAGTTTCCTGACCAGCGAGCAAACTCACGTCCCCTGCAGTGGAAGCACGGAGTCTTAGCTGCTGGACCACCTGGGAAGTCCTCCTACTTAGTTTTCTGATTATAAAAAACTCATTCATCCCACAGATGAGCAGGGACACAGGGCTAGATCCCTGGACTCGTTCAAAGCTTCTCAAATGCCATGCTGTCTACAAGGCTACTCCAACCACACTATTTAAAATTGCCATGTAAACCACACCACCTCCCTAACCTAGCAGGCTTTTTTCACCTTAATCTATTACAGAATCTTTCATAGTCCTGCTGGGCCCTAACTTCTTTATTATGTTTCTTGTGATTGTCCATCTTCTGCTAGAATGTACATTCTTGAAAGGCAAGTCTCTTTGCTTTGTTCGTTGATGGATCCCCATCCCTAGGCCAAGCGCAATGCCAGGCACATCATAGAAGCTTGATAAGTATCTGAATAAATGGCGGGGGGAGCATGCATTACTTGTTACAGCACATTTTTTGTCAAGTGAGCTGATATCAGCTTTGAAAGAGGGAATAATATTCTTCCTTGAAGGAAAAAAAAAAAAAACAACAAAACAACACTTGCGAACATCTCAGAATGCCTCCAAGGGGCCAATGCATCTCTTTTGAAACCAGTTTACAAAAAATGAAGGCGTGCATCTCACACACAAGGTGGACCATCTCATGATTCAGAATATGCCCGGAGGAGTTATTTCTATCCATCAACCAAATGAAAACAGAAAAAGCTGAAATCCTCCCAGAATCCATGAACTCGAAGTTCCTAACTTAGAAAACACGAGTGTGGGATTGCACTACCAGTGAGATCAGGACCAAGGACAGAGGAGACGACCGCAGGCCCGCTACCCTCCTCCCCCCGCCACCCCGCCTCTGCCTCAGGGGGGCCAGGGCTGGAGAGACAGGAACCTATGCCCCTGAGGTGCCCTAGTCTGTGGCGGTGCCAGCACGGGGAGAAGTGGCTAAAAAGACCACTGGGTCAATCACAATAAACTAAGAAAAGTTCATAAAACAACTTCTCCCAACTTACAGTTTTACCCTGGTCCTGCTTGGCTTTCTGTTTATCTGATAAATATTTATAGATTTCAAGAGAGATGAAACCTATCACTATATACGTGTGTCCCATACATACATCTGAGCTTTAAAACACCCATTTATTCCCATTTGTATGAAAAGGTTAAACTATGAATGTCATTTTATTGATGTGTGTGTCTTTGAATGTGTGTACTTTACAAATTATCTAGGTTTAACTATTTTAATAATGATGAAGCTATTGTAAAAGAGGTAATAGAGCCATTCATACAGTTCACTGAATGCTTATGTATAAAGTAAACAGTAATAGAAAACCTATCTCTCTCTCTACCTTAGTTAGTCTGTATATTATAGTTAAGATTCCTTACTTTCCCATTCATATAACTTCATGAATTAACCTATTAAAATGTTCTTCTAAAGATTTAAAAGGGAAAATGAATTCAAAGTGAAGGTAATATCAATTCTTAATGATATCATGAGACAATGATGTTTTCAGTGTGACCCTAATTAATGCCATATATCCAAATGTATAATGAAATCTTAAATTCTATTTTAATCTAATTAGAGCAACGCAAGTAAGATGATAAACTTTTTCATTTGCTCTTATTTTGAGGGTCACTGGATCATCAATACTAAAAACAACAACAACAAAAACAAACTTTTCTCGGGGTTGAATACTATCCAGTAAGAGAGAACCCTACTTCAGCTTTCTGAAGCCAAACATCAGTCAGAGATAATGTTCACACATGTGAAATGTGATGGTACTTGGTTCTGCCTCCTCCCAGATCCACTCTGCTCCCAGCAGGACCAGAAAAGGAGCCACGGGGCAGACTTTCAATTTTCTTGCAGGGTCTTCATTCCCTGCAGGACATCTGGGTGGGGTGGATGGGTCTGCATGCTGCCCTCTTTACTTCTCTTCTGCTTTTCTTCTGGGTCCTCTCTCCCTTCCACTTGTCCTGGCATCTAATTTCCCTGGTTTCTTTTTGTTTCCAACCTTAAACTCTCATAAGGCTCCAAACAAACACACTGCAAACATTAAGACAGTACAACTCTTTTCAAAAGATGATCAGGGGAAAGTCTCTTCTTTGAAAAGACACCTTTACCTCCTCTCTCACTAAATGGCCAGAGATCTGTTTTTCTATAATTCTCCCCATCAGTCACTTCACATCCAATAGGTGAGGCCCTGGTTTGGGTCCAGTCAGTATCATTTGAGACCAATATATCCTTTCTTCTTCCTCCCTTCATCATCACACAGAATTCCTCACAAGCCAAATCTTAAAGGGAATCCAGGTTTAATATTACTGAAACAAAGTCAACAAAATACTACATAATATTATATCCACTATGCATGAGATATAAGAATATCAAATCCACTAGAAGGATGCCGGCCATATGGTAGTGAGCCAATAAACATGTATCAGATGAATGAAAGAATGCTACAGTGCTTATCATATATTGGTTTCCTTCTCTTTTTTAATTTTATTTTTTTAAATTTAAATTTACTTATTTTAATTGGAGGCTAATTACTTTACAATAGAGCAGTTTTATGTTCACAACAAAATCCGGCAGAAAGAACAGAGGTTTTCCATATACCCCTGTCCTTATATGGGCATGCCTCCTCCATTATCACCATCCCCCAAGAGCCATACGTCCGTTACAACCTGTGAGCCTACACTGATACACCATTATCACCCAAAGTACAGAGTTTACACTAGGGTTCACTCTTGGGTGTTGTGCAGGTCTTGACAAAAGTATAACAACACGTGTCTACCATTACAGTACCACACAGAATAATTTCACTGCCCTAAAAGTCCTCTTTGCTCTGCCTGCTCATCCCTGCCCCCATCACCCCTCCTCCCTAACCCCTGGATAAATCGCTGATGTTTTTATGGTGTCCATGGTTTTGCCTTTTCCAGAATGTCATAGAGTTGGGATCATCCAGTAAGTAGTCTTTTTTCAGACTGGCTTCTTTCACCCAGTCCACACATTTAAGATTCCCCCATGTCTTTTCATGGCTTGATAGCTCATTTCTTTTCAGTAATGAATAGTATTTCACCATCTAGATGTAATGTATTGATCTACTCACCTACTAAAAGACACGTTGGCTGCTTCTGAGTTTTGGCAATTAGGAAGAAAGTTGCTGTAAAAGCTGCTGTGTGCAAATTTCTGTGCGGACATAAATTTTCAACTTCTTTGGGTAAATACCAAGGAGAGCTGTTGCAGCGTTGGACAGTGAGAAGATGTTTAGTTTTGTAAGAAACCACCAAATTGTCTTCCAAAGTGTCTGTATCATTCTGCATTTGGATGAGCGCTTCTGCCTCTCCACGCGCTCACCATCGCTGGCAGCTGTCAGTGTTCTGCGTCTTGGCCACCCTGTTAATACTAGACTGCGTGCATGTTTAGCTGCTCAGTCGTATCCTGATTCTTTGCGACCCACGGACTGTAGCCCGCCAGGCTCCTCTTTCCAAGGGATTCTCCAGGCAAGAATACTAGCGTGGGTTGCCATGCCCTCCTCCAGGGGATCTTCCTGACCCAGGGATCCAACGCACATCCCCTGCACCTCTCCTGCACTGGCAAGCAGGTTTTTTACTGCTGAGCCACTGGGGAAGCCCCTATGAGACTGCAATTGTATCTTAATGTTGTGTTTCTTTCTCTTTCCATTCTGACTGTGTGATTCCAATTTATTTACATTAACATAAATCATTGAAACAAAAAACTATCAATAATGCAATACATATAGGGCAACAATAGCTTGAAATGAACCTGGACTGAACAAATCTCACAACTCCCACTTTTCCTGAACTTGACAGGGAATGACTGGGAAGTGCTTTTCATGTACAACCTAATTAGATGATCTTATATTTGTTTTATTAAACAATTCTTTGATACATAGTCCACGTTAGTTCCTATGTCAATAGCTCACATTTATTTTTCTGCTTAGCTGTGAACTTCAGGAATTTAGATGGAGAGAGCAGTGCATAAGAAATAAGGAAAATGGAAGCTGATGAAGCCTATACACAGAGGAAATAAAAATGAATTAACCAATCAAACGAAGCAAAACTATACCCTGCTGTCTGCCATTTTATGTTGTTTACAAAGAGAACCTTCTTAAGCCTAATGTACATAGTCTCTTTGGAGAAGGCAATGGCACCCCACTCCAGTACTCTTGCCTGGAAAATCCCGTGGATGGAGGAGCCTGGTAGGCTGCAGTCCATGGGGTTGCTACAAGTCGGACACGACTAAGCAACTTCACTTTCACTTTTCATTTTCACGCACTGGAGAAGGAAATGGCAACCCACTCCAGTGTCCTTGCCTGGAGAATCTCAGGGACGGGGGCTTGGTGGGCTGCCGTCTATGGGGTTGCACAGAGTCGGACACAACTGAAGTGACTTAGCAGCAGCAGCAGCAGATAGTCTCTTGGGGAGTAAAACTGGGAGGCATGTGCAAAGAATCAGTAAAAGTTCACTCAGTTTGCACCAGGGAAGAATGCAAAGAGCTTATACACTTTTGCCATACAATCCACTGTTTAAAGAATTTTTATTTATTTTTCTTTGAATTTTGTGCTGTTCTTTTCATTTTTTTTTTTTAATTGGAGGCTAATTACTTTACAATATTATAGTGGTTTTTTCCATACATTGACATGAATCAGCCATGGGTATACATGTGTCCCCCATTCTGAACCCCCCTCCCACGTCCCTCCCCATCCCATCCCTCAGGGTCATCCCAGTGCACCAGCCCTGAGCACCCTGTCTCATGCATCGAACCCGGACTGGAGATCTATTTCACATATGATAATATACATGTTTCAGTGCTATTCTCTCAAATCATCCCACCCTCACCTTCTCCCACAGAGTCCAAAAGTCTGTTCTTTACATCTGTGTCTCTTTTGCTGTCTCACATATAGGGTCATTGTTACCATCTTTATAAATTCCGTATATGTGTGTTAATATACTGTAATGGTGTTTTTCTTTCTGACTTACTTCACTCTGTATAATAGGCTCGTTTCATCCACCTCATTAGAACCGATTCAAATGCATTCTTTTTAATAGCTGAGTAATATTCCATTGTGTATATGTACCACAGCTTTCTTATCCATTCATCTGCTGATGGACATCTAGGTTGCTTCTATGTCCTGGCTATTGTAAACAGTGCTGTGATGAACATTGGGGTACACGTGTCTCTAAACTCTGGGACTACAATTATCTAAACATCATCCAGGAGTAGGATGTGGTTTTCTTCCTTGCCCTTCCATGATGATGCAGAATATATACAACCCTTTTAATTCAGGAAACGAATGGCTGGGCAATTAAATTAAATACAAGGAAAATGCAAGTAACACAACATCACTCATTGCAAGAAAAATCAGGCCTCACCATTTAATGGCTCTAGTACTCCAAGCTTTATCTGCATTTATTGAGAATAAACTATATTTACCAAATGAATTCACTATTATCATTAAACTGGCATCATCATCAATGAATAATTTAGAACACATCCAAGTAAAGCAGCAGTTGTACACTCATGACAGGCTTAATAAAACTTTAATGATGATGATGATTATAGGGGGTTGAAAAGTTAACAGGGGACAGAATTCCTCAAGGGAGGTACCTGTCTTCATGGAGAAAAAGACTTTTACAAGTTGCTTTCTGCATGCCTTCCCTCTGTATAACAGGCTCTAGGTTCATCCACCTCACTAGAACTGAATGAACCTAGAGCCTGTGATCACATACAGAGTGATATAATTCAGAAAGAAAAAACAACAATCATATTTGTTTTATATTATATATATTTCATATATATATATATTTGTTCCATATATATATTACACATATATGGAATATAGAAAAATGGTACTATTTGCAGGGCAAGAAAAGAGACACAGAGGACAGACTTATGGACACAGCGGGGGAAGGAGAGGGTGGGACGAACTGAGAGCATGGCGCTGAAACATACAGGTTACTACGTGTAAACGAGCCAGCTAATGGGAACTTGCTGTCTGATGCCAGGAGCTCAGCCTGGTGCTCTGTGACGGCCTGGAGGGTGGGATGGGGTGGGCGGGGAGGGAGGTTCAAGAGGGAGGGGACATGTGTATACCTGGCTACTAGAAATGGGCACTTGCCAAGGGCATTGCCAGCGACTGAACAAGGGCATCCGTCACCTGCCTCTGTGCAGGCTGAACCAACCCTGTGCTTCTGCAGTTGCCAACCTTCAACATCCCCTGAGGGACTTCAGGGTGGAGTGAGCCACTCTGTGCTCCAGGGAATCTGATGGAGCAGGTCTTTATTAGATAGTTGGATATTTTCAGGAACTGATTTCAGGATCCCAATCTGCGCATTTCTCCATATCTAGAAAAGCACTAAATCCCTTCATGGTGACATGAGTTCCTCAAGACCAGCAGAAAACCTTTTGTAAAAGAAGCATGTGATTGCATTGACCTTCCCCTTCACCAAGATCACCAAAATATCTAAGGTCACATAGAGATTGACCTTCCCCCACTGCCTCTTTGGAGCAGTCTCTCTAAGCTACCCGAAGCACTGTCTCCAGGGCTGCAGTCCTCATTTTGCCCCAAATCAAACTTACTTCGCAACTCTCAAGTTGGGCATCTTTTTTAGTTGACATATCTATGGTTGATTCATGTGGATGTATGCCAGAAACCAACATAACAGGGTAGAACAATTATCCTCCAATTAAAAATAAATAAATTTAAAAAGAAAAATTGCTTTGAGGATTCCAAGACCCTTAGAGCATGGGCTCTAAGTGTTCATGACAACAAAAGGAAGTGCTCACCTACTCTGCATTTAAAAGGGAGAGGAATTTGGAGCTAGAATTAAAAGAGGCTGGAGTAGTCTTTTGTTAACCTACTAGTTGGTGAGATAAGGACCTGCAACAGGTCAGGACCTGGGCATACATTTCTCTGCCTCTCTGGGATCTAGTCCATTGGATGCAAAATGGATGTATCTTTGGGCTTCCGTGTGCATGCTCAGTCGCTTCAGTTGTGTCTGACTCTTTGTGACCCCGTGGACTGTAGTCTGCCAGGCTCCTCTGTCCATGGGGTTCTCCAGGCAGGAATTCTAGAGTGGGTTGCCATACCCGCCTCCAGAGGATCTTCCTGACCCAGGACTGGAATCCCAGTCTCTGATGTCTCCTGTACTGGCTGGTGGGTTCTTTACCCACGAGTGCCAATTGTGCTTCTGGTTTAGTGCTAAGAGAGACTAAGCTGGATCTGAGATGCAAAGTAAATTTTAATACTAGTCTGCAGGACAACCAACACAGTAATTCCTCTGGCCCTTGACATTTATGATCAAGTCGTAATGTCTGAGAACGGGTTTATAGAAAGCTGCCTAAAAACAAATCCTATGGACTTTGTGACTTTGGTAAAATTCCGATTAACTGTTACTTTCAATGGCTTTGGTTAGAAAAAAAAAATTAATAGATACAGTTGTTTATATTCCTTATGAACGTAGAAAAATTAACTTTCTCTGCTTAAAAAGCTACTGGAAGATACAAAGTTTGTGGATCTGAAACCAGAGGCTTAACCAGATGTAACTGAACCTCACCAGAAATTACAAGGTTGTCCATTTGTAAAAAGTGTGGCCGAGGGGAGCTACCCCTCACCCAAGGTCAGGGGCAGTGACTCAGAGTGCCAGGCTGCGACGGCGTAGAAGCGGCTGAGAGGAGCTACCCCACATCCGAGGTCAGGTGTGGTGGCCGAGAAGAGCTACCCCACGTCTGAGGTCAGGAGGGGCAGCCATTAGGAGATACACCTCGTCCAAGGTAAGGAGCAGCGGCTGCTATTTGCTGGAGCAGCCGTGAAGAGATACCCCACATCCAAGGTAAGAGAAACTCAAGTAAGATGGTAGGTGTTGTGAGAGGGCATCAGAGGGCAGACACACTGAAACCATAATCACAGAAAACTAGCCAATATGATCACACGGATGACAGCCTTGTCTAACTCAATGAAACTAAGCCATGCCATGTGGGGCCACCCAAGACAGATGGGTCATGGTCGAAAGGTCTGACAGATTGTGGTCCACTGGAAAAGGGAATGGCCAACCACTTCAGTATTCTTGCCTTGAGAACCCCATAAACAGTATGAAAAGTCAAAATGATAGGATACTGAAAGAGGAACTCCCCAGGTCGGTAGGTGCCCAATATGCTACTGGTGATCAGTGGAGAAATAACTCCAGAAAGAATGAAGGGATGGAGCCAAAGCAAAAACAACACGCAGTTGTGGATGTGACTGGTGATAGAAGCAAGGTCTTATGCTGTAAAGAGCAATATTGCATAAGAACCTGGTATGTTAAGTCCATGAATCAAGGCAAATTGGAAGTGGTCAAACAGATGGCAAGAGTGAATGTTGACATTCTAGGAATCAGCAAACTAAAATGGACTGGAATGGGTGAATTAAACTCAGATGACCATTATATCTACTACTGTGGGCAGGAATCTCTCAGAAGAAATGGAGTAGCCATCATGGTCAACAAAAGAGTCCAAAATGCAGTACTTGGATACAATCTCAAAAGTGACAGAATGATCTCTGTTCGTTTCCAAGGCAAACCATTCAATATCACAGTAATCCAAGCCTATGCTCCAACCAGTAGCACTGAAGAAGCTGAAGTTGAACGGTTCTATGAAGACCTACAAGACCTTTTAGAACTAACACCCCCAAAAGATGTCCTTTTCATTATAGAGGACTGGAATGCAAAAGCACGAAGTCAAGAAACACCTGTAGTAACAGGCAAATTTGGCCTTGGAGTACAGAATGAAGCAGGTCAAAGGCTAATAGAGTTTTGCCAAGAGAACACACTGGTCATAGCAAACACCCTCTTCCAACAACACAAGAGAAGACTCTACACATGGACATCACCAGATGGTCAACACTGAAATCAGATTGATTATATTCTTTGCAGCCAAAGATGGAGAAGCTCTATACAGTCAGTAAAAACAAGGCCAGGAGCTGACTGTGGCTCAGATCATGAACTCCTTACTGCCAAATTCAGACTTAAATTGAAGAAAGTAGGGAAAAGCATTAGACCATTCAGGTATGACCTAGATCAAATATCTTATGATTATACAGTGGAAGGGAGAAATAGATTTAAGGGACTAGATCTGATAGACAGACTGCCTGATGAACTATGGACAGAGGTTAGTGACACGGTACAGGAGACAGGGATCAAGACCATCCCCATGGAAAAGAAATGCAAAAAAGCAAAATGGCTGTCTGGGGAGGCCTTACAAATAGCTGTGAAAAGAAGAGAAGCAAAAAGCAAAGGAGAAAAGGAAAGATACTCCCATTTGAATGCAGAGTTCCAAAGAAAAGGACAGAGAGATAAGAAACCTTCCTCAGAGATCAATGTGAATAGAGGGAAACAACAGAATGGGAAAGACCTGAAATCTCTTCAAGAAAATCAGAGATACCAAGGGAACATTTCATGCAAAGATGGGCTCGATAAAGGACAGAAATGGTATGGACCTAACAGAAGCAGAAGATATTAAGAAGAAGTGGCAAGAATACACAGAAGAACTGTACAAAAAAGATCTTCATGACCCAGATAATCACGATGGTGTTTTCACTCACCTAGAGCCAGACATCCTGGAACGTGAAGTCAAGTGGGCCTTAGAAAACATCACTATGAGCAAAGTTAGTGGAGGTGATGGATTCCAGTTGAGCTATTTCAAATCCTAAAAGATGATGCTGTGAAAGTGCTGCACTCAATATGCCAGCAAATTTGGAAAACTCAGCAGTGGTCACAGGACTGGAAAAGGTCAGTTTTCATTCCAATCCCTAAGAAAGGCAATGCCAAAGAATGCTCAAACTACCGCACAATTGCACTCATCTCACATGCTAGTAAGGTAATGCTTAAAATTCTCCAAGCGAGGCTTCAGCAATACCTGAACCGTGAACTTCCAGATGTTCAAGCTGCAAAAGGCAGAGGAACCAGAGATCAAATTGCCAACATCCGCTGGATCATCGAAAAAGCAAGAGAGTTCCAGAAAAACATCTATTTCTGCTTTATTGACTATGCCAAAGCCTTTGACTGTGTGGATCACAATCAACTGTGGAAAATTCTGAAAGAGATGGGAATGCCAGACCACCTGACCTGCCTCTTGAGAAATCTGTATGCAGGTCAGGAAGCAACAGTTAGAACTGGACATGGAACAACAGACTGGTTCTAAATAGGAAAAGGAGTACATCAAGGCTGTATATTGTCAGCCTGCTTATTTAACTTATATGCAGAGTACATCATGAGAAATGCTGGGCTGGAAGAAGCACAAGCTGGAATCCAGATTGCTGGGAGAAATATCAATAAGCTCAGATATGCAGATGACACGACCCTTATGGCAGAAAGTGAAGAGGAACTAAAGAGCCTCTTGATGAAAGTGAAAGTGGAGAGTGAAAAAATTGGCTTAAAGCTCAACATTCAGAAAACGAAGATCATGGCATCTGGTCCCATCACTTCATGGGAAATAGATGGGGAAACAATGAAAACAGTGTCAGACTTTATTTTTTTGGGTTCCAAAATCACTGCAGATGGTGACTTCAGCTATGAAATTAAAAGACGCTTGCTCCTTGGAATAAAAGTTATGACCAACCTAGATAGCATATTCAAAAGCAGAGACATCACTTTGCCAACAAAGGTTCATCTAGTCAAGGCTATGGTTTTTCCAGTGGTCATGTATGGATGTGAGAGTTGGACTGTGAAGAAAGCTGAGTGCCAAAGAATTGATGCTTTTGAACTGTGGTGTTGGAGAAGACTCTTGAGAGTCCCTTGGACTGCAAGGAGGTCCAACCAGTCCATCCTAAAGGAGATCAGTCCTGGGTGTTCATTGGAAGGACTGATGCTGAAGCTGAAACTCCAATACTTTGGCCACCTGATGCAAAGAGCTGACCCTCATTGGAAAAGACTCTGATGCTGGGAGGGATTGGGGGCAGGAGGAGAAGGGGACGACAGAGGATGAGATGGCTGGATTGCATCACTGACTCGATGGACATGAGTCTGAGTGAACTCCGGGAGTTGGTGATGGACAGGGAGGCCTGGCGTGCTGCGATTCATGGGGTCGCAAAGAGTCGGACACGACTGAGCATCTGAGCTGAACAGTTTGTAAAATATTAATACATATTTTACTTCAATGAGCTCCACCCTGGTCTTTATATTACAGTTAGTTAAACAAGCAGGGTTTGTGTATAATTTGAGTTGATGCATGGACAGGCACTTGCCTTTGAGTAAAACAGAAATACAATTCTTCAAGGCCAATATCTTGCTTAGTCTTATAGTAGAAACTATTTTTGAGAATTTTGAGAGAAAATACACCTCTCTCTGCAGTTGTAGGAATTGATCTACTTTCTCCATTCAAGAGGTAAGCCAAGATGGATTGTGCTTCTTTATAAATTATGTATTAGAAAGAGGGTCTATGTCCGTGTTTGGTGGTGCTAGCTTTGAAGTTGGAGCAAGTGGGTTCATATCATTCCTCCTTCTCGTAAAACCTGTGTCCCCAGTGGCAAGTTACTTAAATGTCTTCAAGACATAAACAAAATGTGAACCTGTCTCATAGGGTTGTTTTCAGGGTTAAATGAAATCTCAAATATGAATTGCTTACCAATGAGCTCAGTAAATATGATCTGCCAAGGAACTACACACTGTATCAACTTGTTAAAGGATCTTCTTAACTGACTTATTGCCTGGTCAATATATGACTTAATAATACACTCGTATAATATATGATACAATTAGTGAAAGGCATGCAACTCAAATACATAACTTCATCAATTTCATTGTGTATAAACAATATTGTCAAATATGTCATTAGTCCAATCTAATATACCACTACTAAGATTATAAGGGATATACTTGTTCTAAAGTGAACTGTGTGAATTACACTGGTCATGTGAAAAGTAGTATCGAAATGTGTTGCATCATTATTTAGAACAGTTCACGTGTTCTAAAGTGAACTGTGTGAATTATACTCGTCATGTATCAAAATGTGTTGCATCATTATTGTTGCATCAAAAGTAACATCAAAGTGTGATATTTTGCTAGATATATTTCCAGGGCAAGTACAATGAATTAATTATGCTGTATTTTAAAAAGAACAAAAATGCAATTTTTATTTTTCCTGTTATAGTAACTTAACGGACCAGAAAAAAAAGGCATTCAAACAATTTTGAGGTGATACCAATTCTTGGAAAAAGAGAATTTTTTTTTTCTGAATCAGAATTATTAGGCCAAAAGAGAGAAGGACTATGTTTTGGTTTTATTAACAAATTAGCTCTAATAAACATAAAAAAGGTGACCAGTGTCAAAACATATAATCAGAAGGTTCTAGTTTCATGTAGATTTTCCCAGATGCTACTCGTGCCAGAGGGAGGGATATGTAGGCGTTTTGGTTTTATCTCTGTGTCTAGCACAAAGTTCTTTGGTTTTTTAAACTGACATGGAATGGATAAAGAAATCTAGAAATACATTATTACTGTTATTTAATTACCCTTATTTTTCTAATCCAAAAGGCCCCCATGTTCCTACTCTTTTTGTCACCCTGGGCATATTTCCAAGTCCAGTTCCCACCCCATTGAACTTTACCTAAAGACCATCTAAGAGTAACCGCATGAGCAGATAACAAAATGAACATCTGGAAGGGGAGAATCTGAACAGTTTTTTCCTTTTCTACTACCCTCAATTTTAAGAGAAGTAACTGACATTGTACTAGTTACATATTAGTGAAAGGTTCATATCTCTGGTTAAAGAACACCATTTTGCATCAAAATCACTGAAAAGATCTATTTTAGAGCAGTTTGAACTTTCACATTCTCATCACCATCATGATCCTATCATTTAAAGAGATAAAGGCAAGAGGGTAAAGCCCTTTCTTTTGGTTTGAATGTGAATCATTACTATACTTAACGATACATTTTACAGGATACTTTAAGAAGAAAAAAAGAGCACCCGAATAATTGCAAATAAATTACATATACCAGGGTCCCTGGCCTTTAAATTTCCCCTCTTGTTAACTGCGATCATGAGCAGAGAAGTTTCCTAGATGTTCCCCAATAGCAGAATGAAATAGTCTAAATAGACGAAAAGCTGGCAGTGGGGTTCTCTATTGAAAACCTTGCAGCCACCAATGAAGCGGGAAGGAGGTCAAAAGGGGTCTCAGAGTTGTCCATCTGGAGGCTGGGAGCTGGCGTCCTCCACAAACACTCCTGGGCACTCAGAATAGCTGTGAGTTTCAACATTATTCTGCAAGAGCACTCAGGAAAGGTTCTCTCTTTTCTTTTTTTTCACGAGCAAGAATTTTATGTGATTCCACCCATTTCTTTCCTAAAGATACCATTCAGACACATTCAACTTGTTCCAAATATGCCTAAGGGTTTCCATTACCTGACATAAGTTCTGAGTTATCCTTGCAGACACAGGATACAAAATCACAAAATCACTAAGGAGTGACAATTACAAAGAATGCCTCCAATAAAAGTCTCCCTTGTTTTGTTCCAAACTGAACTGAATCCAACATATTGTGAGTGACAGTGCTAAATTCAGACACTGTTCAGCATTTCAAAAGAGAATTTTAGATGAATGTACATAAATGTTGAAAACACACACCTGTGTAAAGCAGATGTATAACAACTAGTTAAAAATTGTCAAAAGCTCTCAGGATGTGACTATAGGAAGCCCACAGATACTATGCCCAAAGTTTCCATTGTTGTACAGATTGGACAGTCCCCCTTTGACTAATGGTTATGGAATGCATGGTGTGTTCAGGTGCTGGACTCGGAGGTGTATCTGTGCATATATAATAGTAATAATAATAACAATCCCCCTAATATTTGGGTAAATTTGTACCCCCAAATTTTGGGTACAAGAAGATGTACCACCATGCAATACACTGATGCCTACTCTTTCCCTACTGTAGCCCACATATATGTAGAGGAATCAGAAATTCAAGAAGCCAGCAAAGAAGCTATGGGATCATGTCAGTAGTGAAATACAGAGGCAGCTTTAGCTCAAGTTAGATCAAGCAATTTTCTAGTTATAATCTTGATTCTTAAAGAAGATCCATCAAATTGTAGAAACTTTAAGCCCCTCAAAACCCAGGTCTTCCCTGGTGATAAGAACCATCTAGAAAATAGGGAAAGAGAAATAGGATAGAGCATGCAGGAAGGCATTGTACAGGGCCCATCAGGGTACCATGACCAGGAAACATCTGAGCAGAGACCAGAAACGTGAGGCAGTGATGGCCGATCCCCAAGGAAGGGCAAGGAGACTAGCGTGGCTGGAGTAGAGAGGAGGAGAGAGGAGACTGGGGGGACAGCTGGGTTGTGTCACTCCAGGGCAGGATCTGGGGGCTTTTGGCTACTAGGGAATTGGATGTACTCTGAAGAAGATGGGAATGACGCTGACTTAACGAGCTTATTTAAAGACTGTCACACTGTATAGTTTGCCAGTTTTAAATTTCTAAAAATCAATGCAGCTGTTATTTCTTCCAGAAGTAATCCCCCCACTCCACTTCCCAAGGAGACTGGGAAGGGCATGAAACCAGTATCCCTGGACAGGACTATACAGTGCAGAGCATGACTAAATTCTAAAATGCTTGGGGAAGTCCACGCTTATAAAGTGGGTGACAAGCTACAGTAAGGTTGTAGGTGAAGAGTTGGCATCAGTGTGTTAGATGGTGGTACATCTCCTTAGCCCTTAAATTTACTCAAAGACTAGGAGTGTGGGATGGTTATTATAACTATTATTTTATGATCAGACTTGGATACTTTATGAAGTCAGAATATAAGACTTGTGAGTTTTATTTTTAAATCACTGACTTTAAGGGAATGGGACGCTTGTAGGGGGCTTCCCTGGTGGCTCAGACGTGAAGAATCCACCTGCAATGCAGGAGACCTCATTGGAATGGGATGATACCCTGGAGGAGGAAATGGCAACCCACTTCAGTAATCTTGCCTAGAGAATTTCACGGACAGAGGAACCGGGTGGGCTATAGTCCATGGGGTTGCAGAGTCAGACACACCTGCGCGACTAACACACACCTACACGTTTGTAGGAAGTTTCTGTGGCCAACAGTCCAGAATTCCTGCAGCTTACATGGATGGATGATGGCCATGAAGAGGGCTCAGCAGTGGGAGGTGAGGAGTATGGGAGGCAAGGAGAGGGACATGTGTCTACAGACAGCACCTCCCAGAGGTGGGACACAGGAAGTGCTGGGATTCAGACAAAGGGCCAGGCATGGGCCTGGCACAGAAAAACCACTGAACAAGGAAACGTTGAAGTGCTACGATCTGGAGACCCACTCATGCTTTTTGAGCAGAGGGTGCATAGGAAGTTTTGGTGATGAGGTAAGAGAATTAACTTGATAGCATCAAAAAGGCCTTATGGATTACGCAGAGGTATATCCTGGTTACCAAACATCTTCTGACCCCCTTTCTGGGAATATATAGTGTAACAGGCATGCTCGATTTCCCGCATCTCATCGTTTGTTTAAATTAACTATGATCTTCTTATTTTGCTAGCCCGGTGCTCTGTGTGCCAACAAGGTAACTGGGAAAACCCATCTTACAATTCTCCAGTTAGCTCTGCACCCAGAACCAGAGTGCAGGACCAGGCTCCCAGACGTGGAGTAAAAGGCAAAACTGCACGCTCCCCATCCTTCAGGTTCAACCACTGGGACTGGCTCTTTTGAGAATCCACAAACCGGAACATGTCAAGTTCATTTCCTCTCTTGTTTCTCTTGAACACAAAGAAAGCTGTTACCAGGGAAATACGTCTGCAATGTGGCATGTTGAAATACCAGTGATTCAATGATACTGCTCAATGGATTCAGTGTTCCTCACCCTTCATTTTGTTCATCAGCCCAAGCAGAACATTTATATGACACTTGGATCTTGGTGTAATAAGAAAACATACTTGTCTGGAGCATCTGTGACCTTTGAAATTTTAAAAATTATGTACTAAGAAATCCCATCAAGTGCAACGTCATGCAGCCTGAACCCGTGTGTCATCCTTAATGAAGAAACAGACTCTATTCTAGGCATCACATGAATGGCTATCTCAGAAATTCTGGCAGCATGACAACTGTCCTAATAATTTTTTTAAGGTGGTAGTACGAAATCACACCTATGTCTATAATGTTATATACATATATGTTGTATTACACACATAATGATATTAACACATATTGTCATTTAGTCATTAAGTTATGACTCTTCTGCAACTCCATGGACTGTAGCCCGCCAGGCTCCTCTGTCCATGGGATTTCTCAGGCAAGAATACTGGAGTGGGTTGCTATTTCCTTTTCCAGAGGATCTTCCTTGCCCAGGGATCAAATCAATGTCTCCTGTATTGGCAGGTGGGCACTCTACCCCTGAGCCACCAGGGAAGACTCATAATAAATATAGGTACCAATAAATATATATGTATAAGCAAATAAGTACACACAGATATATACACACATACCTACAAGCAAACCTCATTTTATTGCATCAATACTTCAGTTTACTGTGCTTCTTAGATATTGTCTTTCATGAATTGAAAGTTTGTGGCAACCCTGTGTTGAGCAAGTCTGCAGGCACTATTTTTCCCACAGCATTTGCTCACTTCATGTCTCTATGCCACATTTTGGTAATTCTTGCAAAATCTCAAACTTTTTTATTATTATGGTATCTGTTATGGTGATTTCTGATCAATGATCCATTGCAAAAAGCTTATGACTTGCTGAAGACTTACACACTGGCTAGCACTTTTTAGCAATAAATTATTTTTTAATTAAGGTATGGTCATTGCTTTTTTAAGTATAATGTTATTTCATCTTTACTAGACTAGATTATAGTATAAATATAATTTTTATATATAAAACAAACAAAAAAACTTATGTGACTTGCTTTACTTTGATACACAATTTATTGTGGTGGTCTGGAATCGAATCCATAATATTTCTAAGCTATATCTGTATGTATATATTTACAAGGGAAAGCCATTCAGATATGTCTCCCTTCATTTCTCCCACCAACATGAGATGAATTCAGTTCTCTCAATTATTTTATTACCATTTAAATTTCATAGCATTGATTTTTCTTGTTTTTTTTTTTTAACTTATCAATTGTGAGTTCAAAGGACTTACTCAGTAGGCATTCTACTTTCTAATAAATAAAAGCCACAGAGATCGAGAACATTTCTCTAAATTAATAATTTCAGTCCAAAGATCTTCATTCCTGGGATATACCAGATTAAATGACGCTTTTGAACTGTGGTGATGGAGAAGACTCTTGGGAGTCCCTTGGACAGCAAGAAGATCAAACCAGTCAATCATAAAGGAAATTAATCCTGAATATTCATTGGAAAGATTGACGCTGAAGCTGAAACTCCAATACTTAGGCCACCAAAGTATTGGTGCGAAGAACTGACTCCTTGGAAAAGACTCTGATGCTGGGAAAGATTGAAGGCAGGAGGAGAAGGGGATGACAGAAGATGAGATTGTTGGATGGCAACTCAATGGACATGAGTTTGAGCAAGCTCTGGGAGTTGGTGATGGTCAGGGAAGCTTGGTGTGCTGAAGTCCATGGGGTTGCAAAGAGTCTGACAAAACTGAGTGACTGAACTGAACTGAACCGAAATGACTAGAATACCAATTTGAAATAAAGCAGTGTTCTGATTTTACTCTATTTTCAGCTTTTAGCTCATTGCATAGTTTATCAATACTTGTTTTAAAAAATCTTGAACATATAAAATACCGGGTTAAAAAAAGTTTTATGTCTTATTCATTTTTGACTTTCTAATTATGCATTTAAAACATGCTAGATATATAAATACTTTGGTTTGCAATTTTAATTCTTTAAGAATTTTCCAGTGAATTATGTGTGCTATTGCATACATTTTTCTTTTTCCAGACCAGAAGGAAAGTGATGGCTATATACTCTCTCAGTTTTTAATGGGCTGGTAGATTTGGAGCACTAATAATGAAGCCAGGACTTAAGGGAGAATTCAGCTTTGCTTTAAAATTTTGCACACCCAGTAGTCAGAATCCACTCAACCTGATAAACCATCAAAAACAACACATCCAGCCCTTCCCCATCCCTCCTCTCTTGGTCCACCTTCCCTTCTCTAGGTTCCTCCTTCACTCTCATTCATCGCCCAGTACATTTCATATTCTTGTAGGCTGATTTTCTGCCCTACTCCCACCCACAAAGGTATGTCAGTGAGAGCAGAGATCTCACCTGATTTGTTCAACACTGAATCCCCAGGGCCGAGAGAGGTACTTGGCACACAGGTAATCCATATAATTTTGACAGAATGCAGTTTCAGCCATGAACTTTGAAATTTTGAAATAAAGCCCAATTTTCACAGTCCATCCTTCAGGAGAAATGTCATGTGCCAAGCAAACTAGTATTACTCAGGAGCAAAGACTTCCAGTGCCTAAGAAGAGAGCTTAGTACCTTAGAATACGATCCGACTGTGAATATGACATTTGTCCAGCATACGTTATGCACATTTAAAAAATATTTTTCTTATAACCTTATCTTTTCACTTCACTGAGTGAGAGCACTTTTCCCCACAAGTAAAAGGCGACACTATGGATAAAATGCTTCTGTGCTACATACACCTGTGTCTTGTTTATAGGAGCCAATGCTGAATATATTAGCTAATTATAGACATGCAGATTTCTTGTTTTCTTTAATGTAAAAACAATATAAAAAAGCATGTGAAATAGTGTACTACACTCAGGCCCATGATTGAATATCCAATTTCCATTCGATGAACTTGGGCTAAATGGTAAAGAGACAGATAAAAGTCAGAACAATAAGGAAGATTTTTCATAATTCAAAATCTTCACATTCTGCTGTCACTCTTCAGGGCTTAAGACGCTAAAATGGAAAAATCTAAATTGCAAAACAAATTATCATCTATTGATTCATTTCTCACTGTACTTATTGCAGAAAAATTAAATCCAGAGACTGGAAAACTAGCAAAAATGGGGGAAATGTTAGCTTTGGAAATTCTGAGAGATAATATGAAAAACTGTGAAATATTTATTAATATAGATATTCATACTTACAGGGGTGGGGATCTGGCAAGTTTGAATGACAAAATTAAGAAATATTAAAATATTTCGAAGGGAATTTTCACAACAAGATCTGGCACCTGCTCAACATATGACTCTTGAAAGTCCCCTGGACTGCAAGATCAAATCAGTCAGTCCTAATTCAGGAAGTTGACCCTGAATATTCACTGGAAGGACTGATGCTGAAGCTAAATCTCTAATATTTTGGCCACCTGATGTGAAAAGCTGACTCATTGGAAAAGACCCTGATGCTGGGAAAGAGTGAAAGCAAAAGCGGAAGAGGGGGGCAGAGGATGAGATGGTTAGATAGCATCAACAACTCAATGGACATGAATTTGAGCAAACTCCAGGAAATAGTAAAGGACAAGGAAACCTGGAGTACTGCAGTCCACAGGGTCACAAAGAGTCAGACACGACTCAGTGACTGGACAACAACATCATATTAATAATGCACTTGCTTTCAAGACCTTGTGGCCATCGGGATGAAAGTGACGTGATAAAGCCAACCTAGTCACAGGGAAAATCCATGTTAGTGGGAATCCAGAATCTTATCTGTAAGTGGAGAGCTCCACAGAGCAGGAGGTGACCAGGCAAACTTTAGTCAGAGGTGTGACTTCCCAGGGTTTCTTTGCTCTAATATGTTATATAGGCAGAATAATGCCACTATCCCACCCCAAAGATGTCCATATTCTAATCCATGAAGCCTACAAATTGTACACTCCAGGGCAAAGGGGAATGAAGGTTGCAGACGGAATTAAGGTTGCTGATCAGCTGACCTTAAATTAAGGCTGCTGATCAGCGGACCTTAAAGAATTTAAATGGGTTGTCTCGGTGGGCTCAGTGTCTTCATGAAGTTCTTTTACATAAAGGAAGAGGGAAATAAAAGAGAATCAGGAAGATGGCAGCGTTGAGAAAGACCAGTGTCCTTGAAGATCGAAGTGGCCATAAACCAAGGAATGTGAGAAGCCTCCAGAAACAAACACACACCTGGATTTAAGCCCAGTAAGACCAAGTTTGGCCTTCTGAATTCCAGAGCTGTTAGATAATAAAGTTATGTTCTATTAAAGCACTAAGTTTTAATGACTGCAATGCAGGAGATCTGGGTGTGATTCCTGGGTCAGGAAGATCCCCTGGAGAAGGGAATGGCAACCCACCCCAGTATTCTTGCCTGGGAAATCCCATGGACAGAAGAGTCTGGTGGGCTACAGTTCATGGGGTTGCAAAGAGTTGGACAGGACTGAGCAACTGACACAGAGCACTAACTCAGTGGTATTAACAATTTGTTACAGCAGCAATAGGAAGCCTATACATAGGTGGACTCAGTCAATCTATTGTTGATGTATTGTCGATCTATCACGTGTTCATGAGCAGCCCTTCAGGCTTCACTGCTTCTATCAGCCCACTTGTGGGTAGCACAGAGCTGCTCTGTCCATCTGTTTCCAATGCCAAAGTTACTGTCTGTACAGTGAGGTTCAACATATGATCTCCTGGCCAACCACCAGGGCTTATTCTTTGGCTAAGGTGTATCTCGATCACATGGACAAATTTAAGCCTGGAAGGACCAAGGCAGTCTCGTATATTTCTGTATAAAGAAGTACCAAGGATAGGGCTTCTTCACTCTCTACCCAATTTCATGACTCAGTGGCTAACTCATTGGCTGCTTTCCACCAGTCAGTGTTACATGATCCTCTCTTCAGATAACTTCATTGAGGAAGGACAGAAAAAGTCTTCCTAATGGGGCAGGTTGCATGCTGGATGGTCGACCCTGTCTAAATGAGTAATGAATGACCCACTATAAAATTGTATCTTTTCAGATGATCACTTATAAGAACACAACATGGCCAACCAGGAAGATGAACTCTGGTGTTTTGGTTTTTGTCCTGTAAGCACTATGTTTTTTTAAAACTAGGTTGGAAGGAGGAAGCCTTCCCAAAGTGTTCCTCCTCCATTGCTTTAGTGCTCTTGTCTTCAAGTCCTGTTCCTGCTGGACTTGTTCTGATAAGGAATCATAGCCTGTGCCCATGATTGCTCTATTGAAGAGGATTAAAAAAGAGATAAAGCAGGGAATCCAGTGCTAAGGAATTCTGCTCTTCCATTGAGTGGACACCTTTGATATAACCAAATTTAGAGGTCCTTGATCAAATCCTTCCACTAGAGAGTGTTTGAAGAGGCCCTTTCTTATGTCAGCATTTTTTCCCAAGGTTTAACAGGAATTTCAGGCCTCAGATGTCCCTCAGAGATAAAAGCAACTCTATTAGTGTTCAGTAGCAAGTCACTGACACCCTCTTACAAAGCAACTATCTAAAGGTGGTGTGTGGAAGCCAGTGCATTCAAAACCTTAAGGTTGTCCTTCTGATGCCCCTACTGGATTTTGCCAGAAACTCCAGCCTCATTGGGTATTTATCACTGTTTGTGTAAAGACCAGATTTTAGCCATCTGAGCTTATACTCAATACTCTTATCCACTGAAGACATTAGGGAGATTTTGTTGTTGGGATGATTTTCAAAAGCAACTCTTTTTCCTTCTTTCCTAATGGAATATGATAATATCCCCAAATATGAGATATGATTTTCCCCAGGACCCCAGGAGTTCTACCAAATATTATGTTTCTTACTCATTTCAGGGTGGCCTCAGGGGACTATTTTTCATCTGTTGAAAAATATTCCTGACTCTTCAAATATTCCCTATTGGGTCACTCCTCGTAATTCTGTAATTTAGAGGCCCGCTTCACTGTGTCATGAGTCACCCTAGTTCCAATTCTGTTGGCCTGCTCTTTTATAGGCCTGACAATCATTACATCATCGAAGTCATATATCAGAGTATCTTTTATCCTCAGTAAATGCAAGTCCCTGACAGGAATTTTGGGCATGGGTAAGGGAATTAACATATCCTTGTATGAGAAATGTGACAATAAAATGTATGATCTCTTGAGTGAAGGTCAATTGAGATTGGCTTTTTCTCAGAAATCGAAATTGGGGGAAAAAAAGAGTTGCACAGACTGATGGTAGCACTGAAACTCCCTGGTGCCCATTGAATTGTCTTGTTAGCCTGAACCATATTGGATAATGTCAAAGCCATAGGGAGAACACTCTATTTAGACCCTGGTAATCTATAAAGCCAACGAAGAAAAGCTGACTCCTTTGGTCAAGTAGGTCCTTTGTATAAAGAGGTATTGGGAGCCAGGGACCAGTTCCTAGCACCTCCTTCGCTAATATAGATACCACCAGCACCTCTCTGGAAAATCTATATTGTTTTAGCTTTGAACATGTTGGACCTTGGTTGGCCAAGGGCTTTCACTCAGTTTACATAATCACAAGTGGACTATGCCACCATTTTTAACATGGTGTTAAAAAAGTGTGTGTGTGTGTGTGTGTGTTATGGGTATGTGAACTCACAGCAGTTACACACCCACTCCCCAAGTATGTTATGGGAGTGTGAACTCACAGCAGCCTGCATATGTGGTATGTCTAGACCACTGAGTATGAAAAATCACCCTTTGTTTCTGAGCAACTATCTTACCATTTCTCTTTCCAAATGATCTTTAATTTTTTTAGTACAATGGCCAGGTAAAATTACATTGACTAAGCCCAGATAATACGGTTTCCCAGACTCTTGCCACTCAAACAAGCCACAGCTTGTGGCCTCAACTGTCTCACTAGAGTGTTCCAAGGGTAGCCCAGCCTCCCCACCCCCTGGCAGGAATTTGTGACAGCAGCAAGAGGAAGCCAATATAACCTATAGAACAACTGTTTCTCCATTTCTTTTTTTAACGACCATTGAAATACCTCCTGAATCTAATCTGTCCTTGGCTGCCCTACCCCATTTTGTCTAGCCTTTCTGTGGCCTGTGATTCCACATCTTCTCATGGCTGTCTGCACCAGCTTAACCACAGAATCCACTAGCCTCTTTCATGGTAAGTTAATCAAGAGTGCCCTGACTTCCTCTTGGACATCTTCAACTAATTGTAAAACTAAGAAATGTGGAGGTCCTCTCGAAGAAGACTCCTCAAATCACAGTATCACTTGTTGTTTGATCCAAAAAGATACTTGGTCCCATTTGATTTGGGGCATGGCCACAGATCAATCCAAGTTAGCATCATCTATCTATATCAGCTCTCTTCAGGATCAATGACCGGGTTGGAGGTAATACAGAGAATTCTACCCATTGGGGTAAGCCTTGTACACCATGTTTTTACCCAGGTCAGAGGGACATAGTCTTGGAGTAGAGACAAAAGCCTTAGGCTGCATGGCTACTACCTCTGATTAATTCTTATTCTACTTAAAGCCTGATATCACTAATATCCACTGGAGACTACCAGTCTTTGGTTCATTATGTCTCAATATCTCTGGTAATGTTTTTTATCTGAATCTTTGCCTATATTTATTGGAAACATTTCTTAGTTCTTTTGTTCCCATACAGTTCCATAGCCGTGGCCTTTCTGATATTAATGACAGATGGGTCTGAAGGGAGGCATTACTCTTTGAAGAGGCAAGATCGCCCATTACACCTGCCACACTTGTCTGCAATACAGATAGATGCTGGCACACCAACTTCTATTTTTATATATTTTTGCATGTCAGATTTTATTATATATATAGATCCTTGTTAAATGCCTCCAACATCTCTGCTTGCTTGGTAATACCCAATGGAAATAATCCTTTCTTTTTGGATTATAATCTGTACACAGTATAATGTTGTGAACCATCCAGAATCAAGGGCAGAGTGGACATATTTCACCGAAATAGTTCCTTTCTTTGACAGATGTCAAGTTGTATGGTTTCAGAATCATCTGGCCACCAAGATGGGGTTACAAAATCCTGTGAGGTCTGGGGACTTTAATGGGATGCAAGGGTGACACAGAGCTGACCTCCTGGTCCTCACACCTTTTTATTTTCCAACCTCCTAGAATCCAGGTTTTGACCCTCATCACCTACGCTCCTTCATCTGGTCTGCACAATGGAGTCTCACAGATGTTACAGCTTTCCTTTCATCTGTCCCTATTTTCCTTGAGCCCCTGCCCCAGACAGTATGGCTTGTAGTAAGGGTGGTGCTCACTCCCAAAACCCACAGGGAAGGTACAGGGAATGTGCCTTCTAAGCAGAGTGCTGGAGAGGAGATCCCGGAATTCCTACTGGAGCACTTTTCGCCTTTCCTCATGAATACAAAGAGACAGAATATTATAATACTGTTCACCCACTGCTGCAATTTCACCCACTTGCTCTTGTTCAGGGACATTTTGAGTTAATGAGCCTTATCTGAGCTGTCCTGGGGAGACTGGTCTCCTTATAAACCACTGTTTCCATGGAAAATATATTTCAATGGTAAGATTCTTTCTTGCAAACAATCTTTGAAAATTGAAGACAGCTTGTACAGATCCAAAGGAGTGCACAAATTATCCCATACATAAAATCAAACACAAATAAGAGAATTAATGCCCACTTAGTGCTTCCCTTTTTATTACATAGCCAAGTTAATGAAGAAGGACTGTAAATACAGAAGACCTCTTTGAATTTTGGAGAGTCCCTAACAAAAAAGATTTTTTTTTTCTTTCACTTACGTTAAAGGTTTGGTTTAAAAAGTGCACAGAAGCTACCAAACATGAACCATTATCATATAATCATCACCTGTAGCCTTCCTTGAAACACTTAAAAACAATTTTAATAATGAAGTGCACCTAATTATACAGGTTCACTAATTATATAACTAATAGGGAAGTGGTGTGACAGAACACCTACAAGATCGATGGGTATAAAGATACATTTCTTTCAACGGGAACCTGATTCTGAATGACTGAAATACGAGCTAGAAACCCAGATACACTCAAAATAAGTCAGAGAGGCTTTTGTTCTCCATGGCATCTGGCTCCAGTGATGTTTCCATTTCCAAGATGGCACACACAAGCACCTGGAGCAGGGTCATTAATGAACATGAAAGTGTCATCAGCTTGACGACGTCTGATGGATTTAGAATGAACTGGAACAATAACCTTGGTGAAGCTGGAAAAGTGACCGAATGCTCAAAAGAGGCGAGAGCAAGATCATTTACTTAGACTGGATGAATGAAACCGATCACAGAAATAGAGGCAAGCACAGAACCACAATGAAATCATAAAAAGGAAAGGTGTGCACAATAATCTGTGTGTGAGCCTAATACGATGTAGAGGCTTCTATGCGGTTTCTACCAGTATTTTGACAAAATGTTCTCTCTAGTTCTCTGTGCCAAGAAAATCAGAGACTGTTTGGAAGGGAAAAAATCAAAAGGATGACAAATAAACAATATGCCTCTTCCTCAGTTCAATGATTTAGAGATTTCTCACCCACAACAAGGTCTAATGGTGATGAATCAGCAGCAGTAAGGAAGGAAGGTGTTAACCAGGAAGACAGAGACTGGGTTTTTTTTCTTGCTGCCTCTCCTCAAGGCTAAAGGGAAAAAAAAGTGACTTTACTGCTGGCTGAAGAAGCTTAAGTTGGATATACAGTTGGACTGTGGTCCTGAATGAGGGATTCACTCTTCAACTAGAGGTCTTCTTTTTAAAAAATATTTATTTATTTGGCTGCATTGGGTCGTAGTTGTGGCATGCAGGCTTCTCTCCAGTTGTGGCCCATGGGCCGTAGAGCATGTAGACTCAGTATCTGCAGCACTTGGGTGGTATTTGGACTAAGTTACCCCTTGGCATGTAGGATCTTAGCTCCCTAACACAGGGATTGAACCTGTGTCACCTGCATTGGAAGGTGAATTCTTAACCACTGGACCATCAGGGAAGTCCACTTCTTTTCTAAAGATATGATATAGGACCTCTCACTTGGAATGTGGCAAGAAAAAAGCCTGGTGAAAAATCACTCAGTTAGACTGGGATAATTGTATCTACTTGTGATACAAATACGAATGGGCTGACATTTAGGTAGGTGATCTATTTCTTTTGTTAATTATCAAAAAGAATACAAACTGATTTGGGGTGGGCAGATAAAAAGATAATTCATTAAAATGGAGGGCATGGTACAAAGAAGAAACGAAAATAACCCATGTGAATTGTAGCAAGCCCAACAGGGAAACTTCAAAGACGGTAGAAAAATACCTGCTACACCACTGTTCCCGAGTCCTGACCCAGTAGACTGCTCTCTGACTCATCACTGTCGCGTAAAGAGAACCTTCTGTACTTGGTGGTTTTAATCAGGACTTTCACTGCAGGTTGGCTCCATTTCAACACAGCTCTGGTCTGATTGCTTAATTTTCATTCACTTTCAGTTATTAAAATGGTCTCATTCCAATTCAGAGAATGATGCTTGATCATTTGACTCCAGTCCTAGTCTCCTGCCCATCCTACAACATCCCAGCCTCCGGGAGCTGGCTGGACCACGACCTCCAGCCCCTGGTGCCCTTCTCCCCTCCCCCTTCCTCCTGGATCTTTCCCTTGTGCTTCAGGGGGGAGGCAGAAGAGATGTCTCCTTGCACAGAGGCAGCTCGAGACCATCTCTGATGTTGGTCTTCTCTGCCATGTGGTCCATAACTGTAGAATTGGTGCCACCAGGTGGCTGGAGGTCTCTGCCACCCCTAGATAATGGCCTCACTCAGCATCTTCTGACCCCATTTTGCCTCACCCTGATCTTCCAGAGTCCTATAGGGACACACCCACATTCCCGACACCCCTGGGGTCTTCTCCCCTGTTGCGGTCCATCTTTCTTGAAGGGACCTTCCAGGAAGGAAAACAGTCTCTGCCCACTACATCTGATCATACCCCTATGTTGTCTCTCCCTGGTGTTCTGATGGCACAAGGCAACTCACCATCTCGGAAGGTGAGCTGACAGCTAGCCTGGGAAGTACATGCCTATCTTTCTTTTTGCTGCAACTATGGGGCTATTCTTATCTATATGACCATTCTCTCCCTAACATGACTGCCCTCTTTCTCCCAGTTCTCTTGTTAGACTCAACAGATAAGGGCATTGAACCAGAGAGGTCTCTACAGCCTCTAGGGAGACTAGTCTTCCATCAAGAATGAGGCCATCTTTGAACTCAGTTCTGGTAATGACCACCTAACATTGTCGTGGGGAGCCATGTCTGCTGGAGTCTTTATTCAGTGATCCCAGGGCCAGGAGGGGACCCTTGCTTGGCACATCATGCAGAATGGACATACTGATATCTGATCCTCCCCTGATTCTAGGGAGGAGAGGCCTTTGCCAGAGGATCCTGCAGTCTCTTTAGCATTTGGAGAAAGTCATCAAGGCCAGGGCGAGGCTCTGGAAGGTCAATGAATGACAGGCTAAGATGAAGAAGGAAAAGAGAAAGAAGAACTAAAGGGGGCAGGGGCTGGAGACAGCAGAGCAGAGAGGTGCAACATGTCAAAGAGAGAGATGTACGTGGCAGGGGGGGACACTGTCACCAAGCCCCCAGCACCCCTGCCAGTTCATCAGTCCCATTTATCTTTAAGTGAAAAAGGCCACCAAATCATCACCATTTACTCGTACCCTTTTGTCTCTGCTTCTTTCCCCAAATTCCCAAAGACCATGATTCTGACTTCCCCTCCGTGGCACGGGAACACAACCGCCAAATTGATATATACCTCAGTGGGATCATACCTGCCCTCGTTAGCTGTAATTCTGTCCCAGCCTGTTAGCAATACTGCCTACTTATGATCTCCTCCACTGAGGATGACTCACGGCCCTTTCTGCTGGAAGCCCTGGACCCATAACTCTCAATTCTGCCTCTTTCATCACCTTTCGTGTGTGAAGGACCAAGGCAACACAGAACGAAGAAAAAAAAATGGGCTGTTTCCTTCATTCATTCTGGTTTAGCTTCCAGCTGCGACACAGCTCAGCACAGATCACTTTTCACATCACTCCTGCACTCATGAAGGTTGCGGCCCCTGAGAACCTTAGCTTCTCCATCTAGCCAGTATCTCCCCAAGACCCAGAACCAAACCCCCTCCTCCGCTTAGCACTCCCTTCTCCAACGGCACTGCCGTGTTGCCGTGTGCTTTCTCCTGCTGCCCTGATGGGACTGAAAGGTGGAAACAGGTCTGTTAGGTATGGTGTGATATGACTTCAAACCCATGTGCTTACGACTTTAGTCATTTTAATACCTGGAATATTACCTTCTCATCTGTGGTTGCTGTTAAGCTCTTAGTGGAATAGCTGCTGAGGGATCCACTGGGGGCTTATCACGAAGAACTTGTGGAGAGAAGCAAGGGGACATTTAGACTCTGACTCCAAGAGCTGGTGAGGCACATTCTGAGAGTTTCAGTCTGGACAAACCTGCCCTTGGCCGCTCTAGCTCTCTGAAGGTCTGCAGACACCTGCTCCTGCTGAGGCCAGGTTACTGGCAGTGGTGTTGGCAAGGGTGGCAGCCCCAGGAAGAGAAGGGATGCTGTTACTGCCTCGGCCACGCACTCTTGTAGGTAATGGCCCAAGCCCTGCAGTCATCCCTGGAGTGCTAATCCCGGCCTGCCTGCCTACTCAGGCGCCCTCACTCCCTAGCAACTGGCCTTAGCAACAAGGGATTTGGGTTTTGACCTGGCAGCTAGAAGTCAGATCCTATTTGGTGAAACCAGCTCTCTTGAGAAAACAAACTCATATAAAAGGTACACTTCAACTTAATTGAGACTCTGATTTCTGTCAGGTCCCCTTGCCTAGAACAACAGTGTAATTAATCCATCATTTGTCTGCAGGATGTTATTTCTCTACTGGTTCATTAAGAGACATTATCCTCTCTGCTAATATCTTGAGAAATTATTTCAAACCCCACTGTGCACCTGTGTTAAGTAAACTATAGGCAAAGACAATTTCAGGCTCTGAGCATAATTGGCTACCACCACCACCCCCACCCCCCGTACCCACCCCAAATAAATGCAGGAGACATGGGTTTGATCCTTGGGTTAGCAACAGCCCCTGGAGAAGGAAATGGCAACCCATCCTGGTATTCTTGCTTGAAAAATTCCACGGACAGAGGAGCCTGACAGAGCTACAGTCCACAGGGTCGCAAAGAGCCAGATACGACTTTGCAGCTGAGCATGTGTGCTCCAAATAAAACAAATTCTTAGAGCTTAGCTTGTTAAAGTCACTGCCTTTCTCCATTTTCTTTATGCAGACCTCATGGTCTCTTGTCTCCACCTCCTCAAGCTCCCTCACCTGCCTCTCGGCTCCTGGTCACCTCTCCTCAGTGTTGTCCTGGAAGGGCATGAGCCACTTGCTTGGCCACCCCTCCTGTGGCCCAAGGGCCTCTCATGTCTAAGTCTTCCTCCTTTACATTAGAGTCTTCTAAACACTCCCATGGCCTCTCAGAACCCACCCACACTTCCCTCAGATCCAATGGCCACATTGTTTTTTTCCCCTACTTTCTCAATCACTTTGAGATCACCACAAGGGGCTACCTAGAAGGTTACCTGCCTTCTTTTCCTGGCTGCTTCTCAGAAGGTCACCTTTTGTATGGTTTCTGGGACAATCCCGCCCACTTCATTGATCCACTGACCATCTCTTTTCATGTTTCTCATTTTTTTTTTTTATCAGCTCCCCTCTCCTTTGACCATTTCATAGGTTCCAAATCTCCCTAAGTCTCCTTTCTTGAAATGTACTACTTCCCAAAATACCCTGCCAAAAAGCAGGCCCCAGATTTCTCTTCTCTGAAAGCAAGGCCTTTGACACGCAAAGTCTACATGACCCAATCCCAGACACTCACCCACTGCTCTCGTCACCTTCCCTCCTCCACTCTTTTCCAAGGTTCCAGCCACACTCCTTGTTAAGGCAGGGTCATGGGTTGAGTTTTGCCCTCCCAAAGATACACTGGAACCCTAAGCCCAGGTACCTTTGAAAGTTAACTCATTTCAAAAACAGGGTCTTCATGGATGTAATCAACTTAACATCAAGGTGAGATGGTTGGATGGCATCACCTACTCAATGGACAAGAGTTTGAGCAAACTCCTGGAGATAGTGAAGGACAGGGAAGCCTGGCATGCTGCGATACATGGAGTCACAAAATGCTGGATAAGACTTAGCAACTGAGCAACAAACAACTAGGATGTGCCCTAATCCAATATGACTGGTGTCCCTACAAGAGGAGAGGAGACACAGACAGAAACACAGAGACAGGAAAAGGCCACGTGGTGTCGGAGGCATAAATCACAGTAATGCAGCAAAACAGCAGGACTAAGGGCCAGCGCCGGAAGCCAGGCGGACGCAAGCAGGCGTTCATTCTGCCAGAATCGCCGAGGGAGCCTGGCCCTGCTCATACCTTGATCTTGGACTTCCAGCTCCAGAAGTGTAGAGAATCAAGCTCTGTTGTTTTAGGCCCTCCGGTGTGTGGTACTTTGTTCCAACCCTAGGGGACCAACACACTCCTGGAACACACACGATCCAGCCTGCCCAGGCCTGCTTTGTGCACAGGGTATGGAGGGATGTTTCTCCTCAGAGACTAACTCTTTCTCTTACTGCTTCCGGCTCTGTTCAAACACTGTTCTTCAGAGATGACTTTCCTGCCCACCTTACATGAAACAGCAGTTCATTCCTAATCTCTTCCCACCCCATCATCCTCTACCCTCATTTCCTGTTGTTTTATTCATGGCAGCTCCACCATCTGACAAATGATAGATCTATGTCTTTGTTTCTTGTCGCTTCCTCCTTAGTCATCTGGATCTACTTTGTTCACTACTATATCCCCAGGGCTAAGAACAGAGCCTGGAACTTCAGACCTGATCGGTGAATAGCTGTTGAATGGACATACTCATGGATTCCGCTTTTACATAATATCAATGTATTCAGCATTTGGACCTGTTTGTGTGTTCTTTTAGCTGGCATGTGCAAAGGGCTCTTTGATTCTAACTTCCCAAAGCCAGTTTTTTTTGGCTTCAACAATGGCTCTGCACAGGGTCACACACAACACAGGCTTTTGACATGTGCTAGAGACCATTACCGGAGAAGGCAATGGAACCCCACTCCAGTACTCTTGCCTGGAAAATTCCATGGATGGGGAGCCTGGTAGGCTGCAGTCCATGGGGTCGCTAAGAGTCGGACACGACTGAGTGACTTCATTTTCACTTTTTGCTTTCATGCATTGGAGAAGGAAATGGCAACCCACTCCAGTGTTCTTGCCTGGAGAATCCCAGGGACGGGGGAGCCTGGTGGGCTGCCGTCTATGGGGTTGCACAGAGTTGGACACGACTGAAGTGACTTAGCAGTAGCAGAGACCATAACGGATTTCAGCATGTGAATCGCAAACACTAAAAGCAGATACACACAGACATTCTGTCTATAACATTATGAGACTGTCAGGAGGAGATTTCCTTAATGTGTGTTTTACATGTACACCAGCAAAAACCTACAGGTCTCAACCCACTGACTCTGGCTGGCAGTGTGTGTGCATTCTCTCCACAGTGATGCAAATTCACCTTACAGTCTGGGAGACTAAGGCTCAGAGAGGTAAAGAAACTTTCCCAAAATCACAGAGCTAGAATGCGGGAGAGTAGCCAGGATTTAAAGGCAGGCAGCCTGGCTCCAGGGCCCATGCTGTCAGCTCAATGGGATGCTGTCTACTGACACTTCGAAACTAATAGAGGCTCTTTCTCAAAAACTGTGGAACCATTTATGATAATGGAAAGAGAAGAAATGATTCAAAAGTAATCACCTGAAGAGATGGATGGCACCTTCTCTTGAACTCTGTGAGGTGGAAAGAAGCAAGAATAAAATAGAAATTATGAAGCACTTTAAGTGTAGTAGACAGGAACAAGTCTGAATTTTTTTTTTTTAACACATGAAAGGTTGTCAGTCAGTCAGAGTAAAATAAAATGTATGGGAGAGGGGGACAGTTGCATATTTTAAAACTCAATTTCTATGTTCTAGAACTCAATTTCTATGTTCTAGTTAATATTACTAAAGAAAACAATGATGTTGCATAAAATGAGTGTAAATGATACAAATATATTGAAACTTTATGGACATGATCACACACACACACACATACACACAAACTCCAAAGGACTAATGTCCTTAAGTCTGATTCCTACTCTATCGAGTCTAAGTTAGTAAGACTTATGCTCTATTTTCTGGCAATTTCTAAATTAAAATCAGTGTACTCATCACTGTAGGAAGTAGGAATTTTTCTGACTCCACAGGCTGGATTTGAAAGCATTTTGTAAACACTCTCACAAGCTTTTCCATGGAGCTTATTAGCACATGGTATTATTATATTGCCCTGTTTACATGTTGCCCATCCATGTGGATTTATTACAAGTATGATCTGCATGTTATTAATATTTGGTTCTACTACTAACTCCAAAACAAGCTGTCAATAAACTCTTCTTTCTGCTAGAACTGAAAGTTCCATTTCTTTAAAAACACAAAGTATTTTATCAAGAGTGAGGAGGATGGTAACTGGAAAGAGTTTTGCTGGGAGTTAATAAAATATTGAATAAAATCAATGCTGGTTTCCTAGAGAAATTGTTCTCATCTTCAATTTGCATATCTTGACTCTCGAAGATCTTCCAACACCTTGGTTACACATTTGTTGGCTGAAGACAATTTTTCATATATAAAGAGGCCTTTGGGACAAAATCTGAACTAAATCAGTGGTAGTCACCAGCCATTCATTCATTACAGAGACATGGATATAAGTCCATCTCACATGGAACATCACATAACAAAGTCTGAGTTTTTAAAAAGGCACACTATTTAAGTGAATGGTCTTATGTTTAAGAAATGCATTTTAAAATTATTTAAATGTTTAGATTTAATTGTATTAATTCAAATTTTATTAAATCTAATTTATTAATTTATAGTGAAACAAAGTATTCAGACATTTTAAAATAATCACCTCTTGTGATTTGCACATTCGAAAAATGTGCAAATACATTTTTATCTATAGATAATGGACTGCTTTGAATTCCAGCATGTAGCACCCCAAGGCACACATATGTCCCTGTCTGTGTGTGTCTGTCTAGCTGAACTCCTGCCTACTCTATTTGTAAATGAAAAGAAATGGGGGGAAACACAGGAGGGAGGAACATACATAAATCCAAATCATTACAGCTCATGAAAGGTACTTGCTGTTATCCCTAAATCAATGGGATGTTCTTAATATTCTTAACTGATGAAGGTTCCCGAAAGAATGAAAAAAAAAGATTTTTGAAAAAATATAAAATAATTATCAACATTTAAGCACCTCCCAAAAGATGCTTATCATATATACACACTATATACACACATGAGCAGATGTTCATGTCTAAAAACTACCTACATTATCTAAAGCTCAACTTATTATGACGTTCCCAACTACTGAGGAGACAGTGTGGATGGCAGACACAGTTCAAACATAACTGACAACCATCCATACCCATCATGCCTCTTGCCCTTTAAAGCAGGAGAACCTGCCTACAGATCAGTCACTCAGCATCCATGGAAATGAGCTGCCCCAATACGCTGTGTTTGCTACAACAACTGGACCCTCTCCTTCCACTTTCTCTTTGCCCCACCCTATTTCATTCTTTTTAAAAAATATTTATTTGGCTGCACTGAGTCTCAGTTGCAGCACATGGGATCTAGTTTCCTGACCAGGGATGAAACCTAGGTCCCCTGCACTGGGAGCATGGAGTCTTAGTCTCGGGACCATCAGGGAAGGCCTCCCTCTTTCATTTTTTCAACTGCTTTTCTTCTGATCTTTTCTCAGCCTAACTTTGAACTCTTGTTTGCATGATATCCTCCTATTCCAATTTTAGGACACTTGCTGGTCTTCAAAGCACTTCCTAACTGAATGTCCTGGCCCAGGTCAGGGCACCCAGCGGACTGCAGACTCTCCCACAGTCACTGGTGCTTCCTGAGCTGACCACGCCCATTCTTTTCCCCTAAGTTCCACCTCCTTGCTGTCAGGGAACAAGCAGTCTGCCTTAAACCCAAGTTCACTGGACCAGTAGGAAAAGTTTGGGACAGTGCTTCTGTCTGCTAATTTATGAGAGTGAATTCTCAACTTTATACCTATGAGATCTGGCATCATCATGAACAAAGCTGAATTTCTTGGCTTCATTAAATGAAAACTGTACAAAGCACTGTAATAAGGAATGAGAAAGGCATGATTTATGACCCTCCACATACAGGAGATTTAATTTTGCCTTTTGCTCAATGGCCTATCCATTGTGCAGGCAAAGTCAATACCAATAATGAAATGTAGACTGAAGGGCTAAATCAATTCAATAAAATGCAATAGAAAGACTAGAGGACTGAGTAAATTTGGAAAGGCTGGTGCCTGCAAGATTAGTATTTGGACAACAGGTAATTACAAAAATCAATGCCTGTATATGAAAACATGACAGGCAGCCATCTATCATGAAGGGAGAACCACTACTAATGGTTTAGGCTTGAATTAGGACGAGACAACAAAATAGATGTGTGCAAAGTCCTGAGTGTGTACACACTGAGATGTGTACACACCTGAGTGTGTGTGTGTGTGTGCACACATGAGCACGCACTTGTACTCCCTGGGTGACTGAAGGAGAGATGAAGGGAAACTCCATGTGGTTTCCTCTGCATTTTACTTAGGCCTCCTGCATCTGCCCAGCTCCTCTGGCTCATTTTTACTAACTCTGATCCCATTTTGTCAGGCTGTATGCTATATCACCCTTTCCTTCCTTGTCATCACAGTCTCCCAGGTACCCCAGGCACCATTATCACGAAGTCCTGGCCATGTCTGCAGTCTTTAGGAGGTGGAGCAGAGGAACAAATTCCACTTGAACCACAGCTCTAAGAGCCAGGTGTTAGGAGAATTTCAGGGCAGTAAGAGGTGATACAGGCAACCTTCAGGGCACCTACAGCAAAATTAAAACCTGATCACAGGTACACACAACCTACACATACATGTGCATGCACGCTTAGTCGTGTCCTACTCCTTGCGACTCTATGGACTGTAGCCCTCCAGGCTCATCTGTCCACGGACTCTTCCAGGCAAGAATACTAGAGTGGTTTGCGTGCCCTCCTCCAGGGGATTTTCCCAACCCAGGGATTAAACCCCCCTCTCTTGTGTCTCCTGCATGGCAGGCAGATTCTTCACCACTGCACCGAGAAGCTCAGCTGTATATACATATGTAAGATAAAACAGTATCTTAAGTGTCTAACTGTGCTCCTGGACAAAGATGTATATGAATGAATGAATACATCATCACTTAGCAATTTGCATCCATTAAGTCATTTAGTCCCTATAAGGACTCTACAGGGGAGGGATCAGCATCTCTGTTTTAAAGATAAGAAAGGAGGCTTGAGTGGACAGTTCTGTTCAAGGAGACACAGCTGGTGAGCAGGGAAGTGATGATGGACGATGTATCTTTCTGACACTGGTGAATGTGCTGGTCACCCCCTCCTTACACCACCGTTTTGTCTCCCACAGAACCCAGGGATGCTTCTAATGTGACCACACACAAGTCCATGTTGGACACCACTGCTATGAAGTTTCAAGGCTGGTCATGGCTCACATAGACAGAGGCAATAACTTTGAACTTGCCCAGGTAACGCATCTGCATGGACCACATGATGGCCTTGTTTGATGTTTGGCCTCTGACAGCTCTGTCCCTTCTGCTCACATCCGAGCAAGCTGATGACAAAGCTCTGATGCCTCCTCCTTTGGTACCAGTAGGAAGTTCAAACCATAGAAATCCTGTCCCCAGGTAAGAACCCCATCCCAGGGCAGGCCATATCTACTGCCTAATCCCCTAGCCATCCTGTCCTGAGCTCTCCACTCAAGTTCAGTCCCATGTGGAAGCCGCTATGCTCAGCTACATAAGCCTCATTATGTGAGTGTCGGGCCTTTTCATACCCTCATGGGGTGTGTGTGCTGTCCTCAGTCTTGACATCAGAACCAAATTTGAGGACGAGTTCGTCCTTCTGCTGTGGTTGCCACAATATCTGTGAATCCACAGATGAGATGAGATTCTCTCATGGCCTCTAGAGAAACCCTCCAAGTTATAATCTTTGCAAAATGATGGCATGTGATCCCTCAATCGGAAATCTCTCCTTCATTTTAAATGGTTGTTTTGTTTTCTACTAAAGGCCAAAAATGACTAAGAGAACTGCCACTTGGGACAAGAGCCACATAATTTAATTTATCCTCAGATCATTTTAATAGTATATTTTGACATTCATATTAAAAAAAAATAAAACTAGTAAAAAAAAATCTATCTTAGATGAACAATAATTTCTTTTATCTCAGCTTTGGCACTACCGATACTTGGTACAGAATAATTCCTTGTCCAGGCTGCCCTTCCATTACAGAATGTTTTGCAAGCATTCTTTGTAATTGAACAGGACCATATGGTGCCTGCTGGGGACAGATCCTCCATTTTTTTCCACCTGCTTCTTTGTAGAAAAATTTAGCCAAAGAATAAATTTAATCAGAGAAGTGAGAAAATGCAGAAAGGAAAACCGTCAAGTGAGACAAAATAGTAATAGTTTAGCCACTTAACATAGTCAAGGACCTTTAGTTCCTCCTTAAGAGCTATACATAATATTCTGAGTCACATCTTCTGCGCTGTTTTGCAGATACTAAAACCCCTGCCAGGTGGAAGGAGTTGATTGCATGATGACCAGACTGTAGCCATGACACAAGTTGCTCCATCTTACACAATTCCAAGAACTGACCTCAAGGAAACAGGAACAAACCGACCCTGGAACTGAAGATGAACTGTACTTAAAATAATCAAGATAGATGGTGCTGATCAGATCACTGCATGACCAATTTCATGATGACTGTCAGAGTGGACTATGCTGTTTCTGCATGTAACCCCCCCTCCCCAACCTGTAACCCTGGAAATCCCCCCTTTAAAGCTCTTGCTTCCTGATCAGCAGTTAGGAGTTGGGTTTTGGACATGAGTCCACCTTCTCCTAGGTTGTCAGTCTCCTGAATAAAACAACCTTTTCTTTCCTGCCAACACTTCTCTCTCGAGCACTGACTTTTCAGAGGTGAGCAGCCCAGCCTGAGTTGGGTAACACATGACTGCCACCCACTAAATGCTAATGGCACACCACAAATTTTTTCAATTCTGACAACCAAAGATGGCTCCAGATGTTGTGACGTGTCCCTTGGGAGGCAAAATTACACCTGGTTGCGAATCACTGCCTTATATCATTCCACAAAGAAATAGGACTTTTCTGATAAGAAAACGCAGAGTCAAGCCCTTTGTAGTCCCAGGGGAAGAGAAACGGGGCGGGGGGGGGGATGAAAAGCTGCTGGTCTATACACATCCCAATGCAAGCAAGCACCATCTATAATAAATTGCAATTATATCTTCAAATCTCTGCTTTCCACCCTTAAACTAATTTAGTCTCATCTCCCAAATTCCTTACATGCTATGGAGATGACTCTTAACAGTTTATAAAAATCTTTTTTAAAAATTTGATTACTCAGCTGCTCATATGCAAATGCTTGTCCCTTATCTAAAAAAAACTCAGAGTTGGCTGTGCTGACCACTGTGATTTTCCAGAAATATCACATACCACAATTTGTGCACTTTGAATCATTCCAAAAATTTTGAGCATGTTAACAATTGTTTACATGATGAACACAGAGAACAGTTTCTTTAATGGAACACATATATCTGTATCATATCCACTGGTACATTTGTAAATGGTTCAGAAAGTTTGGTTATAACACAAAGCTGGTTTATTGCCTAAAATTTCCCTCTTATCAATGAGTTTTCCAGGAAGACAGATGATACCATAAACCGATGTAGCAATCTTGATGTAATTGGAGGAGAACATGAAGATGCTTTGTATTTCTTTAGAATTTAGGAGCAGAGATGACTCCAGAAATGGATTGGGAAGAGAAAAATGCAAATTACATCAAAAGTTTAGCATTTGATACTCTCATCTCTGTGGATATTAGTGTATATCCTTGGTCCTCTATTCCTTCAGTATTAAAATATTAAAAGAGAAGAATGTATATATAGGCATGCCAAACACTTAGATGAAAAGTGCTATGCTTCAGTCTTAAGTGTGGATCTAGTTTTGATAACATAACTTTAAGCTTCAAATTTTTTTTCCCCATTCAACAGTACTCTGAACACCTAAGTGATGATGAATCTGACACCAGTCATTCCTGATTCCAAGTAGTGCTTACCTCGGCTTTAATTTTGTTGTCTCCAAAACAGAGGTGCTGTAAATAGGCTGCAGCATTAGACTGGACCGAAGGAAACTGATGTTGCAACATCTGTATCACTTCAGGTAGCTCCGGGTCTCTCCATCCAAATTCTCTGAACAAAAGTAAAGCAGGAGAACATGAGAGAAATCCTGCAACTGGTAGCCTGTGGTCAACTCATTACTGTGACACCTGTGAGAGTTTACATGGAAATATTTCACAACTGACTGTCCTGGTTTTCTTACTCATGTTGTTGCTTAGTCGCTAAGTTGTGTCCAACTATGTATGAACCCCCTCCCCCCAGGACTGCAGCACACCAGGCTCTTCTGTCCTCTGCTGTCTCCCAGGGTTTGCTCACATTCATGTCCATAGCGTCAGTGATGCTACCTGACCATCTCATACTCTTATATTTCTTACACGTGCACTGACTTAAAAAAGGATTTGAAAAGACTTCCTTGAGCAAATGGTTTGTAAGCAAATGTATCTACATATATATGTACACACACATCTGGGGCTTCCCAGGTGGTACAATGGTAAAGAATCTGCCCATCAATGCAGGAGATGAAAGAGACATAGGTTCAAGCCCTGGGTCAGGAAGATCCCCTGGAGTAGGAAATGGCAAACTACTCAAATATTCTCGCCTGGAAAATTCCATGGACAGAGGAGGTTGGCAGGCTGCAGTCCATGGGGTTGTTAAAGAGTCAGACACAAGTAAGCATGCATGCACATATACTTATATAATCTTAAATGTATCACTGAAGTTACCATGTTTATGAAGACTGAAAAAAAAAGGGACTTAAAATGGCATGATCTTATTAATATAGACATTTTTCATTTGGACTTCAGTAGATAATTTAGAAGATCACATTTATTTTCCAAAATATTATTTCAACAGTCTTGTGCAGGTATAGCATTTAGTTAAACTATCAGATAAGAGAAAATATAACTGAATGAGTCCAACCTAAAATGTCATACCAGTTATGCCATATTTGTTATATTTACAGTTAATACTGCTATTATCATAATCTCTTTTAAAAACATACAGATTCCCTAAACAATTTTCTGAGGATAAAAGTATACTAACAAGAAGCCTCCATAAAAGGAAATTATTTATTTAAAATGTTAGGTTTATTCAAACAAATTTTATGCACGGTGCATTCTTTTTCAACGTCCTCTTGTTTATATCTGAGCTACTCCAAAAAGCTAGTTGTTTATTTAATTTTGAGAAACATGCTCCAGGATTCTTAAATCCATTATAAAACACAAGGGTGACTGTACCATTATGCGTATGAATACTCTTTCATGAAATTCACCAACTTAACCAGTTAGAGCAGCGATCCCCAACCTTTCTGGCACCAGGGATTGCTTTCATGAAAGACAGTTTTTCCATGGATCGGGAAGGGGCGGGGCGGTGGTGGGTGGATTCGGGATGATTCAAGCACATTACATTTATTTGTGCATTTATTTGTATTATTACATCAGTTGCACCTCAGATCATCAGGCATTAGATCCTGGAGGTTGGGGACCCTTGAGTTAGAACATGACACTGACATGGTTGGATATAAGGATTCCATTTCTGAAGCAGTGAATCAATTTTTAACAGAGAAATAAAAAAGCAACCCATGAGGCCACAGATGAAAACCTGACCCCTTGAACCACAAAAGGCTACTATTTATCTGAAGGATAGGCTGGAAGAGACTTGAGACAGCTTGGCAGCACCCACTTGACTCCCAGAAAACAACTCAAAAGCATACATCCTATTGATGCCAGGCCAGTGCCATCATCTCAGAAAAGCAGTCCTGAAAAATGGGACAGAAACGGAGCAGACAAAGGTTAAAAGTTTCCTCATAGATTCTAACCTGTTCTCTTCATCTTTTCTTTATCACGCCTGGTAGAGGTTGTCAAGTAAACCTTGAAGCATGTTGGTGCTGTCTTACTTGCTATAGAAGACAATACGGAATAGGATTCCTTTTGAATTGGCTCAGTTCTTAAAGGACTGGATGGTGTGAGGAGCACCTTTGCTACAAAACATACTCAAATGGTTGCTGATAATGGACCAACTATTGGATCTTCTTCAGCTAGGTGATCACAGTAAAAAACAATTATGGATGAAAACATAGGAAGCTTGTTTTTCTTTTTAATTGAATTTTCTTTCACTGCATGATTCTAAACCACCACAGTGTGCAACATCCAGATAGCATAATCTTTTTTCTTATAATAGCAGCCTTTTAAAATTATATCCTTTGTTCAAGTTAAATCAAAATCTACAGAACACCTATAAATTAAAATTAGAAATGTCATGTGAATACACTGGATGACTAATATGAATTCAGGTAAGCCCATGCTATTGCAAAGTGATTAGTGAAGGATTCATTTCAGTCTATTTTACTAACCAGATGAGAATTGCTCTATTAGGCTTATATGGCATAGATAAGAAAGTCCTTGAACAAGAGTACAGGAGGAACAGTCTTAGGGCACTTGGCTTGCTTGTGTCAGTGCATACACACAGAGATGCATACCAGACTACATACATACACACAGAGATGCATACCAGACTACATACATACACACAGAGATGCATACCAGACTACATACATACATACACACAGAGCCCAGAATCAACAGAAGAAGGAAAATTTCAAGAGTCATACAAGCCTCTTTTTCTGGAATGGTTTTGTTTCACTTAAAAGAGATTCTGCTCAGATTTTGTGTTTCCCATGGAGAGGGACTCTAGAAAAGAGGTGGACAAAATAAAATGTCTGTCTTATTTGGGCCAGAATTCAGTACAAGGCATGGATTCTTTATACGAGGTCTTTTTTTTTTTCAACTGAAGTATAGTTTATTTACAGTGTTTTGTTATTTTCAGGTGTACAGCAAAGTGATTGATATATAATATATATATTCTTTTTCAGATTCTTTTCATTTATAGGTTATTACAAAATACTGAATATAGATCCCTGTGCTATACTTGCTCCTTGCTTGATGTCCTTCACATGAGATTTTAATCCTGAAGGACAAGCAACGTTCATAAGACAAAAGAATTCTGGTAAAAAAAATCAGCAAAAGAACAGCACGAGGAGAGACACTGGGTCATGGAAGGCTGACAGATTCAGGGAAGGTGTGCATTCAGCCAGGATGGCTATGAGACAGGAGGCTGCAGGAAGGGGTTTACCCAGGAAGGAGGTGGTGGAAATGAAGCTGGAAAGCAAGGTTGGTGTGAGATCGCAAAGAGCTTTGCACTTCAGTACAAAATGTCTGGGCCTGGTTTGTGGTCAGAATTGTGACAAAGAAGTCTAAGGAAACTTAGATAATGTTCAGACTTACAGAACAGACATCTTAAGTAATACTGCGAGTGTGGACTAAAAGTCAGTGCCGAGGTTCCCTGTTCACATGGTGTCATGCTTTAATCCTTAACTAGCCTTATGTAGTTTCTTTTCATTTCATGGAGGAAGAAATTAATAGACTTAGAGATGTTCATAAACTTAAGAGGTGGAGCAGAAATAAAACTCTGGCCATCTGCTTTCTAATAGATATAATCATATAACAATGATGCCTACTGTAATTGCTGTCTTGAAATAAAGTCTAAAAGTCTAAAAAATAAATACACTTAAAACTGTGTCCCCAGGGGACATCTGACAAGGTCAGAAGACAGTTTTGGTTGTCACAACTGGAAGACGCTATTGACATCCAGGAAGCAGACCCCAGGAATCCTGCTCAACATCTTATATTGCACAGACAATTCTCTACGACAAAGAATTATCTGCCCCAAAATATCACTAGAGCCAAGACTGAGATACCCTGGTCTAAACATGTTCTGTTATTTGATAATTTTTTTAAAAAATTATTGTAGTATAGCTGCTTTATGATGTTATGTTAGTATCTGCTATACAGCAAAGTGAATCAGCCATATGTATATACATTATCTCCTCTTTTTTGGATTTCCTTCCCATTTAGGTTACCACAAAGCACTGAACAGAGTTCCCTGGGCTACACAGTAGGTTGTCATTAGTTATCTATTCAGTTATAAAAAAGAATGAAATTGTGATATTTGCAGAGACATGGATGGGCCTTAAAGACTGTCATATAGAATGAAGTAAGTCAGAAAGAGAAAAATGAATATCATATATTAACACATATATTTGAACTCTAGAAAAATGATACAGATGAACTCATTTGAAAAGTAGAAATATTTGATCATTTTTTGTTGAGCATGTTATAAATCTCTTATTTCTTGATTACTGCAGTAGAAGAGGCACAGGATTTGACATCCAAATAATTAGGAAAGAGTTCAGAACTTGAACATCTGGCTTTCTCCCCTCTAGATTACAAATATATATAGAAGAGTCCCTCAGTGCTTGCTGGTATTGGTTTCCATGGATCAAATATAGAGAATAACGCCGTCTATTTCACAGAACTTCTTTTTAAAAGACAGCATAAAATATGAAAGTGAAAGTGCTGGGCAAACTATTAAAAGCTAGATGTGTGTGTGCATGCTAAGTCACTTCAGTCATGTTTGACTCTGCGTGACCCTATGGATTATAGCCCACCAGGCTCCTCTGTCCATGGGATTCTCCAGGCAAGAATACGGGAGTGGGTTGCTATGCCCTCCTCCAGGGGATCTTCCTGACCCTGGCATGAAACCCACATCTCTTAAGTCTCCTGGATTGGCAGGAGGGTTCTTTTACTACTAGTACCACCTGGGAAGCCCCAAAAGCTAGGTATATACTGCTGCTGCTAGCTGCTAAGTTGCTTCGTTCGGTATATACTACTAATTGTTATTCTAAGACTTATAAGGGGCGCGCGCACACACACACACACACACATATTTAAACTTTATGTAATACCACTTACTTTTTAAAAAAATAAACTTTTATTGTTGTACATTATACTTATTGGAAGGAATCTAAGTGTAAGAAGAGGCACTGCTTTAGCCTGAAGTAAAAACTGTACATTAAAACATGCCATTTTGAAAAAATTTTTCCACCTAACCCCTTCAGAGGCAAAGTCTTAGCTCAAGAAGAGTTTTTTGTGCGCAGAGTTGGTTCAAATCCTGCTCCACTATGAATTCTCCTCTTCTATGTGTCTTGCTTGCTGCTGATCCACCAACTGGCTGGCATAAATATCCATGGAGTTCATCTGTTACAGCGAGATAATAATTCCTACCTTAGAGTATTGTGGGATGATTAGAATTAATATATATGAACCCCTTAGAGCAATGTCTGGCACAGTGTGGGCCCTCCAGAAATGTCAGGTATTACATATAACTAGACTTCACTTTGACTTTTCACTTTCATGCATTGGAGAAGGAAATGGCAACCCACTCCAGTGTTCTCGCCTAGAGAATCCCAGGGATGGGGGAGCCTGGTGGGCTGCCGTCTATGGGGTTGCACAGAGTCAGACACGGCTGAAGTGACTTAGCAGCAGCAGCAGACGAAGAAAAGAAGAATAGGAAATAAGAACCATCTACAATTTTCTACAGAAGCCCAGCTCATATCTCGCATTTGTTACTGAGCTTCACTTTAGAAATGTTTATGGAAATGGAGAATATGTAAATGTAACCTTTTCTCCATTAAAACTTGTCACACAGACCAACAATATTGTGACTTGGTCCTCACTCTTATAAGGACTCTCTGAGTTGTTAAAATTACAAGGCACTTAGCACACAGCTAAACAGCAAACAGTCTGAACTTTGTTACCATGTTAGGCTGGCACCACAACCAAAGAGTTTATGTCCTGTCACAACATTTTTATCAAGTTTACTTCCGTGTTGAAAAGACCCCAGGACAATCAAGAGTCTTCGGGAATTCACACTGAGATTTTCAGCAAAGTTTTATGTCAGAGGGACAGAGTTCAATTTGATTGCAAGGTCAATAAACTCCATGGGAAGCCAGGCTATGGATATTATTTAAATTTGTGAAAATCTCAACCATTTATAATCATCTGAACTCTAACTAAAAGTTTTAAAGACCATATTGTCTTTCCTTTACCATCCAGAGACCACAAGGTGAGACATTTTGACTTTGTCTTGTTGACAAGATAAGAGTGAGGAGGCCGCAGAGCCAGTGGTCACAAGAATAAGTTAGATGGAAAGATTTCTTTGTTTTGTTTTACAAAATGGAGGTATCTTCATGCTTGTTGATAGATAAGAACTTCAGTCAGTTCAGTTCAGTTCAGTCGCTCAGTCGTATCTGACTCTTTGCGACCCCATGAATCGCAGCACGCCAGGCCTCCCTGTTCATCCTCAACTCCCAGAGTTCACTCAGACTCACATCCATCCAGTCAGTGATGCCATCCAGCCATCTCATCCTCTGTTATCCCCCTCTCCTCCTGCCCCGAATCCCACCCAGCATCAGAGTCTTTTCCAATGAGTCAACTATTCGCATGAGGTAGCCAAAGTACTGGAGTTTCAGCTTCAGCATCATTCCCTCCAAAGAAATCCCAGGGCTGATCTCCTTCAGAATGGACTGGTTGGATCTCCTTGCAGTCCAAGGGACTCTCAAGAGTCTTCTCCAACACCACAGTTCAAAAGCATCAATTCTTCGGCGCTCAGCTTTCTTCACAGTCCAACTTTCACATCCATACATGACCACTGGAAAAACCATAGCCTTGACTAGACAGACCTTTGTTGGCAAAGTAATGTCTCTGCTTTTCAATATGCTATCTAGGTTGGTCATAACTTTTCTTCCAAGGAGTAAGCGTCTTTTAATTTCATGGCTGCAGTCACCATCTGCAGTGATTTTGGAGCCCCAAAAAATAAAGTCTGACACTGTTTCCACTTTTTCCCCATCTATTTCCCATGATGTGATGGGACCAGATGCCATGATCTTCGTCTTCTGAATGTTGAGCTCTAAGCCAACTTTTTCACTCCAACAATAAACACACAGAACCATGAATATTTTAATTTTCATTCCTGAAGAGTGTGTCACCAAACAAAAAGCTGCTCTATATGGTTAATCACTACAAAGCAGAGACATCACTTTGTCAACAAAGGTCTGTAGAATCAAAGCTATGATTTTTCCCATAGTCATGTATGGAATTGAGAATTGGACCATAAAGAAGGCTGAGCACTTTTGAAATGTGATGCTGGAGAAGACTCTTGGGAGTCCCTTGGACAGCGAGGGGATCAGACCAGTCCATCGTAAAGGAAATCAACACTGAATATTCATTGGAAGGACTGATGCTGAAGCTGATGCTCTAATACTCTGGCCACCTGATGCAAAGAGCTGACTCACTGGAAAAGACCCTGGTGCTAGGAAAGACTGAAGGCAAAAGGAGAAGGGGGCAGCAAAAGATGAGATAGATAGTATCACAGGCTCAATGGACATGAATTTGAGCAAACTCTGGAAGATAAAGGAGGACAGAAAAGTCTGGCATGCTGCACTACATGGGGTCAGCTTATTTCAGTAAGGCCAATAGCCATCACCTCTTGCCATATTCCTGCAAGCTGCCTGGCTGCCTGCCTGACTTTGGAATTCACTCTTCCAGCCAACTGGAGAGGCCATGGGGGATGCACAGTGGACATGGCAAAACTTCCTGTCCTCAGAGAACCTTCTAATGATAACTGTGTATTAAATACTGAAAGCAAAAATATATTATTTGCCAGATAGTGACAAGTGTGCACTGGGTTGATCAATATTCCTCCAAAATTCATGTCCACTTGGAACCTCAAAATGTAAGCTTATTTGAAATAGGGTCTTTGCAGATGTAATAAAGGGTCAAAAAGAGATCTCACTTATATATGATGGGCCCTAAAGCCAATGATAGTGTCCTTATAAAAGACAGAAAAGGACATGCAGAGACAGAGAGAGGAAGGTGACGTGAAGATGGAGACAGAGACTGTAGGGATGTGGCTACAAGCGAAGGAATGACAAAGATGGCCAGAAGGAGAAGGGAGGCCAAGCTTGGTTTCTCCTTCAGAACATCTAGAAGGAACCAACCCTGCCAACACCTTGATTTCGGACTTCCAATCTCCAGAACTCTAGAAGCATAACTTCTGCTGTTTTAAGCCACCAAGTTTGTGTTACTCTATTACATTAGCCACAGGAAACTAACACAAGTGTGATGGGAAAGATGAAGCTGAGCCTGCCTGCTAAGTCGCTTCAGTCGTGTCCGACTCTGTGAGACCCCATAGACGGCAGCCCACCAGGCTCCCCCGTCCCTGGGATTCTCCAGGCAAGAACACTGGAGTGGGTTGCCATTTCCTTCTCCAATGCGTCAAAGTGAAAAGTGAAAGTGAAGTTGCTCAGCCGTGTCCGACCCTCAGCAACCCCATGGACTGCAGCCTACCAGGCTCCTCCGTCCATAGGATTTTCCAGGCAAGAGTATAGGCAAAACGTGTGTGTGTGCATGCTTGTGTGTTTGTGTGTGCATGGAGGGGGTTGTTACTGCCAGCACAGTGGCTATGGAAGACCTCCCTGAGAAGGTGACCTGGGACACAGACCTACACGTGGTGCTGGGTTGAAGGCATGTTCCAGAAAGGGAGAACGGTGACAAGACCCTGAGGCAGGTGCTGGAGATAAGGCCATCGTGTGAACTGAAGCATGTCCTGGAGACTGTGATGGGACAGGCAGTGGGGCCCAGATCACAAGCCTTTGTCAGCCTCAGCAGGCTGCTGGCTTTCGCTCCAACTGATTCGGGAGCCATCTCAAAGTCATAATCTGGTTCATATTTTTAGAGGATCACTTTGTCAGTGCTTGTATGAATGTATACATCTGTCAAAGCTCATAAACAGCAGGTCTGATCTTATATTGGGTTGGGCAAACAATTCCTTTGGGTTTTTCCATAAGACAGTATGAAAAACCCAACAAAACCTTTTGACCAACCCAAAATCTTGCTAAAGCTGGGCTTACAAAGGGGATCCCTCTGTCTGTGGTGTTGAGAACAGACTCTAGGTGGGCAGGATGGAGGCAGGGGCTTCTGCAGGGATCCTGGCGGGGGTGATGGTGGCTCAGCAGAGGGTGCTGAGAAGTGGAGGGAGTTTGGATGCATCCTGAAGGCAGAGCCTGCAGTGGTCCCTGGTGGGGTATATGTGATGTGTGACAGAAAGAGACGCCCAGTGGGTCCCTCCTATAAGCCCCGTCTTCCCCCACCCACTGGTCCACATGAACAGGTGACCCCTGCTGCCTTGTATCTCAGGCCCAGTCTGGAGATAACATGGGGGACTGGAGTTTATTATTTCAGAATAAGAAGTTTCAACTGTCAAACATTCCACTGAGCTGAAGTGGAGAGAGATAAACAGTAAAATAATGAGAAAATTGGTTATTTCTGAACTATTATAGGTACTAGGTGCCTTGAGATGCCAGAGATGCTCAGAGGGCTCAAACAAAACCTTGGGCACACCAGGACCCAGAGACCCCACAGAAGCTGTGCCAGACGTGACTTTGAGTGCTTGAGTATCTCCTGCAGAGGCACAGGGCAGCAGTGGCCTTCCACAGGGGCAGGGGTTCTGGGTGCAGCAGACCTGGGTCACTCAGCATGTGGCATAAGTTCTCTTGGAGGAGGCTGCCATTAATCCCACTATAGAGCCACTGAGCAGATGACCCACAACCTGCAGAACAATTATACCAAATAAATTCTCACACTGTTAAGAAAGTTCTAGAACCCACAACAGATTTCCCAGCCTGGGGATCTGGCAAAGGAACTGAGAAACCCCAGGAAATTTTACTTTGGAGACCAGTGAGATTTGATTCCAGAACTTACACAGGACTGGGGAAACAGACTCTTGGAGGGCACAAACAAAACCTTGTGCACCAGGACCCAGGAGAAAGGAGCAGGGACCCCACAAGAGACTGACCCAGACTTGCCTGTGAGTGTCCAGAACTCTCCAGTGGAGGCGTGGGTCAACAGTGGCCTGCTACAGGGTCAGGGGCACTGAATACAACAGTGCGTGCACAAGACCTTTTGAAGGAGGTCGCCATTATCTTCATTACCTCCACCATAGTTTGGTCTCAGGTCAAACAACAGTGAGAGAACACAGCCCCACCCATCAACAGAAAATTGGATTAAAGATTTACTGAGCATGGCCCCACCCATCAGAACAACACCCAATTTCCCCCTCAGTCTGGTCTCTCCCATCAGGAAGCTTCCATAAGCCTCTCAACAGAGGGCTGACAGAATGAAAATCACAATCACAGACAACTAACCAAATTGATCACATGGACCACAGCCTTGTCTAACTCAATGAAACTATGAGACATGCTGGGTAGGGCCACCCAAGACAGACGGGTTATGGTGGAGAGTTCTGACAAAACGTGGTCCCCTGGAAAAGGCAATGGCAAACCACTTCAGTATTCTTGCCTTGAGAACTCCATTAACAGTATGAAAAGGCAAAAAGATAGGACACTGAAAGGTGAGCTCTCCAGGCTGGTAGGTGCCCAATACACTACTGGAGAAGAATGGAGAAAAAACACCAGAAAGAACGGAGATGGAGCCAAAGCGAAAACAACACCCAGTTGTGGATGTGACTGGTGGTGGAAGTAAAATCTGATGCTGTAAAGAACAATATTTCATAGGAACCTGGAATGTAAGGTCCATGAATCAAGGCAAATTGGAAGTGATCAAAAAGGAGATGGCAAGAGTGAACGTCGACATTTTAGGAATGAGTGAACTAAAATGGACTGGAATGAGTGAATTTAATTCAGATGATTATATATATTACTATGGGCAAGAATCCCTTAGAAGAAATAGAGTAGCCTTCATAGTCAATGAAAGAGTCAAAAACACAGTACTTGGGTGCAATCTCAAAAATGACAGAATGATCTCTGTTCATTTTCAAGGCAAACCACTCAATATCACAGTGATCCAAGTCTATGTCCCAACCACTAATGCTAAAGAGGCTGAATTTGAATGGTTCTATGAAGACCTAAAAGACCTTCTAGAACTAACAATCAAAAAAGATATCCTTTTCTTCATAGGTGACTGTAATGCCAAAGTAGGAAGTCAAAAGATACCTGGAGTAACAGACAAGTTTGTCCTTGGAGTACAGAATGAATCAGGGCAAAGGCTAACAGACTTTTGCCAAGAGAACATACAGGTCATACAAACACCCTCTTCCAACAACACAAGAGAAGACTCTACACATGAACATCACCAGATGGTCAATAGAGAAATCAGATTGATTATATTCTCGCAACCAAAGATGGAGAAGCTCTATATATGCAGTAAAAACAAGACTAGGAGCTGACTGTGGCTCAGATTATGAACACCTTATTGAAAAATTGAGACTGAAGTTGAAGAAAGTAGGGAAAACCACTGGAACATTCAGGTATAACCTAAATAAAATCTCTTATGATTACACAGTAGAAGGGACAAATAGATTTAAGGGATTAGATCTGATAGACAGAGTGCCTGAAGAACTATGGACAGAGGTTCATGACATTGTGTAGGAGGCAGGGATCAAGACTATCCTAAAGAAAAAGAAATGCAAAAAGGCAAAATGATTGTCTCAGGGGGTTTTACAAATAGCTGTGAAAAGAGAAGTGAAAATCAAAGGAGAAAAGGAAAGATATACCCATCTGAATGAAGAGTTCCAAAGAATAGCAAGGAAAGATGAGAAAGCCCTCTGCAGTGGTCAGTGCAAAGAAATAGAGGAAAACAAAAGAATGGGGAAGACTAGAGATCTCTTCAAGAAAATCAGAGATACCAAGGGACGATTTCATGCAAAGATGAGCACAATAAAGGACAGAAATGGTATGGACCTAACAGAAGCAGAAGATATTAAGAAGAGGTGGCAAGAACACACAGACGAATTATACAAAAAAGATCTTCATGACCCAGATAACCACAATGGTGTGATCACTCACCTAGAGCCAGACATCCTGGAATCCAAAGTCAACTGGGCCTTCAAAGTGTCACTATGAACAAACATAGTGGAGGTGATGGAATTCCAGCTGAGCTATTTCAAATCCTAAAAGATGATGCTGTGAAAGTGCTACACTCAATATGCCGGCAAATTTGGAAAACTCAGCAGTGGCCACAGGACTGGAAAAGGTCAGTTTTCATTCCAATCCCAAAGAAAGGCAATGCCAGAGAATGCTCAAACTACTGCACAATTGCACTCATCTCACATGCTAGCAAATTAATGCTCAAAATTCTCCAAGCCACACTTCAACAGTATGTGAACTGTGAACTTCTAGGTGTTCAAGTTGGTTTTAGAAAAGGCAGAGGAACAAGAGATCAAATCGTCAATATCAGCTGGATCATCGAAAAGCAAGAGAGTTCCAGAAAAACATCTATTTCTGTTTTATTGACAACACCAAAGCCTTTGACTGTGTGGATCACAACAAACTGTGGAAAATTCTGAAAGAGATGGGAATACCAGACCACCTGATCTGCCTCCTGAGAAATCTGTATGCAGGTCAAGAAGCAACAGCTAGAACTAGGGTGGAACAACAGACTGGTTCTAAATTGGGAAAGGAGTACGTCAAGGCTGTATACTGTCATCCTGCTTATTTAACTTATATGCAGAGTACATCATGAGAAATGCTGGGCTGGAGGAAGCACAAGCTGGAATCAAGATTCTTGGGAGAAACATCAATAACCTCAGATATGCAGATGACACCACCCTTACGGCAGAAAGTGAAGAACTAAAGAGCCTCTTCATGATAGTGAAAGAGGAGAGTGAAAAAGTTGGCTTAAAGCTCAACATTCAGAAAACGAAGGTCATGGCATCCGGTCCCAACAATTCATGGAAAACAGATGGGGGAACAGTAGAAACAGTGGCTGACTTTATTTTCTTGGGCTTCCAAATCACTACAGATGGTGATTGCAGCCATGAAATTAAAAGATGCTTGTGCCTTGGAAGATAAGCTATGACCAACCTAGACAGCATATTAAAAAGCAGAGACATTACTTTGCCAACAGAGGTCTATCTAGTCAAAGCTATGGTTTTTCCAGTAGTCATGTATGGATGTGAGAGTTGGACCATAAAGAAAGCTGAGCACTGAAGAATTGATGCTTTTGAGCTGTGGTGTTGGAGAAGACTCTTGACAGTCCTTTGGACTGCTAGGAGATCCAATCAATCCATCCTAAGGGAAAATAGTTCTGAATATTCATTGGAAGGACTGATGCTGAAGCTGAAACTGCAATATTTTAGCCTGCTGATGTGAAGAAGTGACTCCTTGGAAAAGACCCTGATGCTGGGAAAGATTGAAGGTGGGAGGAGAAGGGGATGACAGAGGATGAGATGGTTGGATGGCATTACCAACTCAATGGACACAAGTTTGAGCAAACTCCAGGAGTTGGTGATGGACGGGGAAGCCTAGCGTGCTGCAGTCCATGGGGTTGTAAATTTTGGACACGACCGAAGTGAACTGAACTGAACTGGACTTAGGTACCTTGAACAAATCTTAGTCCAGCAATGGGCTTCTAGGAGTTGAGAGGTGAAAATAATGTAAAATGATCACAGAAAATTTATGCCAATATTTACCATTTTTAATCACTTGTGTTTTAACTATTAGCGAATTTCTGCTTCTACTGAAGACTTCTAAAAGCCCATTAGATTAGAAAGAATATTATCACTTTTATGGTAATACCTATGCAATAACAATTAAGCTTTAAATAGTACTTATTTATTCATTAATACAAACATGCTTTTTCAATAAAAATATACCCCAGAATGAAAAATTAACTTCATACATACCCACATTTAGTTGCCCTGGAAATTCTAACAGGGTGTGCTTAGTGATAATAGCTCAAGGGAAAAAAATAACAAATTAGTACCCATAAACTCCTTGCAAGCCATAATGACTTTATGGAAAATTATATTCTACAACCATGGATCCATTTTAAAATTAATAATCCATGATGCTTAGAAAAATCATCTCTGAACCTTCAGTGTCAACAGGAGGGATGGCATTTGATACCCAAGATCTGGGTTAGGATTACATGATTCAAATAGTTTTAAGCAAGTATTTTTCTTGTCAATATCAGGAGAAGATCAGGATTTTGCCTCAGGATTAGATCAAGAAGTTGAGAAAAAGCCACAGAGGTATTGATCATCCTCGAAAGATTTTACGTATTATATGTGTGTGTGTGTGTGTGTGTATTAAAGGGAACTTAATATTAAGGGAGGCCTGGTGTGCTCTGATTCATGGGGTCGCAAAGAGTCAGGACATGACTGAGTGACTGAAGTGAACTGAATATTAAATAATGGACTAGAAATATACTGTGTAGAAATCATAGAATGCAGCACACTTATAAATTAGGTAGTTTGACAATTCTCTGAGAGAAAACTGAAAGTGTTTTAATGATTCTTTTTATGAAAACTTCTGAATTGCTGACAGAAGTCACAGTTGTATTGGGAGATGTGTTCTAAACACAGAGACACCATCTCTTAAGACTCCACAGGAGGCTCCACGTTGCTGGAAGTGACAATGTGTCCCACGGCACCTGTCATGGTGTCTTTACAAAGCAAACCATGTGCACACACGTGAGGGCTGATTGATGAGTCCAGTCTGGGTGATCGCAATTTTTTACCATACCCATTGTTGATTTTAGTCCTGCAAATATTTGAAGCATATTTCACACATCAATTTCATCTCTGTTACCTTATTTTAGTTCTCCAAAGGATGACCATTTACTTCAGATAACATTGAACAGAGACACTTCCTTTAAATAAACTCTTGCATGCTACATGCTAAGTTGCTTCAGTCGTGTCCTATTCTTTGTAACTCTATGGACTGTAGCCCTCCAGGCTCCTCCATCCATGGGATTCTCCAAGCAAGAATATTGGAATGGGTTGGCATTTTTCCCTCCAAGGGATCTTCTTGACCCAGGAATGGAACCCACGTCTCCTATGTCTCGAATTCAAGGAAGCAGGACTGTTATGGGTTGGTTCCTGCCCAGATGAGGGAGGCATTCTGTGACTGAATATCCTGAAGATTCTTACTGAGAAGGAGCAAGGCTCAAACCATGACTGGTGAAGAAACTGCAGTCATTCAAAAGAGCCAGGGTAGGTGGTTGTTTTCATCCATTCTTTGGTTCAGACAATATTCCTGTTTTGTCTGTGTTCAGACATAATTACAAGGGGCGAGCGGGTTGGGGGGGTAGTGGGTGGCTTGATTGTGTCTTGAACCATCACTGAGGTTCATCTGAGTGGCCTCGTGTGATGTTGACATTCTGCGAAATCATTTACGTTCAAGAGAAAAACACCAAGGCCTCACTGTGGATACCTGATCAGTTCTGCTCCTCCTTGGCCATGAGGCATGGGCTGACCATTAAGAGAACCAGGGGTCACAGAAAGGGCAGGGAAGGTGCCAAAGACAAATGTTCTTTTCTGACTCTGGCTGCCTCTGCAGAGGTGGCACTTTGAGGGGTCACATGGTGTTCTTAAGCTCCATCAGCATGATATCAAATCCACATTTGAAAAGAAAAAGAAAGAAAGGAGAAGAAACCAGTGGCTCCGCCTCCATGAAGCCACCCTCCAGTTCTCTTTGTATCACTGATAGGAATCTGGTTATTTTGCAACCTTACAGACAGCAAGTCTGACCCTTGGGTATAAATTCCTGATGAATGACTTCATGTACCACGTCTGTTAGCATTTCTACTCTTGTGGTTATTACTTGAAATGTCTTAGGAATGGGAGGAAAACGTCTAGGTGTTGTTTCCTAGTGGCCAGAACAGGGAAAAACTCCAACTATCAACATTTAGTCAGGTCTGCAGTGCCCAGTGCCCATGCCAAAAACATGCCTAGCTGGGTCTATTATTTTACTTTGCCCTTAGAAGGATCCTAGAGCTGTGACTACTCTGGGTAAAGTCTTAGTATTAACCCTCCTTCCAAAAAACAAATTAAAGTGACTACGTACACATTCACAATTATTTATCATGATTAGACATTATGTGCAAATGAATTCCATCCATAAATATTCTCTTTCATCATATTTCACAGTGCCTTTGCCACAAAACTATTAATTTACCTCCATTTCTGATATTTGGATATATCTGAATATAAAATGTAAGGAATAAATTAACCTTTCATTTTGAATAAAACAACCCACACTGGCCATTTATTTGTAGTTCTTACAGATGATGGGTGACAGGGTTTATGCCAGAAGATTTCATATATGTGCAGCTGAATACATCAGAGCTTCTTTATGAAGTGCCATGGTTTAAAAAAAAGGTGCTTCTTTCAAGATGATAGCATTCAATTACCTTTAATTTCTACACATTAATGAAGTCTTAGATTCTTAGACTAGGCTTTTATTGCCTCTCTGTCTGCCTAACTCTCAGTAGAATGGCTGTGACTCATTTGAAAATTAACTGAAAACTTTGCAATGAGTTTAAAGTCCGTGTCTGTTATCATTGCCATAGGCTTTTACTACTGAAGGTGAGGGAAATGGGTGGACAGGGCTGATGAAAGAGTTTTGATAACAGGAGAAAAGAGCAAGTGGCAGATATATATAGTTTTCTTTAGGGAAATAATAAAAGCATACAGTATTTATTTTAGCTTTTTTTTTTTTTTACTAATTAACAACTGTAATATAACTGAATAATTCTGCTGTACACCTAAAACACAACATTTTAAATCAACTATACTTCACTAAAAAATAAAGTAATTAGAAAACAATATATTTTCTTCAGTAAGCATTTATTTATTCCCTAGAAAAACATTGTTCCACAGCAAACTGAAGCCACAGGGAAACAAATAATTTGGCTCTTGAAGAAAACTAATTTAATATTTAATTGTATAATCAAGTATTTTTTCTTTGTGAAAAGTGACTGGACACAATACATGGACAGAACTTGACTTTATTTAATTTCAGAGGTTCTCAGAGGTGCCCAAACTTCATGGCTCCCTCTGTGTCTGTAAGATTTTCCCATGGTGCCCCTGGACCAAAAGAGATGCCTGAACTTTTCATTATGAGTCAGGTGAGAGGGGCAGGTGGGGAAGATAAATTAGAGGTTTGGTATTAATAGATATACATTACTACATATAAAATAATAAACAATAAGATCCTACTGTATAGCACAGGGAACTATACTCAGTATCTTGTAATAACTTAAAATGGAAACAAATCTGAAAAAAGAATATATATGCATATATATATACACACACACACACACACACACATATATATATGTACCCATGGAGCTTCCCCCATGGCTCAGCAGGTAAAGAATTCACTTGCAATGCAGGAGCCAAAGGAGACACAGGTTCGATCTTTGGGTCAGGAAGATGCCCTGGAGGAGAAAATGGCAACCAACTCCTGTATTCTTGTCTGGAAAATCCCACGGACAGAGGAGCCTGGCGGGCTACAGTCCAAAGGGTTACAAAGAGTCAGACAGGACTTAGCACACAACACCCCCATGTACACACACATATATATATATACACACACATGCATATACATGTGTGTATACACACACACACGTGCATATACACGTGTGTATACACACACACACAACTGAATCACCTTGCCATACAACTGAAACTGACACAGCACTGTAAATCTCAAACCTGGATCTCCTGCATTGCAGGCAGATTCCTTACTGTCTGAGCAACCAGGAAAGCACCTAAATCAACTACACGTGCATAAACTTTTTTTTTTTTAAGTGTCTGGTCCAAACAACTTAAGAATCATCTCTTTCCTGATGAGCTAGAGCCTTCTGGGCCACACACAACTTCTCAGACCTTGGCATCAAACACTGCTGTCTTCAGTTCCTCTTGTATTGATGTTCACAGGGTACTTGCTTTTACGACAGAAACCTCTGCAAATCCAGGTTTGCAAAGTTATGATGTCATCCAATGAGGCACAAACTGAACTTTGAAATGGAACCAATTTGAGCTCATGCTTCCCTGGCATCTGAAAGATGCTGCATCTCCCTCAAAAACATAAACCACCCGGAGGAGCCACTCTGAGGGTTTGCTGTGTCACCCTGGGGCTCCTTGATACACAGTTTGGGAACATCAGCAAATGATCCTTCCAACAGCTATGACCTATACCTAACTAAAGAATTTCACCATAATGAACAACTGTTGGGGAAAGGGGAGATGATTACACAAAAATAGGAAGTTTACAAATTTACATTTAGAATTTCACTTATGTGACACAGTAGATACATTTCATGAACATATACTCTAGTCATTTTGGAAAATATTCTTGGTCATTTGTAGCAACTTTTCCTTGTGTAAATATTTTCCAATGTATTATTTTATGACTTTTAAAGATCTGAATCAAAGCATTCCTTAATGATTCTTCAGGTATTTAAAAGATGCTTACAACAGAATTTAGGGAGATACCAACATTTAAAATTGCCTTCTCTCTCTCGCTCGCTCTTTTTTTTCACCTTATCAAGAATACAGTAAATGGACTCAGGAAATGTTCACAAAAAACATTCCACTTCAGTGCCAGTGGCATTACTGAAAACACTTCATTTTCTTATACCCAGCATGCTCTTCACTGTCTCAAACTGCTGTTAAAGTTTGCATTCTTGCCCTTGATTCTGATGGACCTCCGCATACCCACTTCCTGCCCTTGCTCCAGGGTCTCTGTTGGGCTCTGTGGACTTAAACTGCAGGATAAGAGGTCACATGAGCAACCAGACAGACACAGAAAACAAATGGGCTCAGTGATGTGAAAACTTCTCTCGGGTGCATGTAACAGGAGCTCTTTCTAGATTTGACTGTGCTGAATAATCAGAGATTGTACAGAGAAAATACTATATCCGCCACCTACAGAGAGAATTATAGATGTACTAATCAGGGAGAATATCTCCTTACACAACATGACTTGACAATAAGCACTGGCGTGATTGTCATTTACACAAGGATACCAAGGGGGAGGGGATGAACTGGGTGATTGGGATTGCCATGTATTCACTACTGATACTGTGTATAAAGCAGACAACTAATGAGAACCCACTGTACAGCCCAGGGAACTCTACTCAGTACTCTGTGGTGATCTAAATGTGAAAAAAATTCAGAAAAGTGGATATATGTATACCTGTAGCTGATTCACTTTGCTGTACAGCAGAAACAAACAAAACATTGTAAAGCAAGCATACTCCAATAAAAATTAATTTAAAAAATGTGTATGGCTAGTATAAAGTCAGTGTTGGTATTCACTTTTTCCTTAAAAATGTGTCTGTTTTTAAAAATCTAAAACTCTTTACAGTCCCCCATCAAGTACACTATAGATCTCAAGATCTAAAATCACTTAAATTACCAAGTTGCAAAGCAATTCTTCCTCAAAGAGATCTATGTTCTTAAGAACAGCTAACAATTAATATTTTTTTTTTTAGATTAAAAAAGAAGACATGTTAGGAAGCAACTGGCCCAAGGCCATAGAGAGAGCCAGCAGCATGAATACGACTCGAGAGCCCATCTTCCCATCCAACTGTTCATGCATTTGTTCAACTGCCATTTATTGAGACCACCATGGGGATCACACAGAAGGCTAAACACTGAAGAATTTATGCTTTCAAATTATAGCACTGGAGAAGACTCTTGAGAGTCCCTTGGACTGCAAGGAGATCAAACCAGTCCATCCTAAAGGAAATCAACACTGAATATCCATTGGAAGGACTGATGCTGAAGCTGATGCTCCAATACTTTGGCCACCTGATGGGTAGAGCTGACTCATTGGAAAAGACCCTGATGCTGGGAAAGATTGAGGGCAGGAAGAGAAGAGGATGATAGAGGATGAGAAGGCTGGATGGCATCCCCAACTTGATGGACATGAGTTTAAGCAAACTCCAGGAGATAGTGAAGCACAGAGGAACCTGGTGTGCTGCAGTCCATGGGGTTGCAGAGCTGGCCACAACTGAGAAACTGAACACACACAAACATATACGTGTAGCTGATTCACTTTGCTGCACAGAAGAAACTAATGTGAAATTGTAAAGCAACTGCCAACAAATTTTTTAAACTTTTCAAAGAAAAATTAAAGCAAACAAAACAAACAGCAAATTACAGAAGTCAACACAGTAAGAATTAATGTTTACTGGGCCCCTCCAGTATGCTCGGAACTGCTCTGGATACTTTACCCACTTCATACTCACTGCTGTTATGCTATTTGTGATGTGATAAATAACATTTTCCAGATAGAATACATTTTCCTAATTTCTATGCTTCTTCTAACCTTAGTGTTCTTGTTTTAAGTCTTCATAGAAAATAAGGGATTTTCTATGCCAATCAAAATCTGCTGGTTGGAATTAAATCCAAAGATGTTCTTTAAATAAGGTCTGATATAAAACACAATCTTTCTTTACCCACATGATATTCATTTACTTTTATTTATTTACCTGATGTAATATATTACCTTGTCCCCAAACTATTTAGTACAGTCTATCAAAATCACTAGGATGACCAGTTAAAAGCTTTCCATTGAGTGGATATTTGGAAAATGATGACTTGTTGAAATCTAATAAGCTAAAATCTTGACTAGATGTTTAAAATCTACACGAATCACCACAATTGTAATATATCTATCTTAGCAGCATGACAGACCATTGTAGTTGCTAAATAATTATTGTAGTCAATTCTGTTTTCTTCCCAAGGGTCCTATAAGGTAGGGTCTATGTCGCTGAGAGTCAGACATGACTGAGCGACTTCACTTTGACTTTTCACTTTCATGCATTGGAGAAGGAAATGGCAACCCACTCCAGTGTTCTTGCCTGGAGAATCCCAGGGACAGGGGAGCCCGGTGGGCTGCCATCTATGGGGTCGCACAGAGTTGGACACGACTAAAGCAACTTAGCAGCAGCAGCAGCAGCATGATTATCTTTACTTATGCGAGACCAAGGTTCAGAGACTTTAAGTGATCTGCCCAAAGTTGGTAGAAGGAAGTCCCAAGATCAACTTGGGTTGCCATGAGTCTATACCCTGGGTCACTGTGTGAAGGAGAGCCCATGCCACCCACGACTGTGGTTCTCAGGAACAGTAAAGGAAGCTGGAATTCATCTGGACACAAAAGAGTAATTTATCACAGGTGGTGAAAGGAACAGTGTTCCTGTTTTTCAAGACAACATTAAACACACTCAAAGTTTCTGGTGTTCCTCAGGGAGCGTCTGACTTCCACATGAGTGTGAGAGGTGCATGCAGGCTGTGCGCTGAGGCAAGGTCTCATAAATCTTCCATCTTCCACTAGGTTACAGGGGAGGCACATTTCCAGAGGTTACAAGAGCATTCAGGTTCATTCTACAGGGGATGCCAAAATGAAAAAGCAGATTTGATCTAGATTCTTCTGTTTTGAAAATTCCAATAGACGTGCATAAGATCCATGAAATAGTTCTGGGGCTTATTAGAAGCAGGCATTGTCCTCTTTTGCAAATTTGAAAAGACTCATGATTGATTAAACTATTATGTTCAGTTTGATAGTCCAGACATCAATTGTAAAAGGCACTACTTTAGCTGAAAAACACTGACAATACAGCTGTTTTTCAGTATCTTCACTTCTCAGACCAATGCCCAGTGCTTTGACTGGTTGTTCCAAGTTAAAATTCAGATTCGGGATGATGCCAGAGCTCAGTTTAGGGATCAGTTTTAAATGCCTTTTCTTCATTCCCTATTATGTATGTGCCATCGATGAGTTTTTCTAAACATGACTTGGCCTAGTTATGTTGAGTCTCTGAACTATTTCAGACTGCAAGTTTGCTGCCTATTGTGTGATTTAATGCTCCCTTTGTGGTTAAATAGAAGAGAATAAAGACGCTTGAGTCAGCAAAGTGGGGGAGGCGAAGAAACAAAACTAAACCTTATCTCTGGAAAACGTGGGCCTCTTCATTGCAGCCAAGGCTTCCAGGTCTGGGCTCCTTCCTGCTACAGTCAGACCTCCAGCTCTTTCAGAACTTCCTAGAGAGCAGACTTTGCATTTACTGCTTTTACACACAACCCAACTTCAAGCAGGCAAAGTGTTCGTCATTCAATTGTGTTTGACGCTTTGCAACCCCATGGATGGTAGCCTCTGTCCATGGAATTCTCTAGGCAAGAATACTGGAGTGGGTTGCCATTCCCTTCTCCAGGGGGTCTTTCCGACCCAGGGGTCAAACCCAGGTTTCCCACATTGCAAGCAGATTCTTTACTGTTTGAGCCACCAGGCAAGTGTATGACAAAGAAGCATCTTTGGATCCTAGCCATTTTTGTGTTCATTTTGCAGCTGGAAGATACCAAATATTTGTTGGGGAAAAGACTCTTAGGACTAAAATCACCATAATATTAAAACACAGAGAAAGTTCATCCTTGTCTCATTTTCTCTGAAAGGTAAACACTGTAAGTTGTCATGAACGTGATGGTTACCCAATCTAGAAAGAAGGATACTGATGAACGAACCAGCAGGCACTACTATCTCGAAAGAACACAAATATTTATAAAGGAGTATTTCTTCATTAACAGTTGGGAAAAAATATCACCACAAATAAAAGAGTGGTGGTTATTCAGTTCCTCCATCGCTCAACAGGCAGTATCCAATCAGACACAAGAACTATCAGTTCCATTTCCATAACAGCGCCATTGCTGGAGCTGAGGCCCAGGGCCGCATTACCTCTTGCTTTGAAAACTATGATGCTTCTTAACTGGCTCCTCACTCCAGACTAGAACCCCCGGTTTACCATGCACACCATCACTGGTATGCTTTAGAAGTTACAATGCTTCTAAAGGCAAACCTGAACATCTTATGGACCTTCTAGAAACTCTCCACTTGGATTCCCTCACTCACAGAATTTTGCTCCAGAAAAGTCCCCGGATAGTGGCCCCTGTCTTCTCCCCCTGCTGTACTGTTTGCGATTCCTACTCACACCTGGCAGTGTTGCTTCTTCCACTGCTAAGCTGGCCCATTTCCCATCTGTCTGGCAAATGCTACTCTGCACAAGCATTGCATGCGTGCTTACTAAGTCCTTTCAGTCATGTCCGACTCTTCGCCATCCTATGGATTGTAGCCCACCAGGCTCCTCTGTCCAGACAAGAATACTAGAGTGGGTTGCCAAGCCCTCCTTCAGGGGATCTTCCCAATCCAGGGACCTGTGTTTTCTGTGGCTACCTACGTTGCAGGCAATTTCTTTACCACTGAGCCACTGGGGAAGCCTCGCACAAGCCTCTAAAAGCCCTTTACTGATGACAAAGAAGTTGATAATATTTACAGGCGATATCGGTGTGTATCACCTGGGGATCACACCACCTTGGAGAAAATGGTATCCATTTCTGACACTATGGAAATTTCCCTGGCTTCTCTTGTGGCAGGCAAACAAATTTGTAGCGCTTGTCACACTGAAATTTTACATGCATCTGTGTGATTGGTTAATGACAGCCTTCTTCACTAGAGAAGTAAACCCCAGCAAGCAGGGATCCTGTTTTTGAGCTCATTACTATGCTCCTGGGGCTTCCCTCGTGGCTCAGAGGTTAAAGCGTCTGTCCCCAGTGCGGGAGACCCAGGTTCGATCCCTGGGTCGGGAAGATCCCCTGGAGAAGGAAATGGTAACCCACTCCAGTATTCTTGCCTGGAGAATCCCATGGATGGAGAAGCCTGGTAGGCTACAGTCCATGGGGTCACAAAGAGTTGGACACAACTGAGCGACTTCACTTTCACCATGCTCCTGGTGTCCGCACATGGCTTATAGATGGCAGGTACTCAGTGAACAAATTAAACTATTCCAAAGTAAAAAACATCTCAAAGATAAGCAGTAGCAATGATAGAAAGCATGTAGATGCAAATACCATCTAAGTGCTAACTTAATGGTTACCTGCGCCCTTGCTTACCACACCTACCTGACCACATTCCTTCATTCTGTACTATCCACTGAGTGTCAACGAGGCACAGTGAACAAGGTAAGAGCACAGGCCCCCAGGAGCCTCTGTCTGGGAGGCTGAGGATGGAAGTAAGTGGGAGAAGACACATGACTAAGGCAGGGCCACTCAACCTTGGCTCTCTGGACTTTGGGGACTGGAGAAGTCTGGGTTAGGGTAGGGAGGGGCTTCCTTGTGTTGTAAGATGTTTTGCAACATCCCTGGTGTCTTCCAATGAGATGCCAGTAAAGATACCTCTGGGTCTTCTGAGGTGGCTCAGCAGTAAAGAATCAGTCTGCAATGCAGGAGCTGCAGGTTTGATTCCTGGGTCTGGAAGATCCCCTAGAGGTGGACATGGCAACCAACTCCAGAATTCTTGCTTGGAGAATCCCATGGAGAGAGGAGCCTCGTGGGCTACAGTCCATGGGGTCGCAAAGAGTCGGACAGGACTGAAGCAACTGAGCACACACACACAGGTACCCCCACTGTTCCCAAGTTTGCTTTATACTACTTTGCTTTTAGGAAAAACCTACATGAGTTATCTAGGAAAGATCTACATTAGTTATGTGTTTTTGCCAACCAAAAGGAATCCAAAGAGGCTTTTTCCTTTTATATAAAAAAAGGGGAGCAGAAAATGAAAAATTCTCCATTGCTTTACACCATTTGGGCTTACGAAAGGTTTCCTAGGAACACTTTATGTCACGAACCCCCAATATAAGGAATGGTTTTGATGCCACCAGAGAAAGGCCACAGGAAACTAATCGGCTCTCATCCTATCATACAGGCCTCCGGCAACTCCTTCCCTGCCGATAAAGTTGCCAAAAGAGAGAATAGGTTTCCTGTATGGGATTTCAGGGAGCTCTGGTCTAGAGTTGTGGGTCTGAAGGAAAGAATGGGTGAAGGTGTACAGTAAAGACCTCTTTTACTTTTGGGTCAGGCACCTAAGTGAACAAACAGGCCTCAGCCCTGCATGAGACGCAGAGAATGACATGGGGATGGAGAGAGGGTATTCCAGGAGTTTACTAGCCACTCTGGTGGCAGCCTGATGGTCAACAGGCTGTCCAGAGCACAGTCTGCCTTCTTAGAACTCAGTACAACCATGGGTGAAGGAATGACTATGTTTTAAAAAAATTTTTTTTAACTTTTTTGGCCACATCAAGTGGCATGCAGGATCTTAGTTTCCCAACCAGGATTGAACCCATGCCCCCAGCAGTAGCAGCAGAAAGCCTTAACCCCTGGACCACCAGGGAAGTCCCGAGAGATGACTATTTTATGCTGGTTGCCCACAGGCAGCTCGGCAGTCTGTGCATATATCTGCAAGAAAAGGTACCCAGGTGTCCTGGTACTAAATAACTTAATGCCTTTTTAACATCACCATCATTCTCCCTGCTAGACCCTCTTCCCTCAAGGAATAGAGCTGGGGTGGCATTTTTAATCGCTATATTTCTGGGGTGAATAATGGTCCTCCGCTGATCTGGTGTCTCAGTCAAACTTAGATCTCACTGAAAGTCAAACCCTTTTAGTCCCGCTTCCACGAGCACTGTGATGGCAGGAAGCCAGCCTGGTACCTCAGGCTTAATGGATTTCCTATAATAAACCCCAGACATCAGAGCAGCGCAAAACCCTTCCCATCAGGGATCCTGTCATATGGTGCCTGGTAACAAGGGCCACAGGCAAGACAGACGACAGACATATGGTCCAGAGGGGCTGGAACACTGGCCAAGCTGAAAGCATTTGGAGGGGCTCGCTTGGACCCTGCTCTCCTTAACTCTATCTCCCTGGAAACAGAGTGGCTTCCATCTGGTCACCCCAAACCCTTTCAAACACTAACTTGTCAACACTGTAAAATAAGCATATGCTCAGGCACTGACTAGGCAGGAAACGATTCAAGGTCACAGAGAAAAATCTTGAAGAAGCTGAAAAAGATTTTCACGTTCTCATTCCTTCTCCAAGGCAACAGCATCTGGTCATCACGTCATCCTTATTAAGAGAAAATCCCCCAATCTTGGTAAGTTTCACTTTTTTGGCTACTCTTCATTTTTGCACACAAAATTGCTCTTTAAAATTTTAATTAAAGAGGTTACACAAGACATGAAGATTTTTCATCTTTGGAATGAAAGACGGTCATTGTATCTGAGATAAACGATAAAAAAGAAAGAAAATAATCTTCACCATGATCAAGAGAAAAAGCAGTCATGCTTCTGAAGTTTGGGAAATTAAAAAAAAAAATCCCAAGAATTTCAGGTCATTTAAAACAGTATTCCTATTTTTAGATTTCATAAGGTTTTAACCAAGTTTCATTTTAACAGAAAAGGTCTGGACATTCTCTATAATCTTTTATTTATCTTTTTACTTCTGGTTTTCCTTTGGATCCAAAAGATCAGCCAATGAGAAGATTGTTGTGTGTTTCTCTTGTTTTTTAATTTAGTTCTCCTATCTGAACCACTGTATCTTTTCCATAGACTTTGTGAAAGTTAGTTTTACATGCCAATTTGGCTATGCTATCGCATCCAGTTATTCAATTAAACACTAATTTAGGTGCTGCCTTGAAGGTATTTTATAGATGGGGTTAATATTTATAGTCAGTTGACCTTGTGTGTATGTCCAGCTGTGTCTGACACTTTATGACCCCATGGACTGTAGCCCACCAGACTCCTCTGTCCATGGGAATTCTCCAAGCGAGAATACTGGAGTGGGTTGCCATTCCGTTCTCCAGGGTATCTTCCCCGACCCAGGGATTGAACTCAGACCTCCTGCATTGCAGGCTGATTCTTTACTAGTCTGAGTTACCAAGAAGCCCTACCTGCAGGGTCTAGTGGAAGAAAACTTGGTAGAAATCTGTTTTCTTTCTTTCTGAACTTAGATTAGCAAGAGAAAATATCTGGGGAATTAATTTCTTAGACAGCCACTCTGACAGTGAATCTTTTCCTCCCTGAGACGGTCACTGTTTGTCTTTGTTTTTTATGTCACTTGTCATAATAAGGCAGAACAGTAAGCACAGGTCCTATAAATCTGCTGTTCCAGCCGGCCTCACAGTCGGGTGAGTTAATGGTTCTCACTAGACAGGCATCTGTTTAGACCGACTTCGCTGTGAGTTCCCCAAGTGAAAAACCAGATGCGGTGTTTCCTTTTTTCACCTTGCTCTGTGTCCTGAGAGCTTGGCCTTATGACCATCTGGAGAGTGCAATTACAGGAGGAGAAGATGGCATCAGAGGATGAGATGGTTGGATGGCATCACTGACTCCATGGACATGAGTTTGAGCAAACTCCAGGAAGGACAGGGAATCCTGGAGTGCTGCAGTCCGTGGGGTCGCAGAGTAGAACACAACTTAGAGACTGAACAGCAACTCTGGAGACCAGTCAAAGAGACTAAATAAGGTTATGAAACACCAACTCATGAGCAGCACTTTCTTTGTCCAGCTGTGCCACTTCTTGGGGAGTTTGGAATAAGGAGATCCAATCCATAAGGGGCCTTTGCTGTCTCAGTCCATGCTGCTTTGCTAATGCTGGAAAAATCCCATTCCAGGAGCTCCTGCCAGGTATCACAGATTACCCGGTTTCTATCTGGAGACATGGTTTTCACTATACCATTCCTATCACCTATTACAAGGAAGGGCTTTTACTTTCTTAGACTAACTCTCAGAGTCAACTTCTGGATCTCGTAAGGACTGCCTACTCTTCTGTGAGACATCTCTCGTATCTCCAGTTAAGCCATAAAAAAGGCTCATTGGTTTGAGTCATTACTTGTCAAAGGCCAGATGATGAATCCTTTGAATTGGTATATTTAAAAAGAAAAAAATTTAGAGAGCTGTTACCCTAAAACCAAATTAAAAAGTGGATTTACTGTCTCGCATACAGGGTTATCGTTACCATCTTTCTAAATTCCATATATATGCGTTAGTATGACCCAGAGGGATGGTATGGGGAGGGAGGTGGGAGGGGGGTTCAGGATGGGGAACACGTGTATACCTGTGGCGGATTCATGTTGATGTATGGCAAAACCAATACAATATTGTAAAATAATTAACCTCCAATTAAAATAAATATATTTATATTTAAAAAAACACTCAACTGAAAAAAGAAAAAAAAAGTGGATTAAAAAAAAACATATATATATATATATATATATATATCCATGAACAGAGGAGCCTGGTGGAGGGCTACAGTCCATGGTCTCACAAAGAGTCAGACAGGATTGAGCACCTAACACTTTCACTTTCTTTCACATGCATATGTAATATATATGAGCTAACCTTAGGGACATATCAACTGGATGAAGGAACAAAAACTAGGCTTAAAACAAAAAAATCAAATGTAAATATAGCCTCAGCAATTCCCCAGGTCCTCCTGGATCAGAAGGAATCAGAAAATGGATCAGCTGGAAGCTAATATTCCAAGGTTAATAGAAGTCACTGCGTTTGTCTTACAAACCTCCACGACCTGAAGTGCAAGTCAAGGCACACATATCTTCATCAATTCCCAAACCCTGTCTATTTCCCTCAAAATGTTTATAGATAACCATGGTATTGGAACCACAACTGTCCATTCCTGGAAAAAAATTGAATCGTAATTCTCCTAAGACTTGAGAGTAGATAAATATGCTCCAACATTCCTAGGAGAAAGCATCTTTTCTCTCTCTGTCCCTTGAAGGTATAAATCCTACCGTGTCTTTAAAATGTAAACATAGCCCACAGTTACCTGAGAATAAAAGAAAAACAAAAGGGGTGGGAGCAAGTCTTTTTATTTTTTTTTCTGCTCTGGATTTTTTTTTAATATAAATTTATTTATTTTAATTGGAGGCTAATCACTTTACAATATTGTATTGGTTTTGCCATACATCAACATGAATCCACCACGGGTGTACATGTGCTTTTAAACACATATTTACTCACAATCTCAAGATTGCTTGTCAAAGGCAAGCACAAATCTTAGAAATATTCTCCACAAATAATAAAAGACTTTAGCCACCACAGAGTAAACTTTATTCTGTTAGTTACAAACTAGTGAATTTCATATTGTACCTGATTCATGGCTAAAAATTTTAAATGGAAAGTAAGAGATCTCTGCTTCTGTCTGTCTATATGTCAACGTATGCACATTACAGGCATGGTATTTTTCTGCCTTCTGCTGGTATTGCCAAAATTGTTTTGTAAAAGAGCTCTATTTAATTGGCTTAAAGACAAAGAAGTGCTTATATGAATAAAGTATAAGAGACACCAACCCAAATGCTTTACAAGTTCCCATGATCTAAGATTAACCTTCAGTAAGCTGGAGCTAGTTTAAGGATGTTGGTTTAAATTAAAGCAGACATACTTTAAAGTTACTGAAATTGAATATAATGGAAATATGCAACTTTTATAGTACCTGAGCTTATTGATCAAATAAGTTCACATTACAAAATTTGTTAGCAAAGAAAGTAACTTGGAATGATGAAATGTTCATAAGTAATCTAAACCTAATTGCTGAAAATGAATAAATTAAACAGATGTGACTGGGATAAAAGTTTTTAGGGCAATTTTTAATTAATAATCATTCTATGGTATACCTACTTGAAAATAGTTCCCCAAATCTCTCTGGCTATTTAAGAATTTTGCTAAGTTAGATTAAATGATAAAATTTCACTGAATATATAGAACATTTCTAAAAAAGATAAAATATTAGAACATTAATTCCTCAACATAGGTTAATCTACTTTTCGCTTTCCTTCAGAAAAGAAATAAACATATCTGGACCTAGCAAACATGTTTTATGACATACTGAGAATTCTTATCTAAAAAAAGGACATCTTTTTTAGAAATTATAAAGATTATTTATGTTTGCTAACACACAGAATGCTAATGTAAAAGACAGCTTATCATTGCTTACTTTTTAGTTTTCACTAGAAATTAAAGGCTAGGGGCTAAAAATTCTAATATATGTGATTAAAGGTCCTAGGAATAATAAGAGAAGTGATTAAAATAAAGTATGTTTTGGGAAAAGAAAAGGTATGACATATAGAGATGTAAGGAAAAAGAAAATTATTAAAGCTTATTATTTTATGAATGGGAAAAATAAGGAACAAACTAATATGGACATAGAAAGTTATAGAAGGTTTTTTGAAAAGGAACCTTGGGAAAGAAATTCTATACGTGATGAAGTTGTGCTGCATGCGTGCTACGTTACTTCAGTCACATCTGACTCTGTGAGACCCTATGGACTGCAGCCCATCAGGCTCCTCTGTCCATGGGATTCTCCAGGCAAGAATATTGGAGTGGCTGGTCATACCCTCCTCCAGGGGATCTTCCCAGCCCAGGGATCAAACCCACATCTCCTCTCTTAAGTCTCCTGAATTGGCAGGAAGGTTCTGTACACCAAAGTTGAATAATATTAAATGAATTTGCTATAAAGGTTTTAAAAAATGTTTTAATATCATTAGTGTACTTATATAAACATGGAATTTAATTTTTTTCAACTGCTGAAAGGACAAACTTTGCTTACACTATTGATCTGCTCCTGGTAAGAGATTATAAAGGTTTTCTTATCTTTTAAAGTACTCTGCCTATAAGCAAACAAAAGCAAAGATTCTGTATTTTGTCAAAATAATATCCTGTGTTTGCTGTCTTCATCACGCTTTTGATTACTTTAGTAAACGTGGCCTTTCAATATTAAAAGAGCAAAGACTTTTGACAACTATTTAATTTTCTGCATTGTTTCACAGAGACTACCATCCTATTTGACCATGTGTTTTAAAACTTTTTGATATTTTGGACAAATTTCCCCTAATCAAATTTTAAATGAAGTCTTATTCATCTGGAAATAATTTGGGGGTTTTCCAGACAGTCCCTGAACACTCAAAAAAATCTGTTTTATCTCCTTATAAAAGGGATTTTATTAAACTAAATAGGCTTATTTGGCACATTAAATTACATGGGAAGCATTGTCAAGTAAGTGATGATAAGTCTTCTTAGGTTATATTGTGTGCATAAATGTTCAGTTCAGCTCAGTCACTCAGCTGTGTCCGACTCATTGGGACCCCATGGACTGCAGCACACCAGGCCTCCCCATCCATCACCAACTCCCAGAGCTTACACAAATTCATGTCCGTTGAGTCAGTGATGCCATCCAACTATCTCATCCTCTGTCATCCCCCCTCCTCCCACCCTCAATCTTTCCCAGCATCAGGGTCTTTTGAAAGGAGTCAGTTCTTCCCATCAGGTGACCAAAATATTGGAGTTTCAGGTTCACCGTCAGTCCTTCAATGAATATTCAGTACTTATTTCCTTTAGGAGGGACTGGTTGGGTCTCCTTGCAGTCCAAGGGACTCTCAAGAGTCTTCTCCAACACCACAGTTCAAAAGCATCAATTCTTCAGCACTCAGCTTTCCTTTTAGTCCAACTCTCACATCCATACATGACTACTGGAAAAACCAAAACTTTGACTAGACGGACCTCTGTTGGCAAAGTAACGTCTCTCCTTTTTAATATGCTGTCTAGGTTGGTCATAGCTTTTCCTCCAAGGAGCAAGCGTCTTTTGATTTCATGGCTGCAATTACCATCTGCAGTGATTTTGGAGTCCAAAAAAATAAAGTATGTTACTGTTTCCATTGTTTCCCCATCTATTTGACATGAAATGATGGGACCAGATGCCATGATCTTAGTTTTCTGAATGCTAAATTTTAAGCCAACTTTTTCATTCTCCTCTTTCACTTTCATCAAGAGGCTCTTTAGTTTTTCTTAGCTTTCTGCCATAAGGGTGGTGACATCTGCATATCTGAGGTTATTGATGTTTCTCCCAGCAATCTTGATTCCAGCTTGTGCTTCATCCAGCCTGGCATTTCTCATGATGTACTCTGCAAGTAAGTTAAATAAGCAGGGTGACAATATACAGCTTTGATGTACTCCTTTCCTGATTTGGAACCAGTGTGTTGCTCCATGTCCAGTTCTAACTATTGCTTCTTGACCTGCATACAGATTTCTCAGGAGGTAGGTCAGGTGGTCTGTTATTCCCATCTCTTTAAGAATTTTTCAGTTTGTTGTGATTCACATAGTCAAAGGCTTTGGGGTTGTCAATAAAGCAGAAGTAGATGTTTTTCTGGAACTTCTTGCTTTGTAGATGATCTAGCGGATATTGGCAATTTGATTTCTGGTTCCTCTGCCTTTTCTAAATCCAGCTTAAACATCTGTAAGTTCATGGTTCATGTCCTGTTGAAGCTTGGCTTGGAGAATTTTGAGCATTACTTTGCTAGCGTGTCAGATGAGTGCAATTGTGTGGTAGTTTGAACATTCTTTGGCATTGCCTTTCTTTGGGATTGGAATGAAAAGTGACCTTTTCCAATCCTGTGGCCAATGCTGAGCTGTCCAAATTTGCTGGCATATTAAGTGCAGCACTTTCATAGCATCATCTTTTAGGATTTTAAATAGCTCAACTGGATTTCCATCATTCCACTAGCTTTGTTCATAGTGATGCTTCCTAAGGTCCACTGACTTCACACTCCAGGATGTGAGTGATCACACCATTGTGGTTATCTGGGTCATGAAGATCTTTTTTGTATAGTTGATCTGTGTATTGTTGCCACCTCTTCTTAATATCTTCTGCTTCTGTTAGGTCCATACCGTTTTGGTCCTTTATTGTGCCCATCTTTGCATGAAAGTGAAGAAGAACTAAAAAGCCTCTTGATGAAAGTGAAAGTGGAGAGTGAAAAAGTTGGCTTAAAGCTCAACATTCAGAAAATGAAGATCATGGCATCTGGTCCCATCACTTCATGAGAAATAGATGGGGAAACAGTGGAAACAGTTGCTGACTTTATTTTTCTGGGCACCAAAATCACTGCAGATGGTGACTGCAGCCATGAAATTAAAAGACACTTACTCCTTGGAAGGAAAGTTATGACTAACCTAGATAGCATATTGAAAAGCAGAGACATTACTTTGCCAACAAAGGTCTGTCTAGTCAAGGCTATGGTTTTTCCAGTGGTCATGTATGGATGTGAGAGTTGGATTGTGAAGAAAGCTGAATGCAGAAGAATTGATGCTTTTGAACTATGGTGTTGGAGAAGACTCTTGAGAGTCCCTTGGACTGTAAGGAGATCAATCAGTCCATTCTGAAGGAGATCAGCCCTGGGATTTCTTTGGAAGGAATGATGCTAAAGCTGAAACTCCAGTACTTTGGCCACTTCATGCGAAGAGTTGACTCATTGGAAAAGACTCTGATGCTGGGAGGGATTGGGGGCAGGAGGAGAAGGGGACGACAGAGGATGAGATGGCTGGATGGCATCACTGACTCAATGGACGTGAGTCTGAGTGAACTCCAGGAGTTGTTGATGGACAGGGAGGCCTAGTGTGCTGCGGTTCATGGGGTTGCAAAGAGTTGGACACGACTGAGCGACTGAACTGAACTTGCATGAAATGTTCCCTTGGTATCTCATTATCTTGAAGAGATCTCTAGTCTTCTATTCTATTGTTTTCCTCTATTTCTTTGCATTGATCACTGAGGAAGGCTTTCTTATCTCTCCTTGCTATTCTTTGGAACTCTGCATTCAAATGGGTATATCTTTCCTTTTCTCTTTGCCTTTCACTTCTCTTATTTTCACAGCTATTTGTAAGCCCTCCTCAGATAACCATTTTGCTTTTTTGCATTTCTTTTCCTTGGGGATGGTCTTGATCACTGCCTCTTGTACAATATCACAAACCTCCATCCACGGTTCTTCAGGCACTCTGTCTATCAGATCTAATACCTTGAATCAATTTATCACTTCCACTGTATAATCATAAGGGATTTAATTTAGGTCATGACTGAATGGTAGTGGTTTAACATAAATATTCTAGAAATTATATGAAATTCCTAAAATTTGTATGTTGTAGTATAATGTTATCATTCACAATGTAGTCATTATCTTAAGAAATAACCAAATTGCCCTGTCAGTTCCATCACAGTGAATCAGATCTTTAATAATGGATATTTTTAAATCTTTTATTATTTATAGTTATTTTTTCACTCAGATGCTTTTACCGCTTCTTGCTAATGTGTTTTATATTCAGAGAAATTCATGAGAGGGGACCTAAGAAGTATTCTGGTGTACAAGTTTCTGATAACTTTTAAATTGTAACACTGAACTGCCTAAACATTTACAAAATTCTAATTGGGAAACAACACCAAGAACAACAAACTCATGACTTCATAACACTTCTAACAAAAGAACAAGCAGCAAAAGAATTAATTACACAGAAGTGAATAAACTGATGAGGATGATCATTAACTTTTAGGTTTTCTCTTTTAAATTTGAAACTGCTGATTTTGTTTTGTTTTCTCAGATTTAAAGAAACTTTCTGCTCTTTTCTCTTAAACTAACTATGACTTGGAACAATTTCATAAATTATACCTTTGTAAGCGGAATAGAAACATTTACCTTTCTCCCCTACTGATCTCTCCAAAATTTGGAAAATCTCAGTGAGTGTTCTTATTTTCTTGAAAATATAGTCATTTATACAAATTCAGTAAGAATCTGTTCTCCTTTTGACACGACACAATTGGAAACTGGTCAAGGCTTTGACCAAATGTCATATTTGAAAGAGACATACATAGACTCAGATATGATCAGACAGCTTTCAGAAGCAAAGACTGACTTTATGAAGCCTTACAGTAAAGCCCCTTGGAAAACTGATCTGGTATCTTGCTTACGGGATTCCCAGCAGGCTTACAAGATGAATAAGGAAGGCCCTTCCTGACAGGTCCAGGAACCTCAGAGTATTTTAGAAACCTCAAGAAGAAAGGAATTCACTCAAATTTATAGGTATTGCAAGGCAAGGTCTGATGGCAAATATTTCACTTGGCTTCTTAGGATTAAGAGCTTAATAAAAGTTCAATCTGGAGATTTTTTATTAAAAGTTCCAGGAAAACAAATTTAAAAGAGCCTGTACAATCAATCATTATTTGTGCTGCACTTATGTAAATAACTAGGCCAAGTTTAGTAAATCTAGACTTTGGAAAGCAGTTAGTCTTAATTTGGCTATCTTTGGTAAAAATGGAGAAGATTTTAAAGAAAAAAAAATTATGTTTCAATAGAAACAATAATATACATTTATGGATATCAAGGAGAAGGCAATGGCACCCCACTCCAGTACTGTTGCCCAGAAAATCCCATGGATGGAGGAGCCTGGTAGGCTGCAGTCCATGGGGTCGCAAAGAGTTGGACACGACTGAGTGACTTCACTTTCACTTTCCACTTTCATGCATTGGAGAAGGAAATGGCAATCCACTCCAGTGTTCTTGCTTGGAGATTCCCATGGACGGAGAAGCCTGGTAGGCTGCAGTCCATGGGGTCTCACAGAGTCAGACATGACTGAAGCGACTTAGCAGCAGCAGCATGGATATCAAACTCGAGTTCTATTAAACATCTTTCAGTCCTTGTTTTCTACCTATAAATTGCACTGGATCCTGAATTGTTCTAGTTTACTAAAATCCCTACAATATTTGACTACAACTATCTAAACTAAAAGGGCTTCCCTGGTGGCTCAGAGGTTGAAGCGTCTGCCTGCAATGCGGGAGACCTGGGTTCAATCCCTGGGTCGGAAGAGCTCCTGGAGAAGGAAATGGCAACCCACTCCAGTATTCTTGCCTGGAGAATCCCATGGACGGACGGAGGAGCCTGGTGGGCTACAGTCCATGGGGTTGCAAAGAGTCGGACATGACTGAGCGACTTCACTTTCTAAACTAACATTTCCAATTTTTTTCTCCCATCCACAAGTTAAAAAGAAAGAAACTTGAAATCACTGAGGACAGAAAGTGCCCTTTTTCCGGAAGACCTGCAAACTGAAGCCAGATGACTCAATGTAATCTTCAGAGAAATTGTCACGAGAGTTATGTTTAGATTCTCTTCTTTGCACCTGTTGCTGTGTGAGCCACTCAGAAGTTTGACTGAATACCTAATGACATCAACAGAGCCACTTCAAACTGCAAAAGATGCTTTGACCCTGACATCTAGAAATCTCTTGACTAGCTGCCCCCCTGAGCTCCAGAAACTGGAACAGGGTGGGCTCCAATCATTAACCTTTGTTTTCTTCTGTTTCCATAGATACATCTCTTGTTAAGTACCTGATTGCTTACGTAAGGCAGCTGACCTGCCTTGCGGTCTCCTGAACTGAACTGACCTACTCTCAAGCCTAGGAAAGTGATTCAGTGAAATAACAGAGCAATGTACCAGCTCAGGTTGTAATATGTGAAACTTCCAGAAATGTTTCAGAGGAGGAAACTATTGGGGTTTAGGGCAAGCTGTCTCCAAATATGTCAAAGTGGCACATTGATTATCTTGAATTAAAATTACAATACTTAAGAAATAGCCAGTGCCAGAAGGACATTCTAACCCTCCCTTCTGTCTCCCTGAAAGCAGGAAATAAATCTTCCCTCCTTGCATCAGGAGGTAGAGACATTCCTATCACTAGATAAAGGGAATTTATACAGGCTAAGAAAACCTGTAGAAACAAACCTTGTTACTTCTTCACTAATTTACTTTCCCAAGCTCAAGGTTCTTTGTCTTGGTTCTTCACAAATTTATTCTTTGTCTAAAAGCCTTTTTGTATAAAAGATACCTCTTTGGCCACTTCTTGGGTTCCACATCAATGAGCTCTCTATAGGTCCAAATATTTTTTTTTTCTCCGAATACGCCTTGTGTCAATTTAATGGTCAAATCAGCCAAAACAACTCAGGAAGGGTAGGGGAAAACTTTTCCCTCAGCAACAGCCTCAGTAACATGAATGCGCCTCATCCAATCAATTGAAAATCTGTAAGAGGAAAAACTGAGGTTTCCAGAAGTAATTCTGTCTTAGAACTGCAGTTGTAACTCATGCCTGATTTCCGCCCTCTTGGCCTGTCCTACACGTTCCAGACATGAAACCCACAATTGCATGAGATGATTTCTTAAAATCTCTCTCTCAATGTGTGTGTGTACGTGCATGTATGAATGCACATGTGTATAATATATACAAGTATCTACACACACACACACATATAGATGGAAAGAGAGAATAGGAAAACTCTACATCAGATTTTGAATGATGGCTATATTTGATGTGGTAGGAAGTCAAAGAAGCTGCCAGCTCCTTTCCTGTCCTATATTCACTTACTGATCACATCAGGAGATAAAGTGTCATTGTCTCCCCGCTCCCTTCCCCCAGCCCTCCCCATGACTGGGGCTGGGCTAAGTGATTTGCCTGCATTAACAGAATATGGCTCTGAGGTCAGATCATAAGTGTTGTGGCTTCCACCTCCATCTCTTGGAATGTTCGCTCTTAGAGACTCCCTCTTGGATCCCGGCCACTAGGCCAAGAGAGCCTGAGCCACGTGCTGTAGATGTGCTGGTCAACCCTCCTCCAGCCAAGTTTCCAGATGGTCCGGAATTAAGCGCCTGTTTGAGAGGTACCACCTTGGAGGCTAAAGAGCAGTAGAGTGTGCCACCCCAGGAAAGGCTGCTTTGGCAAAAGAATTATTTTGAGCTGATTATTTTTGAGAAACGACAGACATAGGCACCAACGAATGTTCAAACTACTGCACAATTGCACTCACTTCACATGCTAGCAAGGTAATGTTTAAAATCCTACAAGCTAGACTTCAACAGTACATGAACCGAGAACTTCCAGATGTAAAAGCTGGATTTAGAAAAGGCAGAGGAACAAGAGATCAAATTGTCAACATCAGCTGGCTCATAGAAACAGCAAGGGAATTCCAGTAAAATATCTACTTCTGGTTCACTGACTACGCTAAAGACTTTGTGACTGTGTGGATCACAACAAACTGTGGAAAATTCTTCAAGAGATGGGAATACCAGACCACCTTACCTGCCTCCTGAGAAACTTGTATGTAGGTCAAGAAGCAACAGTTAGAACTGTACTTTGAACAACAGACTGGTTCCAAATTGGGAAAGTACAGGTACAGGAGATGCGCTGAAAGCAGTGTAGAAGTCATCCTTTTGTAACAAACATTTAAATTTATAAAAGAAATCTCCATTTGTAAGTCTGTCTTCCTCTCTGTAACATGAAGAGCAAGATGACACTAAACTACAAGAAACTTATCAATGGGGAAGGCAGAGACTTAAAATCTGCATTAAAAAACCTTACCCCTACTTACTTTTCCTGGTACCCTCCCACATTTGACCATGTCCCAACCCCAACATCATTTTTGTCTTTAGCTATAGATGGTATCAAAGTGATGGCATGGGCTATCTCAGGGAGCTACTCATTTTTTCCTGGGATCTTCCATGTATACATGAAGTATGCTATGCTATGCTATGCTAAGTCACTTCAGTTGTGTCTGACTCTGTGTGACCCCAGAGACGGCAGCCCACCAGGCTCCCCCATCCCTGGGATTCTCCAGGCAAGAACACTGGAGTGGGTTGCCATTTCCTTCTCCAATGCATGAAAGGGAAAAGAGAAAGTGAAGTCGTTCAGTCGTGTCCGACTCCTAGCGACCCCATGGACTGCAGCCCACCAGGCTCCTCCATCCATGGGATTTTCCAGGCAAGTGTACTGGAGTGGGGTGCCATTGCCTTCTCCAATACATGAAGTATACATGTTAACAAACTTTTTCTTTTTCTCTTGCTATTCTTTTATTACCGGGGGGGGGGGGGGGGGGGGAGATTCAGCCAAAACTCAGAAGGGTTGTTGTTGTTGTTATTGTTCAGTTACTCAGTCGTGTTTGACTCTTTGTGACCCCATGGACTGCAGCATACCAGGCTTCCCTGTCCTTCACCATCTCCCAGACTTTGTTCAAACTTATGTCCATCGAGTTGGTGATGCCATCCAACCCTCTGTTGTCCCCTTCTCCTCCTGCCTTCAATCTTTGCCAACATCAGGGACTTTTCCAATGAGAAAAGTAGAGAGAGAGAGAGAGAATGATTTTTCCTCCCCTACAAAATCCAGCCTTTTGAGACCATTACATAAAACCAGTCACACCAGTCTCTCACCAAATCCTTATGAGGATACCCAAGAAAACTTCCAGCTAAACCCAGTCTACCCAGAGAACTGCAGACTAAGAATGCTTCCTGCCACATCACTAAACAAAGGATGTTGCAGCCATCAGTAACTGCAGCCACCCCCAATGGTGAGCCCTGAGGGAACTCGAGATGGAAATAAGGAATACCTACCAATGACTAGAATCCATAAGGTAAGAAAGAAATTTGGACACAGATACTCAGAGAAAATCATGTGAAGATGGGCACAGTGTGATGCTATGTGACTACAGAGGCATAGATTGGAGTTGTGCTTTTGAAAGCCAAAGACACCCAAGGGCTTGCAACCACCAGAAGCTGGAAGAGGCCTCCCCTCGACCCTTCAGAGAGAATATGGCTCTACTGACATCATGGCCTCAGACTTCCAGCCTCTGAACTGTCAGACAATAAACTTCTATTGTTTTAAGCTACCAAGTTGATAGTGATTTTTCATGGCCATTTTAGGAAATTACTCCATTGGGAAAAGTATCATGATATATATTTTTATAATCAACACTTGCTTAAATGATAAATAATGCCTTTATTTTAAAAAATATTTTTAAAGAAAAATATTTTGATTAACTTGAGGATTTAGTGATACTTCATTTAATGTGTTCTTCATAGCTGATTTTCTAATAATGAAGTAGAACTGGTTTTAACAGAATATTTAAATAATAGTTGTCAAGATCCATTGAATGGTTGCAATGTGACAAGCATTAGTTGAAACTCTTTATAAACATATTATATATGTACAGTTGCTGAAGCCGAAGCTCCAATATTTTGGACACTTGATGCAAAGACCAAACTCATTGGAAAAGACCCTGGTGCTGGGAAAGATTGAGACCAAAAGGAGAAGGGGGCAACAATGAATGGATACTTGTGACTTGTGGTCCTGGAGAAGACTCTTGAGAGTCCTTTGAACTACAAGGCCATCAAACCAGTTAATACTAAAGGAAACCAATCCTGAATATTCATCGGAAGGACTGATGCTGAAGCTGAAGCTCCAGTACTTCGGCCACCTGATGGGTAGAGCTGACTCACTGGAAAAGACCCTGATGCTGGGAAAGACTGAGGGCACAAGGAGAAGGGGGCAACAGAGGATGAGATGGTCAGATAGCATCATAGATTCGATGGGTATGAATTTGAGCAAACTCCAGGAGGTAGTGAAGGACACAGGAGCTTGGCATGCTGCAGTTCATGGGGTCTCAAAAAGTCAGACTCGAGTTGGCGACTGAACAACAACAATGAACATACGCGTATGTAGGTCATATTATACACAAATATATTTTTATATGTTTTATACACTAACACACAAATTTAATATTCCATCTAGTGATTAGTAAACCATTCCTGTTAAGAGACAAAAATATTTTAGAGATTGCCACACAATCTCTGTTGCAACTATTCCAACTGTGCAGCTGCAGCTCAAAAGCAGCCATAGAAGAAATGTAAGAACTGGGTATGGCTGTGTTCCAATAAAACTTTATTTACAAAAACAGGTGGATTTGAGTTGGATTTGGCCCTAGGGCTTGCTGACCCTGCTATAACCCTTTGAGGAGGATAATCATGTTTTTACTGGTTCACAGATGAGGTTGAAACTTAAAAACTTTGTGCAAAGTCACACAGTTACTGTAGGGTAGCTCTGGAGACCCAACAAGACATCAAACCTTCAGAAACTATGGTTATAATCATTCAGTGACACAGCAGGCAAGAACAGTGTCATGCCTTCCTCAAAAGGAAACTTAAAGAAACTTTCTGATGCCAATATTATCTTGGTATAAAGAAAAATAACAACATGTTAGAAGCAAAATGAAGACAGACTAAATTTTATGAATTCAAAGAAGAAACTGATATAAATTCTCTAAAGAACATACAGATATGTCAGAAAAGACTTGGAAAATTCAAGTTAAAAGTCAGGGTTATGGATGGTTAGTATCTCAAACTGTCTATGTGTAAGACCACAGCAATAATGTAAGTGAGAAAAGAGAGAAAATATTAATAGATATTTAAAGGAATCAGTAAAAGCTTGATGTACATCTCAACATTTCTGTTGGTTTTCTAGAGGGAAAAAAAAGCAATTCAAGGGGTTTTTCAAAGTTCCTTGGAAACACAGAAGAAATAGTGAAGTGTGACTTCCCGCAACATCAGCCCCTTCCTTTTACTGGACAGGCACATCCTCTGTAAGAACCTCTCTTCAGCAAGTCTTTTCAACACTTGTTAGATTCTTCCAGACCCTAGGAGTGTGCAACTGGGTGTCAAGCCATTCTATGCAGAAGACCCGTGAACATTACATTTTCTGAAATTAGGTGAAAAATTACTCAGTACCACTGTATGTATTCCCTTTTTTTTTTTTTTATTTTAATATTCACTCTCATTTAGCTGATTCAGGTGACTTTGATCAATGAACACAGGAAACCCAGCTTACCGATAAGACTGTAGCCGAAAGGATTAAATGACTGAGTATTTCTTCATGTACTCACAGCATGAGGATAACATCTCACGGATCCTCTGAATTGATAGCTTTGGAACAAAAGCCATATGACTGCCACTTGAGCTTGTTTTGATTCTAAGCAAAAAGAATTTATTTCCCAGAATACAGCTTTCGTTGAGCTTGGCAGAATCACACTGGGACGACAGATTCTTGGCTCATTTTCGTAATTATCATAAATGCATACAGAAGCATAAATAAAGAATAAAGAATTAACTCCACATATATACTTGGGACAGGACATAAAGCAGCCGAGTGTCACGGCATTTAACTCTCTGCTGTAATAAATGCCACAGACAAATAGAGTTAAATGGGTTAATTAGTCACCGGTGGCCATTTTAACTGCAGTATTGAAATCAGAGACAAGCGCTAGAAGAATTCTCATTATCAGGGTTACCTGGGCTTTTAATGGGAGGGTTCGCCGGGGACAGCAGCGTCTCTACATCACATAACCGATTACCTCCCTTCCTCTCCTTTACCTTTCATAATTAGCTGCACATTATTAACTTAATGCACATTCATCTACAACAATTCAATTCAGACTGTGAAGAATCTTTCTAGTCTATAATTACACTCCAGCTTAATTAGCATAATTTCCATTGCACATATTTTAATAAAGAAGCAGCCATGATAGGCTGGCTCGCCATGAGGAACTTCTTCCAGTGATCATCAGAAAGAGAGACAAACACTTCCTACTTGTGGACTGCCACAAAGGCACTGAGATGATCTGAAGCCTACTCTCCATGAGAGACAAACATTTGGAAGGGCATGGAGGGGACCTGATGGAATCTCCCAAACTGTCATGGAGCACTAAGGGCAGGAGTAGCCCTCACCTCCCATCAGGACCAACTGTGATGATGTAATGAGGTCGACAGGGTCACGTGATGCTGGGGCTTGACCTCATCAGTCTGTAAATGTCTAACCTGGTTCCAAATCGGGAAAGGTGTATGTCAAGGCTGTATATTGTCACCCTGTTTGTTTAACTTAGATGCAGAGTACATCATGCGAAATGCCAGGCTGAATGAAGCACAAGCTGGAATCAAGATTGCTGGAAGCAATATCAATAACTTCAGATTTGCAGATGACACCATCCTTACAGCAGAAAGCAAAGAAGAACTAAAGAGCCTCTTGATGAAAGTGAAAGAGAAGAGTGAAAAAGTTGGCTTAAAACTCAACATTCAAAAAACTAATATGATGGCATCTGGTTCCATCACTTCATGGGAAATAGATGGGGAAACAATGGAAAGAGTGGGAGACTTTAGATTTGGGGGCTCCAAAATCACTTCAGATGGTGACTACAGCCATGAAATTAAAAGATGCTTACTCCTTGGAAGAAAAGTTATGACCAACCTAGACAGCATATTAAAAAGCGGAGACATTACTTTGCCAACAAAGGTCCATCCAGTCAAAGCTATGGTTTTTCCAGTGGTCATGTATGGATGTGAGAGTTGGACTATAAAGAAAACTGAGCACCGAAGAAGTGATGCTTTTGAACTATAGTGTTGGAGAAGACTCTTGAGAGTCCCTTGGACTGCAAGGAGATCCAACCAGTCCATCCTAAAGGAAGTCAGTCCTGAACATTCATTAGAAGGACTGATGCTGAAGCTGAAACTCCAATACTTTGGCCATCTGATGCGAAGAACTGGAAAAGACGCTGATGTTGGGAAAGATTGAAGGCAGGAGGGGAAGGGGATGATAGAGAATGAGATGGTTGGATGGCATCACCGATGCGATATACATGAGTTTGAGCAAGCTCCGGGAGTTGGTGACGGACAGGAAAGCCTGGTATGCTACAGTCCATGGGGTCGCAAGAAGTCGGACATGACTGAGTGACTGGACTGAACTGAACTGAGGTGTGAAAACATATAAACACAGTTTATTTTGCATCTTGATCTGCAGGGGATGGTCATTTGAGTGCCTCAAATCCATCCACCACTAGATGTCATCAGTCATTAATTGAGACACAGATAAATGAAGTCTTCAAGTTTAAGAACCTAAGCAACTCGGTCCCTCCCCCAGGGCTCACTTAAGGGAGACCAACTAACCACAAGAGGGAGCTGTCCCAGCCACGTGGCACCAAGATGGCAAATACCTACTGTGTGACATTAATAATAGGACTGCACTCCTTTTCCAAGCACTGCAAATTGGTTCTAATAATAACCAAAGTAATCTGATTTAAAGGCAGGTCTTCAGTTCTAGCAGCTCATTATATTTTGCATGGTATCAGACAACGGCTAAGAGGAAGAGTCTAGAGGGGAGAGAGAAATCTTTGCTGTTTGCCACTCAAAAGAGGAAACTCTAGAGGAATAAGAGGAATCAAGCCTATGTCGGTGAAAGCCAAGAAACTCTGTGTAAGTAAAAGTGCCCATGGCAGAAGGCGGGATTCAGAGATGTGAAGCGCCAGTTTTCAGTGTCATCCCTGATTATTCCATGAGACACACGAAATGTGTCTCCTCTCCTTCAAGTATTTCCACATTTCTGTTTCCAGGTGTATATTAGAAAGTTAAAGAAAATTCTGAGTGAGCTTTAAGAGGCACTTCAGTAAGGCACCTATTTATTTTCTCAATCGCCAAAGGAAGGAAAGAAGTGAAAGTCGCTCAGTTGTGTCCGACTTTTTGTGACCCCATGGACTGTAGAGTCCCTGGAATTCTCCAGGCCAGAATACTGAAGTGGGTAGCCTTTCCCTTCTCCAGGGGAGCTTCCCAACCCAGGGATTGAACCCAGGTCTCCTGCATTGCAGGTGGATTCTTTACCAGCTGAGCCACAGGGGAACCAAAGGTACAACTTAAACATAACAAATGCCTTCCACTTGTGGATTACCACAAAGGCACTGAGATGATCTGAAGCCTACTTTCCATGAGAGACAAACACTGGGAAGGGCATGGAGGGGACCTGCTCCCCCTCCAAGCATCATCACACTATTTACACGAAACAAAATGAAAATTATATAACGAAGGGTCAGTTATAACACCACAATTTGTATTTTCTCATACTTTTTGACCAGTTAGGGCTCATGTGTCTGGTGAATAGTTACTTAAATTTGTATTTATTCCTTCCAAATTACGGGTAAGTTTGTTTTCTTCTGCAACAGGGTTTTTATAACAGTGTGCAATACAAATATTGGTCTTTTTCCAATAGCATTCTCCTAAGAGTCTGAAGACATACTGGGAGTTCATGAACCAAGCCAAGCTGTGTTCACTCCAACCACCATATCAACACTACTCTGGTCCTTTTCTCTTTTTTATCAAAACATTTCATTTAAAAATATATCATGGCTGAAAGCCTGGCCTCTGGAGGCAACCTGCCTTGGATGCAACTGAGCTCTTCTACTTACTGACTGTGAGACCGTGGGCCAGGTACATGGGCTCCATGGGACTTAGCTTGCACATCAGCAAAATGGGGAGATGCCAGCACCTGAACTACAGATTTTCAGAGATGTGAAGGAAGTATCATAGGGAAAGAGCTTAGAACAATGACCAACCCAGCAAGTGACACTGAAATCACTCATCTTTCATCAATCCCTGGCCTTGAAAAATATAAGAGGACAGCTTTGTAACGCTTGGGGCCCTTAAATTTGAATAATTTGCAATCTATTCTGGGTTATACTGGAGAAGCTCGAAAAATGTTTTCTTTGGTTTATTGATCTTGACTGAAATACAGTCTTTAATTTAAAAAGGTCAGATTGTTTCCTCACTTAAAAATTTCAACTTACATTTATGTTGAGTCCATACCTCATGGACCACAGCACATACTGAACCTGTACTATTGTCAGGGGGTGGAATGAACTGACACAGATTTACATGTGTAATGAAAGAAACTGGTGTCCTGGTCTCAACAAAGAGTGTATGTACATGAAGCTCACAGTACACGGATGGCATAAATGTAAGGATTTACAAAAAGGGTGATTCTCTTTGAAATTGCTACCAGAGTTCCTCTCTAGACTTGCCCTTTGAAACTCTGCAGAATAATTTTTATAGGAGTAAGCCCTCCCTCTTGGACTATGTAGGACACCATTAGCATTTGCAGTCACATAATGTAAACCAAAAGGCAGAAATGTTCAGAAAGTTAGATGTCTATCTATGAACTATAGGATAAAAAATATAGTAGCAATGGAAAAGTATGAAACATGGAGCCTGGAAATGCATGATTATGTTAACCCTGGCAGTATTAATCACATAATAATTATTTTCAAAAGCTTCCATGTTTGTAAAACACTAACATTCACACTGTACTTCACCACTTCTGAATTCCAAGTATCCAACAAAATTTTCATGATGACCTTGAGTGAAATTTGTATTTAAAGCCTCAATTTTGAGTTCACTTTCCACAACATTGGAATTTACTAGAATTTGTTCCTTCTAGAAGAACTTCTCCAATGTGGAGCTGTTTTTATTTTGCTCATGAAGAAAAAGTGCACGTATGGTAGAATTTTTGCCTCTACATTATTTCTCAAGTTCTAAAAAGCAATTGCTAATTTCACATGCCCAGAGGCCCACACATTAAGTAACGCATTTATATGTGGTTAATATGCTGTTATTTGGTCACTAAGTCATGTCTGACTCTTTTGCAACTCTGTGGACTGTAGCCTGCCAGACTCCCTCTGTCCATGGGATGTCCCAGGCAAGAATCCTAAAGTGGGTTGTTATTTCCTTCTCCAAGGGATCTTTCCAACCCAGGGATTGAACCTACATCTCCTGTCTCCCACACTGGCAGGCAGATTCTTTACTGCTGAGTCACCAGAGAAGCCCATGTATTAATAGCTAGTATACACTGGCCAATATCAATTGGCAAATAACTATACACCTTCTTAGGCACATTATTGCATTTCTATAAGCTTACTCTTTATATTTATTCAAAGGAAAATAATAAGGTAGAAAACAAACAAACAAAAAATCCATTGTAGTATTTGGACTGTGAGAATTCTCATGCTTTTGCAGTGTCGGATTTATGGCTGGAATGATTTTTATTCAACAGGAGACAATAGATTATGTAATGCTCATAAAAAATACATGATCCCTGCTTCAACACAAGGCATCATTAGAAGCAGTATTACTGAGGATTAAGCTCTTTTCTCCCTAAATCAGTGTTCAACATTATACTTCCAGGCTATGTCTCTTAATACCTTCTTTGATTGGTGTTACTGGATTATTGCAACCCAATCCTGAGCCTTATTATCACAAGAAAGCTTAAAATAGCAGATAAGAAACCTATAATAAGCAGCAGATAGAAAAAGCTAACTAAATAATAGTTCATGTGAACGCCAAGTGGAGTCAAACATACGAGTATTTGCCTAAATTAAATTATATGATGCATTTCCAGAAGGTAATGTACTAATTATTATGCTTTGGTGTTTGGCAATAAAATACACCATGTCCAGGAGAATATAAGGCACATGTTAATCACTGCTGTCACCAAGAGTTAGTGCTGTTTCTCAGGATTGTTTAGCAATGAGCCACAATGTGAAACATTTATACTATAGCTCTGCTCATACACACCCAGACACACAGTAATGTCTTTGTAAGTAAGTGGGGGAGAAGGTATCGTGATGAAGGTCCATGCATTTAGACATACTCTGTTCAGTTCTTTTCAATTATTTTCCAAACCACTGTTCATGACCAATGAAAGGCTTTCACTGCCCACTAAGGAGTCAGACTTTATTCTTTTGGGCTCCAAAATCACTGCATATGGTGACTGCAGCCATGAAATTAAAAGATACTTACTCCTTGGAAGGAAAGTTATGACCAACCTAGACAGCATATTAAAAAGCAGAGACATTACTTTGTCAACAAAGGTCTGTCTACTCAAGGCTATGGTTCTTCCAGTAGTCATGTATGGATGTTGAGAGTTGGACTGTGAAGAAAGCTGAGTGCCAAAGAATTGATGCTTTAGAACTGTGGTGTTGGAGAAGACTCTTGAGAGTCCCTTGGACTGCAAGGAGATCCAACCAGTCCATCCTAAAGGAAATCAGTCCTGAATATTCACTGGAAGGACTGATGTTGAAGCTGAAACTCCAATACTTTGGCCATCTGATGCAAAGAACTGGAAAAGACGCTGATGTTGGGAAAGATTGAAGGCAGGAGGAGAAGGGGACGAAAGAGGATGAGATGGTTGGATGGCATCACTGACTCAATGGACATGAGTTTGAGTAACCTCCAGGAGTTGGTGATGGACAGGGAGGCCTGGTGTGCAGCAGTCATGGGGTTGCAAAGAGTCGGACATGACTGAGAGACTGAACTGAACTGAAGGGGTCATAATATGTACTTTAAATAACCTGTATAAAAACGTTTCTGGTGTTAAAAAAGTAAAAATTAAAATAAAAAAAACATGTATATTTAAAAAGTGTGTATACACTATATACACACACATATATAGGTATATGGGCACACAAACATATATACAAACATCTATGTACATATGTATGTACAATATATGTATATGTATATATTAATATATGAGAGCTAGGTAATCATGCAGACACATATCACATATAATTATTGCACATAAAACCATAATTTAACAATTTGGGTGGTATTAACTTTAAAGGCTAAAATTAGATGGTTTTAACTTTATTTAAATTTCGAGTTTTCTCATCACTCCTCCACACATGTGAAACAGTTTTCAGAAACACATGAAGATGATGAGAAGGACAGTGACAGTGATCACATTGCCCACTTCCACGTGGACCCTGGCCTCAATTCTCAGGTGGGCCCTACCGTCCTTAAGAAACATCTTATATTCAGATGAAGAGCAAATACTAGGCTTCAGTGATCCACAGGGAAAGACCATGTTGTCCTGTTGAGTAGCTCGGATTATCTGCAATTTTAGCCCCACGTACCGGGGAGTCCCTACCAAGGACTGGCTGATGAGAAATGAATGGCACCGTCACGTGGAGTGAAGTCAGTCAGAAGGAAAAAAAACAAATACGGTATATTGATGAGTACCTGGAATCTGAAAAAAATTGGCCTAGATGATCTTGCTTACAAAGCAGAAATGAAAGACACAGAGAAAAAAGGTACGGATATCAAAGGGAAAAGGGGAGGGATGAATGAGTTGGGAGATTAGGATTGGACATACATATATACTATTGCTACTATGGAAAAATAAATAATGAGATAACTAAAATATGGCTCAGACGGTAAAGTGTATGTCAACAATGCGAGAGACCTGGGTTTGATCCCTGTGTTGGGAAGATTCCCTGGCGAAGGAAATGGCAACCCACTCCAGTACTCTTGCCTTGAAAATCCCATGGACAGAGGAGTTTGGTGCAGGCTACTGTCCATGGGGTCGCAAAGAGTCGGGGACGACTGAGTGACTTAAAAAAAAAAAAAAAAAAAGATAACTAATAGATGACTACTGCATAGCACAGGAAACCTTACTCAGTACTCTGTGGTGACTAAATGCTGGGGGGTGGGAATCCAAAAAAGAGAAGATATATGCTGATGCACTCTGCTGTACAGCAGAAACTGACACAACATTGTAAAGCAGCCATACTCCAATAAGTGTTCTTTAAAAAGAAGTGAATGGGAGGCTGAAATTAAGAGACAGAAGAGACTGAGCTACAAATCATCTCACTTAACAGAAGGAGAAAACAACTTTTACAGAGGAGACAAATTGTGTAAAATACGATGCCGAAACTGTTTTCAGAATGTGAACTAACGTATTTAAAAATACTTTTTTACAACTATGGCTTCTATTTTCTAATAAAGACTGCTAAATCGCTTCAGTCGTGTCCGACTCTGTGTGACCCCATAGACGGCAGCCCACCAGGCTCCCCTGTCCCTGGGATTCTCCAGGCAAGAACACTGGAGTGGGTTGCCATTGCCTTCTCCAATGTGTGAAAGTGAAAACTGAAAGTGAAGTCTCTCAGTCGCATCCGACTTCTCGTGACCCCATGGACTGCAGCCTACCAGGCTCCTCCGTCCATGGGATTCTCCAGGCAAGAGTACTGGAGGGGGTGCCATCGCCCTCTCCGTTCTAATAAAGACATGTATTTATAATTTTTAAAATACCGATTCCTGACAAATAAATAGAACCAGAGTTTAGATTATTTTTGCTCTCAAATTTGTGGATTGATTAAAAAAACACACAGCACTATGAGATTATTTTTCTGACAAATTATGCCATTTATTCCTCTGATCATTGATCATCTAAAGTGGAAAACATTACGCCATAGCCACTCAAATTAAAGATACTCATCAGTTATGACGTAATTTATTAACATTGGATAGTGGAGTTATTTGATAATGTTGTTACTGTCGGCATCTAGGAGCATCTATTCAGCATCTAGGAGATTTATTTTTAATGTATTACTTTGAGAAAGTAAGTACTTCTCAGCATTTTGTATACATTTTGCATTAAGATCCACAATAAAAATATATCTTAGACTTACAGAGACTCACACACACACACTCACACACACATATACTTCTATTTCTGACAACACTTTTCCAAGACACCAAACCAAACTTTGCTTAGAAATGGCCATGTAGTCACTTTAGTCTACCTTATTCAATCTTTTTAATGTTAGTCAACAATCTCTAAGCTGATTTGACTGCTCACTCATGGGTGGTCCCCAGTTGGAAAACAAACTGTACTAATCCAATCAGGCCATGGATTCCTGAATTCAATAGGAAATAAACAGATAGAGGAGACTCTATAACTAGAATGCATCTATCTCATGAAAATATAGAAATTCATGTTAATCATTTAGACTCAAAGGGCTACAGTATTAAAACACACATGGGTAAATTATCTACTTTCATATTTATGAGAAGAATACCAGAATTACAAGCATAAGCAGATAAAATCTAGGATGTGTTAGTACCTGGGCCAAATCCAGGCTACCTTCCCATTTGTAAGGACTGCCAGATAGACATGGCTTCAAGAGATAAACATATACAATAAAATTGATGACAGGGAACATTAAAACCTTGAACCCTGGTTACAGAAATGCTATCTTTCCCAAACAACCCCATTCTTATCGACAGACATCCATTTAAAAATGTTATCACTGACATCATTATATTTTGGATTTCATTAAGAATGATGTTGTAGAAGTCTGTTTCTGCTCTTCTTATATAGGTATCTAAGTAACTTGTCCCTTGGCCTACAAAGACTAAAATATTGACTCTCTGACCCATTTACAGAAAGTTTGCCAATCCATGCATATGAGTGTCATTTTTTCAAAAAGAAAATTTTACATGGAAATCTCTCAGTTGGTGCTTTTTCCCTTTGGTTTTTTAAAATTAATTTTTATTGAAGGGTGAGTTGCTATATAATATTGTGTTAGTTCCTACTGCACAGCAAAGTGAACCAGCTATACATAGTAAATGCTGCTGCTGCTGCTGCTAAGTTGCTTCAGTCGTGTCTGACTCTGTGTGACCCCACAGATGGCAGCCCACCAGGCTCCCCCATCCCTGGGATTCTCCAGGCAAGAACACTGGAGTGGGTTGCCATTTCCTTCTCCAATGCATGAAAGTGAAAAGTGAAAGTGAAGCCGCTCAGTGGTGTCCGACTCCTAGCGACCCCATGGACTGCAGCCTACCAGGCTCCTCCATCCATGGGAGTTTCCAGGCAAGAGTACTGGAGTGGGGTGCCATTGCCTTCTCTGATACATAGTACATACACACCCTCTTTTTTGGACTTTCTTTTCATTTAGGTCACCACAGAGCACCAAGTGGGGTTCCCTGTGCTGTACAGTTGGTTCTCATTACATACACATTTTATTTGTTGCTCTTGTTATTTAGTTGCTGAGTTGTGTCCAACTTTTTGTGACCCCATGCACTGTAGCCCACCAAGCTCCTCTGTCCATGGGATTCTCCAGGCAAGAATACTGGAGTGGGTTGCCATTTCTTTCTCCAGGGAATCTTCCTGACCCAGGGATCCAACCCACATCTCCTGCATTGACAGGTGGCTCTTTACCAATGAACCACCGAGGAAGCTCTAATTTATACATCATTATCAATAGTGTTTGTGTATCAACTCCAACATGAGAGTGTCATTTTAAAATTGTTATAACTATTAATATTAATACTAAGTAAAATTAAACCATGATCTGGCTGCACCCTCTGGTGTCCAGGTGAGCACACAGGCAATGGATGCTCCAGGTTCATGATTAAGCTCAGGAATTCCCCACTCCCAACCCTCCCCACCCTCCAGCTCCAGATGTGAAATAATCCCTTCGGTTCTAGGGAAAACCATTCCTCTGAAGGGGAGAATCTCTCTGCAACCAAGGCAACTCAGATGTGAAAAACAACTTTGCTTTTGTTTTATTAAGAGCCGTAAGCTCAGAGGGAAGTTGGACTTTTATCTCAATGAAATTACTTCCACCTAACTCCCGTGATGTCACAGAAGGAGCTCAGAGCTGCAGCAGGAGACCATGTACTTAATCAGCATCTCAGTAAAATGAATACTTCCTGTCTCCTCACCACGGCAACTGCATCCTGAATAACTGCCACTTATGGGCCCAGAAAAATGGGGTTATTGAACAACCTCATGTTTATTACATTTAAGAAATTCTCATTTGTTTTCAGGTTGACATGAAGCAGCAAGCTGGTTGGGCTCTCTCTGTGTGTATATTTTCCACTAGGAAAAAATAAAAGCTTGACTCTATCCTGATACACAGTAAATTTTCCTTAAAAGATGTCTTGCCCCTTTGGGTATTAAGATTTTAAAACTGAGCACCGGATAAACACGATTTGAATGAATACACAGATTTTCCAGGGACTATTTACATTTTCTGCTTTTAATTTTTACCATGTTTTACTTTGCTTCTGTTTTTTTTTCTCCTCATCTAACATCATCTTAAATACTTCCCTTTAGAACATGCTTAATGGAAAACCTTGAAAAAACACTGCCATCAAAATTCATCTCTTGTTCTCCTATTAAGAGGGCCTCCCTGGTGGCTCAGTGGTAAAGAATCTGTCTGCGATGCAGGAGATAGGGTTCGATCTGTGGGTCGGGAAGATCCCCTGGAGGAAGAAAGAGCAACTCACTTCAGTATTCTTGCCTGGGAAATCCCATGGACAGAGGAGCCTAGTGGGTACAGTCCATGGGGTCCCAAAAGAGTCGGACATGACTTAGCAACTAAACCACAACAACTCATATTAACCAGGGTGTGTGTTCCTTACTGGTATAAACAACAACCGTGTTACTTATCTTGTAGGCAATATTTTACATGATTTCATGAAATATTTCATGAAATATTCAATATTTTCAATATTTCATGAAATTAAGATTTCATGAAAATCTTAATTTTCATATGACATATATTAATTAAAGCCTTGTTATGAAGGCCTTGGCTTAACATGTGTGTGGCAATTTGTACATCTGTTTTGGGTGTTTATTAAATTTTTGTTGATCGTGTGTCTGTTTTAACAACAAATAATAACTTTTTCCTGTAAAACCACTATGTTGTTAGATCTTCATTTCATGTGAACACACAGTGAGGGTCATAATAAAAATGTTAGAGAAAACTACAATATTTACAAAAAAAAATTTTCAGTTTTTTTTTTTTTTCAAACTAAAAATTGCAGTCAAACATATTTTGGAGAGCAATTAGAAAACAAACATGTAGAAACAAAACAATTTCCACAAAAAGCTGTTTGGTATAAAAAGACAGTAACAAAACATTAAAAATTTCCCCAGAACAAGATTTGTTCAAGATTTATTTAACATGGTCTTGGCACATAGATTAAATTAAGTGTGATCTGTCTGAAAACAGACTTTAAACTCGACTAGTCAAGCCTAATAATTAATGATTGTTTTCTCCCTGAATAAAATACAGCTTCCCTGAATACATTATAGCTCCTGTTTGCTCTTTGGCCTTGTATAAAAATGTTTTCTTTTTTTTCCAAACAAAGGCTTTTTTGTTGTTGTTAAACAAAGAATTGGTTTTCTATGTCCCAGAATTAGGAAGATGTGATGCTACAGATGTACAAGAAAGTTCTTGAAGTTTTTGTTGTTCATAGCTGAGGCACATCTCAAAACTCTCTGTACTGAAATGAAACAATACACGTTGGGCTGGACTGGCATCAGTCCTCTCAGGGCATTTCACCAGTTCCAGCCACATCATGATACAGGGTTTGAGGAAGAGGTCAAAGAGCCGGCTCTCTCAGTCTCTACCTGAGGAAACGCCGCCCTGTGAGAGGAGGGTGGCAGCAGGTGTCAGCCCGGTCTCTGTTGCAAGTGCTTTATGTGTCAGTCGATCCGTTTAATCCTCACACAAGTCTGTGAGGGAGGTGCTAGCGTCATCCCCACTTCACAGACGGGGAAACTGAGGCCCAGAGGAAGTGACTCAAGGTCACGGAGAGAGTGAGCAGCAGAGGCGGGATTCAAGCCCTGGCATCTTGTGCAGACGCAGGCCTCTCAACCACCTCACGGCTCCGTCTCTCTCTTTTTAAAATGAATTTTTACTGACCATGGTTGCTTTACAGCGTTGTGTTTGTTTCTGATGTACCCCAAAGTGAATCAGTTGCATGTACACACACATCCCCTCTTTACGATTCTGCTCCCGTTTAGGCCGCCAGAGAGTATTAAGGAGAGTTCCCTGTGTTATACAGTAGGCTCCTGTTAATAAACCATTTTCTATAAGGTAGTGTCATATCTGTCAATCCCAATCTCCTGATTCATCCCACCTCTCCTTTCCCCCTTGGTAACCATAAGTTTGTTCTCTACATCTGTGACTCTATTTCTGTTTTGCAAATAAGTTCCATTCTCCCAGGTTCCACATATAAGCAATATTAGATGATACCAGCCCTGTCTCTTGCTCAGCACTCAGGTTCAAGAGTGGGGCGTAGTGAAGTCAGAACAGGAATCCAGCTTCTGACTTCTGCTCTGTCTTCACCCTCAAGCCGGTGAGAGAAACACAGATAGACAGTCATGGGACAGAGGCACCAGGGCCAAATCCTGCCCCTGTGGGTTCCCAGCTGAGCGCTGGGCCACATCAGGGACTCATCCTGGTTCTCAGTCACTTCAACAATGAGGCAGGAGAGATCCAATCCACCTTCCTGAGCTGCTCTGGCTATCAATGAAACTCCATGGTGAGAGCACTTTTCATCAAGTCAGTGCTGAATACACATCATTCCCTCCACCTGACACCACACATCGTAAACCATCTCTCTGTTTCCAGCTCATTCACAAACCCCTACAGCTCTACGTTCAAGGGAAACAGTCATTTGAAACACGTGGAATTGAAGTTTGCCACGATGTCAAATTAATCAGGAGTCTAATCTGTGCCAGCCCGTGGAGAATGCACTGAACGAAATGCATTTCTTCAAAAGACATTTTCCTAATTGTGTTTTCTAGTTGATTTACTGTCAGCAAGAGAAACATACAACTTGCAGACTGCTGAATATCTGATTTTAATGCCCAAGTCGTCCATTAGTTATATATGATCTAGAAAATGCAATTAAAGAATGGACTTGGTTGTTTCTCTGAAATTCAAAACTACCTTATTTACTTAAATAATTATTTTAAGTGGCGCAGTTCTCCAGAACACAAAATAACTGCACACAAGAAGTAAATCACATGTCAAATTACAAAATGACATGCAGTAGGTTGCAGAGTGAACCCTGAACACATATGTCCATGTCCTAATTTTCAATACCCATGAATGTGACTGTATTTGAAACAAGGTCATTGTAGATGTGGTTAAAGGTCCCAACACAAAACCATCCTGGATTTAAGGTGGGCCCTCAATCCAATGGCTGGTGTTCGCATAAGGGAAAGGAGAGGGGAATCTGAGACATAGACAGACACACAAGAAAGAAGGTGATGTGAAGTAGTAGGCAGAGACTGGAGTGATGTAGCCACAAACCAAAGAACACTTGGAGCCACCTGGAGCTGGGAGAGAGGAAGGATCCTGCCCTAGAGCCTTCGGGAGGAGCACGGCCCCACGGCACCTCAATTCCAACTTTTGGGTTCCAGAACTGGGAGGGCCTAAAGTTCTCTCAGTTCCATGGTAATCTGTTGTGGCAGCCCTACAAAATGAATGCACTATATTTTTGAAGAGAAAAAGAAAAAAAACATGGAATGAAAATATTCTTTTTTTTTTTAAATTTTATTTTTAAACTTTACATAACTGTATTAGATTCTTTAACATACAGAATCACCTGAACATGCCTCCTTGCCTATTTTCTCTCTCTCTGGAGCACTAGGAGAAAATATTTTTTAAAATAACCCTAAAAGCATACTCTAAGTATACAACTCAACAGACAAGTAGGTTATGTAACATTCTAAGAAAATGTAAGCATTTAAACTCATTTGAAAAGACCCTGATGTTGGGAAAGATTGAAGGCGGGAGGAGAAGGGGATGACGGAGGATGAGATGGCTGGATGGCATCACTGACTCAATGGACATGAGTTTGAGTAAACTCTGGGAGTTGGTGATGGACAGGGAGGCCTGGCGTGCTGCATTCCATGGGGTCACAAAGAGTCAGACGTGACTGAGCAACTGAACTGAACTGAAGCATTTAAAACTACCATTTTAATGAAGAACAAAAGAAATGACTGTGTGGGTTTTTCTGCTTTTATAGTTTCCCTCTTTAAGGAAGAATAAATGATTGACTTAAAAAAATAAAACATGTTGAACTCATTCATGAATTAAAAAAAGAAAACCGTAGAATAGCTTTCGTCCCAGAAACCACAAGGGCTGCCTTCCGAGTGCTGCCGGGCATGGATGTGGTGTGGGTGCTCTGGGCCTTTCCACTTCGATGCTGCTGCACTCGAGTGGTGGCAGCTCTCTGCTCCATCCTCCCCAGACACCCAACCTCCCCCACGGTCCCTCCCTGACCTGTGCCGAAAGCCTGTCCCCACTTCCCTGCGTCTCACCCTGCTCACCTCTTCTCTTGCCAATCTCCCCTCTACACTTACACTTTCTGTTCTGCTCCAGCATCTTCTCAAAAAGCCCCCATGTTCTCCCCCTGGTCCTGTGAACCACAATGGACTTCTTAATTTCTCACTAGCTCAGTCTTCCTGGTGCCATGACACCTGGACATCACTATCAGTGGTCGTCTCCAGGGATGTGCAAACCCAGCTGTACTGTGGCCTGGCCATTCTATCTAACCTTTCTGCAACACAGATGAGCTTTTCTTCGACCAATATCAGCCCGTGAACTACCCTTGTCTCTCTCCCGACTCTGACCCTTCTCTGGCCTTCCTTCACAGGTCCTATTTCTTTTCCTGTAGTTCACTTATTCCACATATATTCACAGGGCACCTGTTATGTGTGCCAGGCATGGCAACAAATGGAAGAAGAGTCCCTCCCTCATGGATCTGGCATCCTTTGGGAGAGGCAAGAGGTAGGGGAGACATAAAAGCCTGTCTGGAGTCCTAAGCACTAAAGACCATGAGCAGGGAATGAAATGGAAAAGGGCTGCTGTAAAGCCAGTGTCCAGGGGGAGCCTCTGATGAGGAGGCAACGTCTGTGGATGTGTTACCCTGGCTGCTGTCAGGAGAGAAGATGGGGCAGGGGCACAGACGGAAGCAGGGAGGTCAGTTTAGAAGATCGAGGTGTCTGCAGGTGAATCACTGTAACACACATGGGGACGTAAGCCTTGGGCCTGGATGAGCCTGGGGGAAATGAATGAAGATGGACAGAGAAGATGCCTGAAGTTTGTGCCTCGGGGGCCCCATTAGTCACCTCACCTTCTCAGTACCCTGTCTTCTGGGACCTGAGCTCCTCGCGGTCACCTTCTTTCACAGCCCCTTTCTCTGCCTCCTTTGCTGGCCTCCCTCATCGCCTGACCTCTAAGTGATGGTGTTCCCAGGGCTCATCCTGCTTCTCTTCTCTTCCTCACCTTCACCCCCTCCCCTGGGGCTCCCATCTCATGCCATGACTTTCATCAGCCTAGGGGGCAGACAACGGTTGACAGTGTAACTTGTTGTCAAAATTGGTTCACTTCTGAGACTGATAATGACACTGGGGAATGAAGACATTGGATTGTCTTGGGCACCTGAGAAAGTACAGCTGCTTGGCTGCCTATACTAATGCCTCTTGGTTTTACACTGCCGATCCAGAGCTCCCTGTCTTCAAAATCTGGCTACCTGAGCCTCTGAGATCCTCCCCTCAGACATGTATGTGACATTTTACACGTAACGTAACCGAACAGTGACTGCGAAATTGCCTCCGGAACCATTCCCCTCACTCTCTCCAGCATCTCAATGAATGACAGCCCCAGTCTCGCAGCAGCCTGGACCTAAAGCCTGCTTTGAGATGCCAGCAAAGTCTGTCTCCTCGACCTTCAAAATATATGTGTAACCTAACCACTGCTGCCCTTCAGTCCTGCACCAGAAAGACCCAAGCTTGGGTAGACCCAAGCTCTACCCGAGATTTCTGCAACAGCCTTCTCAGCTGCAGGCCTGCCTTCTTTGAATCTTCCCCTTTAAATCTACTTTCAAGTAAGGCAGCTGGAGCAATCCACCCCCCGAAAGCTAAGTAAGGTCTAAAAGTCTGGTGGACTTCTATTATTAAGCTTGCTTTTCCCTCGGCATCACCTTGATAAGCAACATTTATTATAAATTTCAGAAACTTACAATCCAGAAATACCTAACTGTACATGGCAAGGGGCACACAGAGGCCAGCAGGTATGCACATCAATCTACTAAAAGCAGGCCAAGATCCTGGGTGGACTAACAGATGTCCTAGTCTACAGGGACTGCCATAACATAGGACCATGGGCCCAGTGACTTAGACAGTGCACATGTCACAGGTCTGCGGGCTGGGAGGTCGAAGATCAGGGTGCCAGTCTGATGGCGTTCTGGTGAGGGCTCTCTTCCTGGTTTGCAGACGGCCACCTTCCTACTGCTTCCTCCCAGGGTGCTGGAGGGAGAGAGGTCTGGCATATTTCCTCTTTCACAGAGACACCTGTTCCATCAGACCAGGACTTCAACTTATGACCTCATGTAACCTAATCACTTCTTCAAAGACTCTGTCTCCAAATACAGTCACATGTTGTGGGGGAGGGGGGAAGTTAAGGCTTCAACATATATGTTTCTCAAAGAGATGATTCACTCTGTTGCAACAGGTTAAAATGTCCACTTCCATGTTTCTCTCTTACTCTGTTACAATTACCAAATGCTTTCAGTTGTGCCCCTGGGATCTCATTTTGTTCAGTTGCTCAGTCATGTCCAACTCTTTGCAACTCCACGGGCTGCAGTACACCAGGGTTCCCTGTCCTTCACTACCTCCCAGAGCTTGCTCAAACTCATGACCATTGAGTTGGTGATGCCATCCAACCATCTCGTCCTCTGCCATCCCCTTCTCCTCCTGCCCTCAATCTTTCCCAGCATCTGGGTCTTTTTCAATGAGTCGAGCTCTTTCTCCCTCCAGCTTTTCTGTCAAGATTTCACTGGGCCCCAGCCCTGAAGATTCTATTAACTAGCCCAGTCTCCTCCTCTTGCATAACCCCAACCCCCTCCAACTGTGTGTCTCCAACTCCCAGGACACAACAATGAGCCAACAGGGGAGGGATGTGGATGGCAGTCGCTGGAGAAAGGCTTACTCTTGACCCAGGTGGGAGCAGGTACAGCAGCTTGGTATTGCCCCAAAAGTAGTGGCTAAGAAGTTACAAGAATATCAAGATTTATCCTCCTTGAAATAATACATGGTTCCCTCATGTGAAATCCTCAAGATAAATTAGAATGAACATGTAGATTGTTGGCTGCAAAAAAAAAAACAAAAAAAACACTATCAAACATTTTATCTTTTGAGTCTTTTGGTAGCAGCTCTTTGTTCCTTGGGACAAATGTTTTCTTTACCTTTCAGAAATAATTACACAAGCCCAGTGAATTTCCCAGGAGATAAGTTCAGTGAGGGAAGGAAAGGTCATGTGTGTTTATACTTCTGACTAAAAGAGACTCAGGGAAGTCATGTTTTAGCAGAAGTTCATGAAACCCACCAGCTTTGGTAAACTGTTCCTTTGACTGACATCATTACCCTACAAAAGGTGTTTTGTGTGTGTGTTTGTTAGTTGCTCAGTGGTGTTCTACTCTTCGTAACCTATTGGCCATAGCTGCCAGGCTCCTCTGTCCATGGAGTTCTCCCAGCAAGAACACTGGAGTGGGTTGCCATGCCCTCCCTCCAGGAGATCTTCTCGACTCAAGGATCGAACTCAGATTTCCTGCATTTCAGGCAGATTCTTTACCATCTTAGTCACCAGAGAAGCCCCACACAACATGTTAGTGTTATTGAAGTCAGACAATCATAGGAAACACCATTTCATGAAGCAACAGAAAACGAACAGCCAACGGCAAAAGCTTGAAGGACAGTACAAATAAAGTCAACCTTTGGAGACTGAATCTGCTTTTCCATTATGTGTATTGGTTTGCAAGGGCTGCTGTAACAAAATGAAACAGACTGGGTGGCTTAAACAATATGCATTTGTTTTCTCACAGTTCTAAAGGCTGGAAGTCCAGCCAAGACCAAGATGTCAGCAGATGTGGTTTCTTCTTCTTTTTTTAATGAAGTAACATTCATTTATAACATTATATAAGTTTACATGTACACTACAATTTGACTTCTTGACATACTGCAGCATGCTTGTCACCAAAAAATATGGGATGCTTCATGAATTTGCATGGAGCCTTTGCCCAAGGACCATGCTCATCTCTGTATCCTTCCAATTTGATTACATAAGTTGCTAAAGTGAGCACAGGGTTGGTTTCTCCTAAGGCCGTCTCCTTGGCTTGCAGATGGATGTCTTCTTTCTATGTCCTTACACAGTCTCATTTCTGTGCCTGCATGCCCCTGGATTCTCAGGTTCAAAATCTCAAGGACCTGCCAGATTAGAGCCCACCCTAATGACCTCATTTAAACATAATCATTTTCCAGAAACTTTATGTCCAAATACAGTCCCATTCCAAGGTATCAGGGGTAAGTCTTCAAACATGAATTTGGTTGGACCCAATTCAGCCCATAATGTAGTACCTAACAAACTCAGTAGCTTGAAACAACAGTCATTTATTCTGTGCACAAATCTAATCTGGGCAGAGCTCAGCAGGGATGGCTCATCTCTGCTCCAGGCTGGGTCATGTGAGGAGACTTAGGTGGGGTTGGAGAATCCTCCCTCCAGATGATTCAATACCACGGCTGGCAGGCTGATGGATGTGGATGTTACCTGGGCACTCAGTGTGGGGCAGGGGTGATGGGTTAGGATCTCTGTCCCATTAGCATCAACAGAAAACATTCTTGGACCCCAAGAGGTAGCAGCTCGAACCTCCTGCCTGACATTCCTGACCTGCCAGCAGGGTGACTGGTATGAAGCAGATGTTAAACAAACACTGGATTTTTGTTTTTAATAGATTTTATTACTTAGAGTAGTTTTATAAACTAATTCATTAGTAAAACTGACTAGAAGATACAGAGATTTCTTCAATGTACCCTGCCCCTATATCTGCACAGCATCCCTGGTTATCAACACCCCCACCAGAGTGGTACCTTTGCTGCAAATGTTGAGTCAGTGCAGACATGCATCATAATCACCCAAAGTCCATAGTTTGCCTGGGTTCACTCTCGATGATGTAGAAGCTATGGGTTTGGACAAACGTATAGGGAGTGACACATACCTACCATTATGGTATCAAACCAGGTAGTTTCACAGCCCTAAAAATACTTGTTTTTAAATAACCAAAGAAGGTATACCCCAAGAGGGTTGGCCATTAATATACTACTCACCCTTCTAGAAAGAAATGTCTAATTTGGGGGATGTTATGGGCCAGAGAATCATGTGCCCTTTCAAAAAGCATTCTTTTAAAAGCATCTTTTAAAAAGTGGGTTCTAAGAAGCTCCAAGCCCTCACTGAGATGACCACTGTGGTCTTGGTTTACAGAGGACGATGAGTGACCATCTGAAACCAGCACGCCAAGCACCCACTTTCACAGTATGACTGCTGTGCCTTCCAAGGTGCTAGGAGTGAACATTGATTTAGGTCACCCAGGTGGGTGTGGCTTAATCTCTTTCTTTGAATCAGTTAATTGTGATTAAAAAAAAATAGACTTTCATGATTCAAATTTTTTTTTCATGATTTAAATTTAAGTCTTGCATTTAATACTTATGGAACAATGAACTGTAAGTAAATATTATATTGGTAAATTATTACTTTTTATTTTTATTTGTTGCTATATAAATTTAACTACAACTTTAACTAACCACTGTGACTATGCCCACTACTGTGCCATCCACATGATAATATACTTTTGCCAGAGAACGCTCATGTTCAAACCTGTTGCAATCTAGCATTTCTTTTCCTCAAATCTTTTGAAGATGAAAGAGAGATAAATGAAGGCTCTAGAGCCAAGGTAACATGCTCCCCTGATCTAATCTTAACTGCTAGTCTTCAAATCCTCAAAAAATGCCATTACCTTTACAATTGCTCTTCTTTTACCTCAGCCTCTTAGTAATTTCCCACCTGTTGACCTCCTCGCTCCACTCCTCGGCTATAAATACCTTCTATCTCTTGGATTCAGAACTGAGCTCAAGTCTAGGCTTGGGTCTCCTTTCTACCATTGCAATAACTCCTGCATAAAATCTGTTTCTATTACTTTAACTGCTGTCAGCTCTGGTTCTGTTTGGCAAGCCTCAGTCTAAAAGTTTTCCTGAACAAGGACAAAGGAAGATCAAAGCTCATGGGTACATCTGATGTCTGACTCTTAGTACAATCTCGCCTATGCTTATGAACCCGCCCTCCTCCCCATGTACATCCTCCTTACGCCCATCCACTGAGTCAGGACTGCCTCTTATTTGGTGAGCAGCTGTGCAGTTACAGACTTCACGTATCTCTATCCTCTGAACTTCACAACATTCCTTTCAAAAAGGAATCACTATTCTTGCCAGTACTTCCTTCTGTATTTAATGCATACTGCAGAAGGAAAAAAAAAAAAACAAATTAAGGTGGGACTAAAAACAAAGACTGAGGTATAAAGTGGCCATTGGTATAGATGGATTAAACCAGAAGATACTATTTTTAGAATTAACGTGTAATGATTAGAACTGGAAAGTCACATAATATGTACTAAGTTTTCTAGCCCTTGATTCTATTACCAAATAAAAACTATATTTTAGGTTCTAATCCTCCTCCAGTATGTTTTTTCTCCTCTGTAATGTTTTTTTATATGTATCATTATTACTTAATTTTTGGATGACTTTCACAGTCCATCCCTGAGTTTTAGGAAATATTAGACATTTGAGAACTTTAAGAAGTACTGAAAGGTGGGTGCATCAGAGCATTAGCGAAGAATACAGCTTACATCCTTTGTGCAATGTAAGCTCACAACCACTTTGGGTTTCAAAGTAGACATACTAGTCTGACAGCTAGGGTGCATTCAATGGAAGAGCCTGTGACATAAAAAAACAGGTTTTTGTAAGTCTAAACAAAAACTTGGCCTCGAAAATCAAACACAAGTCTGTTTTAGAGAAGTTTCCAAGAGCCACAGGACTGGGAGGAGTTCAAACTGACATCATGCCAGGAGGAGATCTGAACTCTCTCTGGACTGAGAGAAGGGTTCTGGAAAAGACTGGGGGAGAAAACCAAGAGGACATGGATGCCCCTGTGAGGTGCTAGACCATATTTTTTGCCCTTTAAGTTTAGGTACCCAAAGAGAGAAGGATTTTCCCCTCTATATTCCAGGGGCCCAAGGGGAAAAAGTGGAAGCAGTGACAGTATTTTCTTGGGCTCCAAAATCACTGCAAATGGTGACTGTAGTCATGTAACTAAAAAGTGCTTGCTCCTTGGAAGGAAAACCATGAGAAACCTAGACAGCATACTAAAAGCAGAGATATCACTTTGCTGACAAAGGTGCATATATTCAAAGCTATGGTTTTTCCAGTAGTCATGTACAGATGTGAGAGCTGGACTGTAAAGAAGGCTGAGCACCAAAGAACTGATGCTTTTGAACTGTGGTATTGGAGAAGACTCTTAAGAGTCCCTTGGACTGTGAGGAGGTCAAACCAATCAATCCTAAAGGAAATCAACCCTGAATATTCATTGGAAGGACTGGTGATGAAGCTGAAGCCCCAGTAATTTGGTCACCTGATGAGAAGAGCTGACTCATTGGAGAAGACCCTGATCCTGGGAAAGACTGAAGGCAAAGAAGACGGGGGGAACAGAGGATGAGATGGTTGGGTGGCATCACTGATTCAACGCACATGAGTTTGAGCAAGCTCTGGAAGACAGTGAAGGATAGGGAAGCCTGCTGCAGTCCATGGCATCACAAAGAGTTGGACACGACTTAGTGACTGAACAACAACAACGGCATATCTATTTAGTATGATGCTGTTATGGTTAATTTTATGTGCCAATACGTACTCAGATATTTGGTCAAGCATTACCCCAGATATTTCTGTGAAGTTATTTTTTAGATGAACAGACTTTGAGCAAAGCAGGCTGCTCTCCATAATGCAGATGGGCCTTGTCGAATCAGCTGAAGGTCTGAAAAGAAGAGGACTGACTTTCCGGGAAGGAGAGGAAATTCTGCCAGCAGACCCTCTTCAGACTTAAACTGCAACTCTTCCCTGGGTCTCCAGCCTGATGACCTACCCTGCAAATTCTGGACTAGCCCACAGGTCACAATTAAATTAGTCAATTCCTGAAATAAATCTCTGTCTTTATCTGCACATCCTGTTGGCTCTTTCTTTGGAAAAGCTTGATTCATAGGGATGCTGATGAATAACTGTCACAAATGCACAAAGCAGTTTATGGACACACATGTGTGAATGACATGCCTAGGGCTGTGCAAAGCGATGGTCTTTGTTTCTCAGTGTAATAATGATTGGACCATATACAACCTTCATGGCAATACAGAGGATGGTTTAAAATTCCCAGTAACATGCAAGAAATGCTGAGGGATGGACTTAGAAAATTCTGAGGGCTGCATTTCAAGTGAGTTTCATTTTTCAGGAAAGTGAATATGCCTCATTTTCCAGCATGAGAAGAAGATGACTTGATTTTCCTCAATTATAATTTAAATCACTGGACCAGTTCTAAAAACCATACTGAAGTGTTACATCAGAATATAAACTTCACGTCAATCAGTTGATTCAATCAATGCAAATTACCCATTTTCCTGGGCTGTTGTTTTTTTATTTTGCAACAGAAAAAATAATTTATCTCCCAATATGTATTATATTTTACAATGTGTTTTTTCATTATGAATTAGAGAAAAATATGCTGTGCTGGTTTCTGGATCATGTCAGACATCATTCAGGTATGAACTTAAATAATTCAGTGCATTCTCAGTTATTTTACTCTAGGCAGATTCATGGCTGCAGGTTATTTCTCTTTTTACATGAAACATTATGTCAATATTTTAAGGCGATGTGGCATAAAAACCACCTGCTGTATATTTAAAGCCCTATGAGATCAGAACCACAAAAGAAACACAAATGCTAAGTGACACTGATATATTAAAAATCATCTACAGTCATGTTCTTGTTTTTGTATAGAAACAGCTCATAAAATGTTTTCCAGTATGCCTTCAAGAAATTTCTTTAAAGATGATTTGGGAAAAACAATTGCTAATTAATTTTAACACCATGTCAATTATGCTAATAAAATTCTAATTAAAATCCTTGTGATGTAAATCAGTCTTTCTTTGTGTGTTGTATATGTGTACGTCTGTTAATTATTACACAGGCTGTCAGATACTTACTAGCTTTATCATGAATCTATACAGTGGGCTTGCCTGTATACGGATCTTTTGACTTATGCAGTTCTGCCTGCCATAAGCATTGGGCAAATTAATGGTGAAAGCCTAATATTTATGGTGCCAGGGAGGTCAGCTAATTGATGCTCATTAGGGAAATGAAACAAGCAGGAGAAATTAGCTTTTTTGAAAGACTAGAAACAGAGGATAGGGCAATTTGGACATTATCATATTTCAGGTTGATTATATGTGATTGTGCAATGAAAAATATATAAACCTAAAGCAACTTCTATTCTGTAAGATATTAGGGTTCCTTGGAGGGTATTTGTGCTGCCCGGTGGCTCAATAGGAAAAGAATTTGCCTGCAATTCAGGAGATTCGGGTTCGATCCCTTGGTGGGGAAGATCCCCTGGATAAGAAAATGGCAATCCACTTCATTACTCTTGCCTAGAGAAAGAATCTCATGGACAGAGGAGGCTGGCAGGCTACAGTCCACGGGGTTGCAAGAGTTGGACATGACTTAGTGACTCCACCATCACCAACATGGGGGTGAGGTGGAGTGTGTTCAGGAGTTTGTAACTTGAGATGCTGCTAAATGTGGAAACACCGGCAAAGCAAGTATGTCCATTTCAACCCCTCCTACTTGCCTGGCCCTGTGCTTGGTTGTGGGGACACCACAAAACCAGACACAGACAGACCCAGGGACAGAAGCAATAAGCTGAAAAGTGGAATACAGACTCTGTTGGGGTATAATGAGCACCTCATTCCGGCTGAGAATCAAGGAGGGCTTCCTGGAGGAGACTGCATTTGAGCACAGTTTTAAATGTCATGGTGGCTGACAAAGAGGGGGCAGGGAGGCATTTCACATAAGGAGCAGCATTTCCTAAAGGCTCCTAAGTGAGAGAGAGCAATTTTACTGGGGGAACTGATATCTACCATCTGTTGAAAATCCCCCTCTTCGATTGGCAAGTGAATTTGGAAAGCAGCATGGCTCTTGGGTGGTAGAAAAGTAACACCTGGTGTCAGGCTCCCTAGCTGCCAACCCTCACGGTGTAGGAAGAGAATAGATGGGGAAAGGACCTGGAACCTCCACAAAGTAAACGCTTTTTTCGATGATAGGGTAGCCAAGCGAATGGTGAAAGCGCTTATATTTATATCCACAACAGCAATCAGCTCAAGACACTATCTTGTCATGAGTCTCAGGAGACACAGAAGCTAATTAAGATAACGAAACTCCCCAGCTTCTCCACCGCACATGCGCAACTGGTCAACCCACCGATGTCTACAAAAGTGAATTCTGGGAAAACCACACACAACACATATTGGCTCATAAATCTGAAAAGCCTATAATAAGGATCTTGCCACTTCTAAATTCCACTGATGTTGGAAGAAAACGTTCAAAACCTAATGAGAGCAGAGGCAGACACAAAGGCCCTAAATCTCCTCTACGTTTATGGAAACACTTGGGATTGAATCCTCATTTCAAAAGCAGACGCGCCGGATGGACATGTGCTCTGGAAAAGATCATCTGCACGCAGGTCTCTTCTCCATGAGGAATCCGAGTTCTTGGTGATTTATCCTTCCCGTCAGCAGCATCCGTAATTCCCAGGCTACCTTTACTACTGGATTCCTGAAGTGATGAGAAATTGGGGATGTAATCTTTGTGTTCAGCCTTCTTCCAAGAGACATAAATAATTCAAGTGAGACAGAGAGGAAGTTTCTTCTGTGTAGAAAACAAATAATTTTCACCTGTAAATACAGTTTTATAATACTAAAAAATGTGGACACTCAAGGGAGTATCAGATAAATTGGTCCAACTGAAGAACAAGCCAGAAAGTCTGCAAACTAAAATCCGTGGATTCTGGAAGGAGCAGGCTGTTAGGATTCAGGATGCTGCATTTCATCCCTGCTTTTGTTATTTCATAGACCTTGTTGCTGTTGTTCAGTCACCAAGTCACATCTGACTCTTTGAGACTCCATGGATTGCAGCATGTTAGGCTTCCCTGTCCTTTACCATCTCCTGGAGTTTGCCCAAGTTCATGTCCATTGAGTTGGTGATGTCATCCAACATTCTCATCCGCTGTCATCCCCTTCTCCTCCTGCCTTCCATCTTTGCCGGCATCAGGGTCTTTTCCAATGAGTGGCTCTTCACATAAGGTGGCCAAAGTATTGGAGCTTCTGCTTCAGCATCAGTCCTTCCAATGAATATTCAGGACTGATTTCCTCTAGGATTGACTGGTTTGATCTCCTTGCAGTCCAAGGGACTCTCAAGAGTCTTCTCCAGGACCACAGTTCAAAAGCATCAATTCTTTAGTGCTCAGCTTTCTTTATGGTCCAACTCTCACATCCATACATGACCACTGGAAAAACCATAGCTTTGACTAGATGGACCCTTGTCGGCAAAGTGATGAGAAGCTCCCAAGTCCAAGGCTGTGTGACAGACACGAGAGACACATGGGGCAGACCAGATTCTCAATCCCTCATGTCCCAAGTCTAATTTCAGCCACCACTGCAGGGGACATCTCCCTGTAGCTCAGATGATACAGGAGTAGCTGTCATGGTCTTGTACTTTCTGCCTGGGGTCATCACCAAAACGACACCAGCCCACTTGGCTCCAAGTAAGCACAGCTCAGAAGTGCAGGGAAGTTAATGTCCCCAGGGAACCCGAAATCACTGGAAGCTGATGGATAAACAGTCGCCTCCCTGGACCACTAGAGGAAGTGTTCCTCTGCTTCCTGCAATTCAACCCCTCACTCAGCACCTTGGCAGTGACCTTGATGGTCAACACTTAGGTTATTTTCCCTCCTTCCCTGCCTCACTCTCCTGCTTTCTGGGATCACCTAAGACATACACAATCTACACCCAAGGTTTTGTCTCACTGTGGACTTTAGGGGTCCCAACTTGGACCACAGCTAGAGAAGAGATCACCAAATTGGTCTGAATCACCAAGTGGCCTGGGAAAAGCAGGGTGGTTTTGACTTAAGTTTTGTCTAAGACTTTGGGGCAGAGGAGAACAAACCAAACTGAAGAAGCAGCAGGAGGGGAGGCTGGGGGTGGGGAGGTGACCAGCAGGCTTGTGATGAGATGATGAGATGCTGGCTTGAAGGCGGTCAGGATTCACCTCGTCCTGAGCATCCATCTTGAATTCTGAGAACCCTGCTACTTCCCAAGCAGCAAAGCGGTCCGCTAACTTCACTTCCACTGGGATGCAGTGCCCAGACAGACTGCTGCTGGTTTTCCCACTTTTTTCTGGCAACCTAGGCTCGGAAATACATTTTGCTTGGCAGTCAGAGCTTATGTACATGTATACACATACACATACATATGCATATTTATATTTATTAGGTATTTATTGGGTATATAAATGAACAAAAAGGTCATAAACTTCATTCTTACTACATGTGATGCAAGCTAACCAGTTCCATTCTGTCATGGTCTCTCATTCTCTCTGACTCTTGTTTTACAAAACTGATTTCAAAACCCTGACTAATTGGTTGTAATCTATAGCTTAAAAATCACAAGTCTAGGCCAGTTCTCCTAGAATTCTGAGAAACCACCCCTCCTTTCTGTGCCTTGCTGTCTTGCTTGGTAAAATAATGAAGAGGAAACAGTCTGATGATAGAAGCCCTTTCTGCCTTTCAAAGAATTTTATGTGTCGATGTCAAATTCATAATAAAATGTCAGGTCATACACTCCATATTCTATTAATTTTAGTAGCTAACAGAAGACACAGTTTAAATGAAAAAGCTAGGTGCTGTGTTACATTTTTTTTTCCAGAAAATGTTTGCTAAGATGTTACATATCCTTTTAGCAGTATTATGATTTATATTCAAAATTAGGATACACAGTAAGTACCCTACACACGAACCTTCAAGCTGTGAACTTTCAAAGCTGCGAATGTGCAGTCCATCAACATCAGGCATGAGTGAAGTCAGAGCTGGCCGTCCGTCTCCTATCGCTGATAATTCTTCAGCTCTGCCGTCTCCCACGTCTTCTCCCTCCTCCAATCAGTAACTCTTCTTGCCTGTTCATTCGATGCCAGCCCCAGTATGCCAGCTGTTTTATTATACTACTGTACTTTTCAAGATACTGTAAGATTTAAAAAAATCTTTATTTTTTTGTCTCTCTTTGTTTTTTATGTATTATTTGTGTCAAATATCATAAACCTATCACAGCATAGTATTATACAGCTTATTGTGTTAGCCGGGTACCTAGGCTAACTTTGTTGGACTGATGAACAAATTCGATTCAAGAACACACTCTTGGAATAGAATTTGCTTTTATGTAGGGGACTTTTCATTTCTTTATCCCTGATATATTCGAGGCTTTAAAAAAATCAGTTCTGCTTCTCACACCGTTCTCACTCTGTTGGCCTAAAAGGGATCACGTGCCTTTACAGTTAACAGTCTCCTCCATCCAGCCACAGACATCCTGCCAGGCTCAGCTGGGAAGCTCTCCCTTCCTGCCTCCTCCTTGGCTGTGTCCCCACACCACTCTAGTCTCATCAGATCCTGGGGCTGTCTTCTCTTTATGTGGCTCTGAGAACTTGAAGAACAGAACCTGTTATTCTCAGGACTCAGAGCACCTCACGCAGTACCTGACACAGTGCAGGGGCCCATTAAACATCTACAATAGGAATGAAATACATCCTGTCTTTGATAGTTTCACTCAGATGTTGCTAGGTGCTCGTGTCTCAAGCCCTGATGCCATTTCTAACGGAAAGAGCAACCGTTTACTAACACAGTGAAAATACTCTCCACTTTCCAATTAGACTGCCTATGGCATCGTCTTTATTGAATTGAATTTGGTCAGAAGAACAGTCGTTGAGTATTGGGGGAGTTATTTATAGTCTACTCAGAAGGGAGCAGCTCTGCACGCTCCCCACTGTGCCTCAGGAACATATACTCATTCTGAAGTTCAAGTTCTGAAGTGTCTTTTGTGTCAATCAGAATCCTTTGTTCGCAAGTGACAACAATGCAAGCAAAAACCACAATGCAAGCAAACAACAAGAGTGGCTCCCCAGGCCAGGCGAGCCCACACCAGGCTCCTGTAACCTCCAGAAGGGCAGGCTCAGGAGCCCAGGGCCCCTCTCTCCTGGGTCCCCACCACTGCTTCCCTGCAGATGCTGCGCCTCATCTCTTCTGAGGACTCCTCTGCTCCGGCTCCTCACTCTTCACCACCAGAGATAAGTGCACTTCACCCTTTTTGGTCCCAAGTCCAGACATTGCAGGGAAGGGCTCCCGTGGGCTCCACCTGGGTGAGGTGCTGCACTCCGGACCGCCACCATCGGCAGGCGGTGGGATGCTGTGATTGGTCACCTCTGGAAAAATCCCCATCCTCCTGAGAAAAACCACCATCTTCAGAAAACGACTGCTCCCCTGGCAACCACATGGATGGAACCCAGAGAAACACATTTCCTAGAAGAGAAGCAGCTACTATTCCAGACACAGAAACTGATGGATGTCTACAGAATAGTCTGGGAGCGTAGCTCCAATTTCACATCCTTTTGTGATATTCATTCATAGCAATTTCCCCCACTTATGGGCAAACATCCACTCTTTTACTACGTAAGCATTTTAAGTAATTTAAATTTGCATCTCAGCCCTTAAACCAGGTTTTAAGCTGTATGGGAAGAAAGTGGGCTTTTAATTTTGTTTAGAACTAATCACAGTGATGGTGTCTTCTCAGCCCTTTTGATCTGTTGCCCACACAGCCGATGACAGCACCTTCTGCATCCAACTTTAGTTTCAACAACAGTCTTGGATAATTTCTACTTCCACCATGTCTTTATTCCTTCACATAATCACTTTTATGTTGAGATACATTTTATCCAGATATACCTAATCTCATAGGAATAAACATCCCTAACTTCATGGTGTTAGATAAACAAATGATCCTGAATGCAACCAGAATTGACCTTCAGAGAGGACCTTTAAAAACTACAAAAAGGATCATATAAAAGGATGTGTCTCACTGAGGACCATTGGTTTGACTCAATATCAGTCTTTCTACATGATTTCTGGAGTTGCCCCTCACTCTCAGATCCCTCTTTTACATGAAAAGACAGAAGTCAAAATCTGAGTCCTTTAAAAAGACTCTTACAGGCTTAGCAAAAAAGTAACCTTAGCTATTTCTTTAACTTAATATAGTAAAGCAGGCTGTGCTTCCCTAGGGGCTTGGTGGTAAAGAATCCACCTGCAATGCAGAAGCTGCAGGAGATGGAGGTTCGATCCCTGGGTTGGGAATATCCTCTGGAGAAGGAAATAGCAACCCATTCCAGTATTCCTGGGCTTCCCTGTGGCTCAGCTGGTAAAGAATCCGCCTTCAATGCAGGAGACATGGGTTCCATCCCTGGGTTGGGAAAATCCCCTGGAGGAGGAAATGGCAACCCACTCCAGTATTCTTGCCTGGAGAATCCCATGGGCAGAGGAGCCTGTTGGGCCACAGACCACAGGGTCACAAAGACTCGGACACAACTGTAGAGACTTAGCACACATGCTGAGTAAAGCAGGATATGCTGGGCCCTAAATAAGAGACATGAGGTGGTAGCTAGTTTGGTGAGGTTTAAGATCCCCTGGAGAAGGCAATGGCAACCCACTCCAGTACTCTTGCCTGGAAAATTCTATGGACAGAGGAGCCTTGTAAGCTACAGTCCATGAGGTCGCAAAGAGTCGGACACGACTGAGCAACTTCACTTCAATTGTGCCGTTGACTTGAGCAGAGTTTCAGGGAATTAACATTTCGCCTGCATTAGGTCTGGACACGTGAAGTTAAGCTACTGGAGAGAGAAGGTGAATACGTGCAGAGCAGCTGAGACAGAGGGGTGAAGCATCAGCCATCTTCGGGGTGTCATGGCTGGTGCTGGACACCTCCCTGACATCACTAGGTGGCTGCTTCTGACCCAGGTTCCCTCCAAGTGGGATTCCTCCCACTGGCATGTGAAGTCAACTGAAGGCAAAAGGCTTCTTTCCACAACTCTGCTACCTCTAAATTTCCCTTTCTCAATATTTTTCCGCAGTACCAGGTTTTCCCATTATTCTAAGCCAGAAATTTTGGAGTAAATTTCAATTGTCTTCTCCCTGTTTATGTTCAGTCTCCAAATACCATCATAATTTCTGCACAGGTCTTCTCTTCTTCTTTGGTACGATTTTTCCCTTACCTGTGGGTGAATCTATCATCTTTCTGAGTTCCAGTCAGTGCCCACCACTTCCAACTCCCGTATGCAATCATTTCCAGATTAGTCTTCCTAAAATGCAGCCCTGCACACGCCAATTACCTGCTCAAAGTCCTCGGTGCTATCCTGTTGCCTTTAGAGAGAAAAATTCAAGAAAAAAGTCTGGTCCTCTGCTACCTGGCTCCAACCTATGTCTCCAGATGAATCTCTTGAATTCCCTCATGGCTGTTGTCACCCCAGTCTATTCATTTTTCTCCAAACATGTCTCTAGTTTTACAAACTGCCAATTTCCCGAATCTTCCATAACTTGAAACAAAAATTACCTGAATTCCTGGCACAAAATAGTCAGCTTACAAATGTCCATGGAATGAATCAAACGATTCATAACAACATAAGAATGAAACCATATGTCCACGACACACAGACCAAAAGTTTTTTTTTTTTTTTTCTTGGATGACTGGCAAAATTCTATCTCAATCCCATGTTTCTCATCAGGATTTCATTTACAATTTTTACTTGATATACCAACCAGATACAAAAAAATTTTCTAAATTACAAAAATAAAATACTCCCCTGATCCCTCCAACTCTGTTCCTCCTTTTGAGTTTCTATCTCAGTCCATGGCAGTTATATTTTGATCCAGTTGTCAAAACCAGAACCTCAGGACTGTCCTTAGTTCCACCCTCTCCCAATCACCATTTAAGAGTTACCTACATTGCAATATGACCAAAAAAAAAAAAAAACCACAGAAAAACCTTATATTCATGGTTGCTGTTCAGTTACTCAGTTGTGTCTGACTCTGAGACCCTGTGGACTGCAGCACACCAGGCGTCTCTGTCCTTCATCATCACCCAGAGCTTGCTTAAATTCACATCCATTGAGTCAGAGATGCCATCCAACCATCTTGTCCTCTGTCATCCCCTTCTCCTCCTGCCTTCAGTCTTTCCCAGCATCAGGGTCTTTTTGAGCTTAGTAAATACTATGGGTTGAGCTATATCACCCCAAATCCATCTGTTGAAGTCCTAACTCCAAGTACTTCAGAATACATCTCCAGGCACATCCCAGGTGGCCCAGTGGAACCCACCTTGCAAGGCAGAGGATGTGGGTTGGATCGCTAGGGAACTAAGATGCCACATGCCACAGAGCAACTAAGCCTCCACACCACAACTGGACAGTCTGCGTGCAACTAAGATTTGAGATACCCAAATATACAACTAAATAAAATGAAAACAAACAAAGACCAAAAAAGGCATCTCTATTAGGCACAATTAGTTAAGATGAAGTCCTCCTGCAGTAGGTCCGGTATGACTGGCTGGAGTCCTTATAACAAGGGGCCATTTGGGCACTTAATATTTTGGCCACCTTATGTGAAAAGCTGACTCATTGGAAAAGACCTTGATGCTGGGAACACTGAAGGAGAAGGGGGCATCAGAGGATGAGATGCTTAGATAGATAGCATCACTGACTCAATGGACATGATTTTGAGCAAACTCTGGGAGATAGCAGAGGACAGAGGAGGCTGGTGTGCTGCAGTCCATGGGTGTTGCAAAGAGTCAGACACGACCGAGCACCGAGCAACATGTGGGCATAGACATGCACATGGGGAAAACACCAAATGCAGTCTGGTGTTTCCAGAAGCTACTAGAAGATTCTCCCTTAGCACCTTCAGGAGGAGCATGACCTTGCCAACACCTTGATCCCAGACTTCCAGCTTCTAGAACTACAAAACAGTCCATCTATCGTGTAAGCCCCTCAGTTTGCAGCACTCTGCTTTGCCAGCCCTACTAAACTGATACACTGAGTCCTGGCTAATGGGCTAGAAGGTTTTTCAGACTGACAGTTCTTTAATGTTCACAGTAGCCAGGGAGTCATCTACAGTTATGGGTTCACACACCATTATCCCATTTTCTAGCTGGAAACAAATGCTCAGATATCATCCAGATATAGATAGCAGAGCAAACCAAAATATCTGTGATTCTAAAACTCAGGTTCATATCCACTCCATTTCTGGCCCCTGGATGACCTCTCCTGACACTGTTCAAGGCTGTGACAAGGTCACAGGTGGCCCTTCCACTGTTCCAGTTCTCTATACTATAGAGTCTCCATTTTAGACATTACTTAGGGTGGCTCAGCTGGTAAAGAATCCACCTGCGATGTGGGGGACCTGGGTTTGATCCCTGGGTTGGGAAGATCCCCTGGAGAAGGGAAAGGCTACCCACTCCAGTGTTCTGGCCTGGAGAAGTCCATGGACTGCATAGTCCATGGGGTCGCAAAGAGTCAGACATGACTGAGCGACTTTCATGTTCACTAAGGTGCCACATGGAAACAGAAACTTAAATAAGATAATTCACTGTATTTTAGATGAAGCACATGTTCCCCAAAAGGTCCCAAAGACAACCTTATTTTTATCTAATTTATCAGACATGCTATTTAAAATGAAACGAGTCATGAACACATTGAACATGCTTGGCTGCACCTTTTTCACTGTTTCTTTTATGAGGCAAACACGCTCGTGCTCAAAGAAATTAAAACGGTAGCATCACACTGTGCACAAATAATGAAAATTAAATTCTGAAACATCTCAAAGTTGATATTTGGTCTTAATATGTACTGTGTGAATGAATGAAACTACAACCAAAAATGCAAAGACTGACTTGCTATTTCAAACAGAGGAATGATGAAAACTACGGAATATAGAACGTTACTGCCTTTTCTTTAAGCATTAACTTGACTACTATGAGAAGAAATGCGTACTATTTTTTTTTGTTTGTTTTCTTTTTAATATCCTAGGGCAGAGTTGTGAGTTTTTCCGTAAACTTCTCTTTGAGGGAAAGCAGGACTCAACACAACACAGACCAGGGTTAATCTAGAAAGGGCAGTTCTCAAAGTCTGGTCCAGGAACCCCTGGACTCCTTCCTGGGAACCTTGTAAGGATAAGACTACTGTCAGATGGATAGTTCAGATTTTATTTGCACTTTCAACTCTGTGGACATTCCCACTGAAACTGCAGAAACAATGGTGGGTAAAACGGCTAGTACCTTCAAAGGAATCAAGCCAGTGACATGACGCTGTCTGGGAGCTGTTATATCCTTCATTGTCACATGCTTGCAGTAAAAAAAAAAAAAAAAAAGAAAAAAAAAGAAAGAAAATGCCAGTTCCAATTAAGAATGTCCTTGACAGGCAGTAAAAATTGATTAATTTTATTACATCTTGACCGTTGATTGCACTTCTCTTTAATATTCTGGGTGATAAAATGGAAAACACACGTAAAGTTCTCCTGCTTTATGATGGTTTTCTCCTGGAGAAGCACTTACTTGTGTGTTGAGTTGTGAAATGAACTAGCTGCTCTTTTCATGAGACACTAATTTTACTGGAAAGAAAGACTGACAGACAAGCTGCAGCTACGCAGCCGTGGGTGGATGAGGCATTTTCTTATGGATCTGATGACACAGGAAGGGGCTCTCATCAAGTACTAACAGTATTCACGCATTCGGGGGAAATATATATTAGCATGTGGAAAAGCCCGGAATGCCAACCTTGAATTTAAACATTTCCCAGTACTTACAGACTTTCTGAGATTGTTGGTAAAACTAACAAATATGACTTGCAAAAATGTATCATTTAATGAAATACATCAACATTTAGAATATCTTCATAACCAGCTATATATGCCAACACACCCATGCATAAAAGATCCATTCAATGCATTTATGATACATTCAGGATAGAGCAATGGATTTTAGGTAACATAAAGTTCATTGCAATATTTGAAAACTCCTTACTTCTTCTAATAACCTTTAAGAAATTACAACTTACAGAATTTTGGTATAGTATCATAAAATATCTACCATTACCTTAAAAGCTATGAAAATAACCCTTAATTTTCCAACTATATATCTGTGTGAGATCAGATTTTCTTCTTGTATTTCAAACAAAATATATTATAACAGAATAAACAAAGAAGCAGATATAAGACCACAGTTGTCTTCTATTAAGACAGACAGTAGAATATATAAAATAATCAACAAGGACCTACTGTATAGCACAGGAAACATGAACCAGCACTCTGTAACAACCTATAAAGGAAAAGAAGCTATAAAGGAATAGATACATGTATATATATAACTGATTTACTTTGCTGGGCTTCCCTGGTGACTCAGCGGTGAAGAATCTGCCTGCAATGCAGGAGACCCGGGTTTGATCCCTGGGTTGGGACGATCCCCTGGAGGAGGGCATGGCAACATACTCCAGAATTCTTGCCTGGAGAATCCCAGAGGAGCCTGGCAGGCTACAGCCCATGGGGTCACAAAGAGCGGAACACACTGCAGCGACTTAGCGTGCACACTCAAAACTAACACAACATTGTAAATCCACTCTAATCTAATCTAATATTTTTAAAAAGGCAACAGACCGAATTTTGGGGGGTTTTTGTGTTAAGTTACTCAGTTGTGTCTGACTCTTGCGACCCCATGGACTGTGTAGCCTGCCAGGCTCCTCTGTCCATGGATTCACCAGGCGAGAGTACTGGAGTGGGCTGCCATTTCCTTCTCCATAGGGGGATCCTTATATTACTTCTATTTGGCTTTTTCTCGTTGGTCAGGGAAACCCTTTCATAACCCCTAGAAAAGTTCCTAGAAATGACTTGAAAGTCAACAATTTAATACATCTGAGAGAGTCATGTAAGTTCTAAAACCCAAGAAACTAGTCACTGTTTCATTAAATTATTATGAAAATATCAGCAAAAAAGCCACACAGAGAGATTTTTCTATAATATAAAAGAATGCCATATATCAGAAAACATAGTTATTTTAAAAGAAATATTTACTTTGGTATATAATGGGTTTATTATGACTTTAAAATGAATTCCTAATGAATATGTTACACCGCATATTTTCAATTTTAACATTAGATACAGTAAATATTAGAGGCTTCCCAGGTGTCTCAGCGGTAAAGAATCTACCTGCATTGGCAGGAGAGGCAGGAGACATAAGTTCAATCCCTGGGTCAAGAAGATTCCCTGGAGGAGGAAATGGCAACCCAGTCCAGTATTCTTGCCTGGGAAAACCCATGGGTAGAGGAGCCTGGTGAGCTATAGTCCATAGGGTCACAGAGAGTCAGACATGATTGAACAACTAATCATGAATGCACGGTATATATTCATAGATGTAATTCACATGAACAAAAGCTTTTTGAGTTTTTCTGTATTTATTTAGCCTGTTGTAGGGGTGGAGAGACCAACATGTCTGAGAACCACTGTCCCAGAGGATTTGGGTGGGAGGAGTAAGGACTAGGAAGCAATTGGCTAAAGTATACAGCAGTCTGAATTTTATTCCAGGACACAGAAATGTATTAATATTTCACCCCTCATCAGCAAACCAATTTCCAAGGGACCATTGTTTTTGGTTATTTTCACCTCAAAATGCACAGTGATAATTGAGATGAAATGAAAACACCATCCACCCTAATATTTAAATACCAATTAGCACCTTACACCCAGTAGTCCATGGGTTTGCAAAGAGTCAGGCATGACTTCGTGATTGAACAACAACAACCCTGGACAAGCTGGCTGACAAAGGAGTTTGGCGCTGAGCACAACCTTACAAAGTTGTCTTTCTTTTGCCCAAGGACATAGCATTTCTAAGTTAGTAACTTTCACATAAAGAACTAAGCCACTGAAACTGCATCCAGTCATCAAAGGTTCACGCCTTACCAAAAGCATGACCGTTTTTAAATTATAACAAAATCCTTAGGAAGTAATTGGTTGTCTTTTGTTTCCTATATTGTTGTTTAATTGCTAAGTTGCGTCAGACTCTTTGTGACCCCAGGGACTGCAGCCCACCAGGCTCTTCTCTCCATGGGATTTCCCAGGCCAGAATACTGGAGTGGGTTGCCATTTCCTCCTGGGGATCTTTCTGACCCAGAGGTTGAACCCACGTCTCCTGCATCTTCTGAACTGGCAGGTGGATTCTTTGCTGATGAGCCACCTGGGAAGTCCCCTTTTGTTTCCTAAATAGATGCTAAAGCTTGGTAATAAATGTATAAGTTGAAGAGTAAAATTCCCTTTCTCCTAAACTCTTTATAGTTTAAAATATCTAAATAATTAGATTAACTCTCATTTAGCTATGTTTCTCATCAAGCTAGCTCTATTAATTCTATGATCTTGTTTTTTTGGCAATCTTATCTACAAGCATGTTCCTTATGGGGAATTTTGTCATTGTTTCCGCCAGGTCTGTTTACATAGCCAATATAAAAATGTGTTTTGGAGCACAGGTTATAACCACGAATCCAAACTCCATCACATACATCTGAGTGATGCTGAGCAAGCGACACATGTGTCTGCATCTCGGCTTCCTCTGCTATGAAGTGGGGCTACTGACAGTACTTCACAAGCTCTGGTGAAAATTAACGTTGGCTTCTGTGTGGTGAGCGCTTCAGAACAATGCCTGGTGTGTGGAGGTCACTTATTACAACACAGCTGATAAATATATTTACTTGGGTCATCTTTCTATTACCAGAAACTCTTGTACAGATGGATAATTGCCCCCTCTGGCTATGAGTTAAGAGTCTCTCTAGTGGATTATGTTAGGAGAGGATAAAATGATATATTTGCATCTCCATCAGCTCTCAGTCGACTCTTTAGGCTGTCTTTCTATTTGCTTCTCTTCTTATCTTTGTTGTTGTTCAGTCACTCAGTCATGTCTGACTCTTTGCGACCCCGTGGACTGCAGCACTCCAGGCTTCCCTGTCCTTTACCATCTCCTGGAGCTTGCTCAAACTCATGACCATTGAGTCAGTGATGCCATCCAATCTCTGCCACTCTTCTCTTTAGTATCTGTCTTGTTTACTCACAGTTCATAGGCTTTGGATTGGCTGTTCTGCACTGTTTTGTCTACATTTCAATATTCAACTTGTGAAAGTTTAACTATCATTTCTGTACTTGTCACACACACAAGCACACACCAAGCTCTTTTCACATCTGTTATCTTGAGAAGCTGACACCTCAACACAGTCACCACCATCTCACAGCTGAAGAAAATGAGACTGAGCACAGAAACAGTCCCGCCCAAGGTCACAAAACTCAAAGTAGCTAACTCGAGACAGAACTTAAGCTTCATGCTCCCAATTTCACATGTGCCAAGGCCACACTTCGTTGTGCTGACACTCCTGAAGAGCGACAGCCTTTCCTGTTGTCATATGTCATGGAGTCCTTGTGGGTGTTTCTGTTCTCCACTTTCATCATCTTGAAAGAATCTGCCTCTCAACCTACCAGCAGGATCTGTGGGTTGTCTAGGGTAGACACCTGTAGGGGTCATATTGTTCCTCTGTTGAGGTGGGTCTGGTTCCTAGCTGAGGGCACTTCCAGATTAAGGCCACCAAGGAAAATAACTGTAAAGCTTTGACGATTAGAACGCTGGGGGCCTTGGCCAGCCAGGAGGAGACTGCAGATAGCTCAGATCCTTAGTCGTGGGGTGGTGAGGGAGATTCAGAAAGGGCAGATACCATCAGTGCATCTCATCACTCATGCATCTTGTAAAACCGGGGCCTTTATGTTTGCTGATTGATGGGTATGAAACACACACGTGAAAACACTGCACAGGATGCTTTCAAAAGAAACGGTGAGCTTTCGTGGTTGTTGTCATTCAACTGTTCACTTCTAAGCTTGATTATCTTGAGTGCTATGGAGTCTGTGGTCTCTGGGGGAGCACAGACTCCCCCTTCAGGAGGAATCTCAACCACCCAGGCCCATGGCATCATGAATCCTATGGATAACACTCAGATTCTGTGAATGGGGAAAACAGATAAGATTTCTCAGTCTTACGAGAAGAGAGTAGGATGATGATCCTGGAGGAAGAATGTGTTGAAAACTTCACTGAAAGGCAGGGTAGGTAGAGGAAACATAAGGTTTTGTTATGTCTGGGGAAATTTAAGTGGAGAAAACTATACTGCCTCATGGGCCTCTAGCCCGTGGTCATCACTGGCAACCTCAGAATGCTTGTTGTTGTATTTTCACAATTCCTTGGGTACAGTCATCCTCCCCATGGCTCCATCTCTCCTGGGGATTTCCAATGTGAGGACCAAGCTAGGACCTCCACTGACTATAGAACCCCCTCATCATCCACACCCTCATTCAACCCAGAAGTTTCTGGATTTAGCAAATAAATATACAGGATGCCCAATTAAACTTCAATTTCAGACAAAAAAGATTTTAGTATAAGTATGCCCCATACAATATTCAGGACATAGTTATACTAAAAGGTGTCTGTATTTCTGATCTTTAAACTCATGGTTGCCAGGCGTGGGAAGGGATAGTTAGGAACTTTGGGAAAGTCATGTACACACTGCAATATTCAAAATGGACAACCAGCAAAGACCTAAGCGTAGCACATGGAACCCTGCTTAATGTTGCATCCAGTCTGGGTGGGAGGGGTGTTTGAGGGAGAATGGATACATGCATATGCATGGCTGAGACCCTTCACTGTTCACCTGAAACTACCTCAACACTGTTTATCGGCATACCCCAATACAAAAATGTTTTTGCTAGTAAAAAAAAACTTGCATATCTCATCTGCTGTCTGGCAACCCTAGACCCATACACTATCTTTCCAGCCCCTCCTCCTGCTCCTCCTTGAGCAGCCCCATCCTCCCAGTCCCATCCCCTGAAGGGAACAGGCTTGTGGAAACAGGCAGCAGGCAGGGATGGTCTCCTCAGACAACATGGGCCTGAAGCTCAATCTTCCCCAGGAATTACAGATGGTGGAGGGAGAGGGAAAAAAAAAAGCCAAACAATAAGTAAGAACTTACTATATGATCCTCCCACATCTGCTTCCTTATCTGTTGTTGTTGTTCAGTCGCTAAGTCACGTCTGACTCTTTGCAACCCCATGCACTGCAGCACGCCAGGCTTCCTTGTCCTCCACTATCTCCCAGAGTTTGCTCAAACTCATGTCCATTGAGTTGGTGATGCCATCCAAGCATCTCATCCTCTGCTGCCCTCTTCTCCTTTTGCCTTCAGTCTTTCCCAGCATCAGGGTCTTTTCCAATGAGTCAGCTCTTTGTATCAGGTGGCCAAAGTTTTGGAACTTCAGCTTCAGCAGCATCCCTTCCAATGAGTATTCAGGGTTGATTTCCTTTAGGATGGACTGGTTGGATTTCCTTGCAGTCCAAGGGACTCTCAAGAATCTTCTCCAACACCACAGTTCAAAAGCATCAATTCTTCAGGACTCAGCCTTCTTTATGATCCAACTCTCACATCCATACATGACCACTGGGAAAACCAGAGCTTTCACTATATGGACCTTGGTCAGTGTCCTTATCTACAGTCCAGCAAACAGGAAACAGCTTAGTCCTCTCAACTGGAGTACCTAAATGTACTAGAGATTAAGTAGATTCACAAAGAAGATTCCAAAGCCTGTGATTCCAAGGGTTGAGGTGTGAATCACAACAGATCTATATTATCATTGGAAAAATTTAATGCAAACAACTGGGAACAGATTGCTTTTAAAGGAGTTTCTCAAACTTTATGCTCTTTCCCTTTTCGCTCTCCTCCAAGATACCAAAAAGGATAAAAAAATATATTAATATATTCTTCTTCCTGAAGATTCATTATTGAGAAAGAAGAAATCACATTTCTAGATCTTCACACTTCATGACAATGAAGGATCATTTGCAAACAGGCAGGGAGTGAGTGAAAACAGTTGTTCCAATGCTAAAATGTGCATTTTTATATTAAAACCGCACACTACATGTCTATTACAGACATCGGAAGCTTTGCCTGGTCTTGCCCCTCCTACCTCAGAAAAGAAAAGGTTCCATTCTTTGAACACTCAGTTGCCCTGGATTTTCCTATCATCTCTCCTACAGAAAAGACACTTCCCTTGGAACACATTGGCCTTTCCTGCCCTGTCATGTTCTATTCCTGGTTGGTTTCAACTTGAATGACTGTGTCCTCAGGAAAATAGGTAAATCAGAGGAGGGCAGGGACGATCCTCCGAAAGAACGTGAGCAGCTGACAGCCAGATCTTGGAGCGTTTGAGACTGGTGTGGGAATGAGAACCCTGCTGAATCAGAAACATATCCTAAATACCACTTCCTAGACTTGTGTCTCTGGCTTTTGCTTTGTCACTAATTGGTCGGCTCCCTGTGGTTTTTGGATGAAATTCCTCCCTGCAAGGTTGACCTGTCTCATCTTTTCTAAGAAGGATGGAGGGAAGGAGGGCTGCATTTCTCCGGGTGAGCAGTCCTCTCCTAGCACCTGGGTATGACCTTCCCCTCTGATCAGAAGGATGGCCAGCAGCACAGGGAAAGGTCCAGGGAGATGGATGGAGGGGGAGTGGTTCATACAGGGCCCTCTTCCCTCCTGGAGATGGCTGTTCTCACCCTGGGGATTCTCTGGGCTGAAATCTGGGAGGTGTGTGTGTGTGCTGATTTCCAGACAGAAAGTTGTTCTTTTATACCCCACAGTCCATTCCTGTGCTAATTATTTACATGGGGTTGTGGGACAGAGCAGGAAATAGTGGACACCCTTATCAGGGGTGAGGCTGGAGGCTGCAACAAATCACATAAACGCTGAACAAGAGCAGAACGGAGCTCACCAGCCTCAGGATGACTTAGAGACTGGCAGCAAAGCAAAGCCTCCCTAAGTTCTCTACCTTCCCTGATCCCTCCCTTGCTTGCTACCCTGCATCTAATGGAGAGGAAACCACACTGAAGAGACACGTGTGATGATACAGGTGGCCTCTGCACCCCAACTTTGCTAAGCTGCCTGGGACCACTGAAAGCAGCAGGTGAAATCCACCTCCCGGCAAAAGGAGGAGGTGAAAATAGCTGACATCTGCCGCCTGTACCCTGAAGCATCGCCTGGTGATTTCACAAATGCAGAGGGGAGTCAGGGACCCACTGCACAGGTCCCTTCTTGTCCAGAGACCCTGTCCCTGTTCTTGGAGGGATGAGGGGTCCAGGAGGGAAGCTTAAGGATGCCAGAGGGCTTTTAGTGAAGAATGTGATTTATTTGGGGAGGTGGTGGTGAGAGCAAGAATATTCTCTCTTGCACCCGAGAGCCAAGGAAGGCTGGTCCCAGGAGAACGGTGGGGCATGTCCCAGGAAGAGGAATGCCTGTGGGAAGTCCTTGAGGTGGAAATGAGACCAGCCTGATGAAGGCACCACAAAAGAAGGCCTTCTAGGCTGGTTCACGATGTGCTGGGTGAAGGGGGATGGGGCACGCGGTGAGGCGAGATCCAGGCAGGCTGGGCCAGGCACAGTCTTAGGGGGTATTTTTTTTGGGATGACTTCGGATCTTGATCTTAAATGTCATGGCAAGACACTGAAGGATTTGCGCTGGGGAGGGGCAAGCTGGTTTCCATAACTGCAAAGTAAATATCCTGTCTGCAGTGAGAAGAAGGGGTTAGAAAGGAGCCAAACAAGAAGTGGGAAGAAGCCAGTTAGAAGGCTGGTCTGCAATGGTCCAGGCGGATGGTCATGTCAGCTCAGAGCAGGGACACGCAGGGGCCCCTGAAAGTGATTGAATGGATCTGGACTTAAGTTGGAAGGTGGTGTTGTTATTTAGTCACTAACCCCATGGACTGCAGCTCGCCAGGCTAATCTGTCCATGGGATTTCCCAGGCAAGGATTCTGGAGTGGGTTGCCATTTCTTTCTCCAGGGGATCTTTCTGACCCAGAGATTGAACCCAGGTCTCCTACATTAGCAAGCAGATACTTTACCACTGGGTCACATGGGAAGCTCAAGTTGGGTAGATCTAGCCCAAGGGGTGGAGAAGGCAATGGCACCCCACTCCAGTACTCTTGCCTGGAAGATCCCATGGACAGAGGAGCCTGGTAGGCTGCAGTCCATGGGGTTGCTAAGAGTCGGACACAACTGAGAGACTTCACTTTCATTTTTCACTTTCACGCATTGGAGAAGGAAATGGCAACCCACTCCAATGTTCTTACCTAGGGAATCCCAGGGACAGGGGAGCCTGGTGGGCTGCTGTCTATGGGGTCGCACAGAGTCGGACACGACTGAAGCGACTTAGCAGCAGCAGCAGCCCAAGAGGGTAGATTTGAGCAAAACGGTTGTTGTTTTCAATCAACATCTGTTACGTAAATTTAATAATGGGCTCTTGGCCTAATCTTCTTCTCTTATTTATCCTGTTCCTAGATTTCTATTTCTAAAATGAAGTCTGATATCACTGTGCCTGCAAGATAATTCCCACATTTCTGAAAACGGTAATTTCTAAAGCCTCAATATTGTCCTCCAACCTGCCTGTCTTTTTTTCCCATCACAGAACTAAGCCTCCATCAGTTACCAGCACTCCCCAGGGGACCCCTTGCCACCATCACAGAGTATCCGTCTCACTCCACATCTGCCAGGTTCGCGTTCCCCTCTACCCATTTGCCTCCATATCCTATTCATCCTTCAGAGTTTGGTGGGAATGCCTAGTCTGTAGCTTCTCTAAGTCCCCACTGTGAGTTCATCACTCTTTCTCCTCTTTTCTCCACCAGCATATTTTCTCAAGAATATATAAGCCAAGCTAAATGAGGTAGCAGAACCAATCCCATACAATTAGTATGACGACACATGATATATAGTTATCAGATTATCTCTGTTTTTCATCGGACTAGTTTCTTGGCAACAGATCAGAAACCGGATGCTTCCATCAATGTTGTTGGAACCAGCATTGGGTGAATCCAGGGATGTCTGCTCTCCTAAGGCCATTTTCTAATTGAAAAGGTACCAGACATCATCATATTATCCACTGGATTGAGAATCAAGCTATTTGTCATTCTGTTGCCTTGGAAACAGAAAAAAAAATTAGCTTTCTTGATCTGCTAGCTTTTCAGAGGGCACAGGTTCACCTTGGGCCCTCTTATGCAAGGCACAGCTATCTTTTATAGGAGTGTGCTTTTACCTCCGCATATATGCACAGGACTGTTTGATGTTCTGATCTTTCACCATGTTGCTAAGTCAAAATGCCAAGCCGCCTCTAAGGTCTGGCTTGCATTGTGTTTAAATGAAAAGGCATAGTGGACCAAGTTTAATCCCAAATTTATCCAATTCAGTCTTCTACTCTTAGTGACAGTGCCACATCCTGCCTCAAAATTGAGGATTGCCACCTTCCCTGGGACTGTGTTTCCTTCTGGACCCCTCTCTGGGACCATTCATGGTCTGAGAGCAGGGCTTATCCATGCAACCTGGTGTGTGTGCATGCGTCATCAATTTTGTCCAGCTCTTTGCAACCCCATGGACTGTAGCCCGCGAGGTTCCTCGGTCCATGGGATTTCCCAGACAAGAATACTGCAGTAGGGTTCCATTTCCTTCTCCAGGGGATCTTCCCGACCCAGGGATCGAACCTGCATCTCCCACGTCTCCCGCATTGGCAGGCGAATCCTTTACAGGCTGAGCTACCTGGGAAGCTCGTGTGACCTGGCTGCTGCTGCTGAATTGCTTCAGTCGTGTCCGACTCTGTGCAACCCCATAGATGGCAGCCCACCAGGCTCCCCTGTCCCTGGGATTCTCCAGGCAAGAACACTGGAGTGGGTTGCCATTTCCTTCTCCAATGCATGAAAGTGAAAAGTGAAAGTGAAGTCGCTCAGTCATGTCCAACTCTTTGCGACCCCATGGACTGCAGCCTACCAGGCTCCTCCGTCCATGGGATCTTCCAGGCAAGAGTATTGGAGTGGGGTGCCACTGCCTTTTCCACATGTGATCTGGAGGCGGTGTTTAATCAGTGTTCCAGGAGGTGCCCACTGATGTGACTGTGGTCCCTGATGTGAATGGTCCCCTGAGAAGGCCTCATGCTAGTTAAACAAGGCTATTTTGCTCAAGGTGTGACCTCAACGCTCTTTTTCTGAACTGCCTCTAGACTCATTATCAGTCCTCAAGGTCAAATGAGTCTTTATGGCTATAGCGATTCTTTCCACCTGCCAAATTCAGGTTCATCTTCTTTCCCTGCTTTTGATTCAGTCATAAACCGAGTGTAGATCAGAGGTTCACATCACTGAGAAAATGCCACAAATCACGAATGAGTGTGTGCCTGTGTGTGCATAAGCCACATGGCCACATGTGTGCACGTGTATTCATGGGCACAGATTACAAAGTGAAGGAGCCCATTGGTAGAGGCAGCCTGATGGAAGGAAAGCCTTTGTGTTTGAGCATGAGATAGACCACATGAGACCCGACTTGTGACGAATGTCTTTAAAACAAAAATAACAGGGGCCAAGGGGCTGAGGGAAGTTCCATTTGTTGAGGGCTGTCTATGTAAGCTGCCCAATACATAGATACATATATATATATATATATATATATATATATATATATATACACACACACACACACTTCCCACGTGGCTCAGTGGTAAAGAATCTGCCCGCCAATGTAGGAGACACGGGAGATGCAGGTTCGATCCCTGGGTTGGGAAGATTCCCTGGAGAAGGGAATGGCTATCCACTCCAGTATTCTTGCCTGAAGAATCCCATGGACAGAGGAGCCTGACGGGCTATAGTTCGTGGGGTCACAGAGTCAGACACGACTGAGCGGCTAACACTGACCAACCCCCTGGCAGGGCTCCTGCTCCACGGCTCTGAGTGCTCTCAGTGATCTGTTCATGACAACCCCATCGCTAGGCCAGGCCTGGCGCCTAGTAGGTGTTCAAACCATCTTTCTTGATAAACTGAGCTGCGATATCCTATTTGACACATCTGAAGAGAATCCTCTTCTTCCCCTCAAACTTAATTTCTCCTTTTGCCTTCATTGCTTCTATTTATAACCTTGTTTTCCAAGGTTTGAAACCCTGAAGTCATCATTGGTGACAGCTCGAGGATCCATCCGTTCACTCCGTCCTACACGTTATAATAACTGTAATCTTCCTACAACCCAGTTCTGATTCTGTCAGTCCTTGTTCATAACACCTGGGGAGTTGTCCTTCACTTTCCAAAGCAAAGGCCCCCTGCTCTTTGAAGTGGAAATCCTCTCCAGCGCTCAGATTTACCTGTGTTCTCCCTCCAGTGGGGGGATGGCTCGGCCCCCTGTCCACATTCCCCTGGGGTCCCTCCTGTGAGGCACGGGACCTCACATGCTCCCGCAGCACCCTGGGCAGCCTGCCTTTTGACACACACTCCTGTATTTTCTAAATAGCTTTTTGCTTGGTGTTTCATCCTTCGTGGATAAGGATAACATTATCTGCATTTCAAAACAGCAGTAAAAATCAATTTGCACTCCCCCTTCCTCGGTGGAGAATGGCAGGGGCTGTGCTTGCTCTCTTTGTCATTATCACACCCTTCCGGAGTGGGTGGAAATTGTAACATTACTAACCTCTGGTGCAAAAGTAAGAGGGCCTCTTCTTCCTCTAAATAAACTTCCATGGGTTCCAGAGTCTCTCTTTGCTGGGGCTTGACACTCTCTCCCATTTGGTTTAGAATCTGGTGTCTTTGGAGTCAACTCCTAGAGACGTGTCTGATTTTTAGCCTTGTCACCCAGAGATAAACCCTCACGTTGTTCAAGAATGTCTTCCCCTCCCTCCTCCTCTCTGAGCAGGACCGGGGTCATGGGCAGGAAGTGGGGTTCGGGTGTCCACCATGTCTGGGTCCAAGGGCAGCACAGGCTCCAACAACAAGGACCCACGGACCTCACCCCTTTTGGCCTTCCTGGTGCTGACACCCTTCTTCAGGAGCCTGATACTCTGGACCTTCTGCAGGGATCCTGTGGATATGTCAGGAATTCCTGCAGCTGAGGGGAAGGGGGGAACCCACCAGGCCAGGCTGTCTTCCTGCTGAACTACCTGGGCCATCCCAGAACACCACACAGGAGCAACCACCCTCTGATGGGTTTCTGATGTGGCAACTCTTACCCGTCCTGGCAGAACCTTGGCGGGTGGGTGCCTTCCCAGACTCACCCTCTTGCTGAATTTCCTGACTTTCTGATTCCTGCTCAATCGTTCAACTTCTTTCCAGAATTCAGGAAATCTGCTTCTGTGTTCTCTCTGGATTTCTGCCTGCTCTCTGGTCAGCCTTCCTGCTGTGGTTTGCTGTGCTAAGTCATTTCAGTTGTGTCCAACTCTTCACGACCCCATGGGCTGTATAGCCCACCAGGCTCCTCTGTCCATGGTATTTTCCAAGTGAGAATACTGGAGTGGGTTGCGATTTCCTTCTCCAGGGGATCTTCCCTACCCAGGGATCGAAGCTGCATCTCTTCTGTCTCCTGCATTGGCAGGCGGGTTTTTCACTACTAGTGCCATAAATCTTGCCTCATCTGTATCACAGCCTGGCTTTTTAAAATCAAAGAATCCCACTGGAGATATATATATATATATAGATATATATATGTAAATCTCACTGGCACACCAGAATGTCGCTAACCACTTTCGAATGTCTGTTTAAAGCTTAGAGCTGAGCAATCATCTTCCAGTTCTTAGATTCCTATTTTAATGAAGGAGTGAGTGACTTGACTGCAGTGTGGGAGGAGGCAACCAGGTGTAGATGGTGGGGTTGCCAGACAAAATACAGGGCGCTCAGTTAAATGTGAATTTCAGATAAACAACTGATAGATGTTTCGTACAAGTATTACATCCAAATATTGCATAGATCATAATATACTAAGTATAACTGACTGTCTAATTGAAATTTAAATTTAACTAGGTGTCATGTATTTAAATTTGGGGCTTCCCAGGTGACCCAGAGGTAAAGAATTTGTCTGCCAATGCAGGAGATGCAGGAGACATGAGTTCGATCCACAAGCTGGCAAAATCCCCTGTAGGGAGAAATGTCAACCTAGTCCAGTATTCTCACCTGAGAAATCCCATGGACAGAGAAGCCTGGTGGGCTATAGTCCATGGGGTCACAGAGAGTTGGATATGACTTAGCAACTGAACAACAATACAATAAGAACTCTTAATAGAAACAAGCATGTCTAGCAGCAGAGGATTCACCAGGAATTAAATACATCAGTTAATATTTTCAAAATTATGGTCTTTTTTATACTATGCTGCTGCTGCTGCTGCTAAGTCGCTTCAGTCGTGTCTGACTCTGTGTGACCCCATAGACGGCAGCCCACCAGGCTCCCCCGTCCCTGGGATTCTCCAGGCAAGAACACTGGCGTGGGGTGCCATTTCCTTCTCCAATGCATGAAAGTGAAGAGTGAAAGTGAAGTCGCTCAGTTGTGTCCAACTCCTAGCGACCCCATGGACTGCAGCCCACCAGGCTCCTCGGTCCATGGGATTTTCCAGGCAAGAGTACTGGAGTGGGGTGCCACGAACTATAAAAAGTGGAGCAGAAACAGCAAAAATCCCATATGACAATATATTTAATAGAAGAATAAGGCTTCTTGTTATCATTTTAGCTTACACTCTACTCTAAAATAAAATTATTTTATACCCCATGTTTCTAAAATTAATTTATACATAATTCTATACTGTTGGATTCTTTCTTTTTTGTATTTGTGCCTTTCACCAACTTTTATGGTAAAAATTTACACTAAGAGAGTTTTCAGTTTAGAATTACCATTGTTCATACAATTTGATAGAGCAACTTGGAAATTATGATGAATAATCTTTTGATTTATGCTCTTATTAAAACATAAATGAGAATATCTATTTATGTCAAACACAGGAAATTCATAGATCAATTGATTTTTGTGGCTGGGTAATAATGATAGAGGATTAGATGGTTGGATGGCATCACTGACTCAACGGATGTGAATCTGAGCAAACTCAGAGATAGTGAAGGCCAGGGAAGCCTGGCGTGCTGCAGCCTGCATTCATGCATGCTCTGTTGCTTCGGTCCTGTCGGACTCTTTGTGACCCCATGGACTACAGCCCGCCAAGCTTCTTCTCTATCCATGGGCTTCTTCAGGCAAGAATAGTGGAGTGGCTGCCATGCCCTCCTCCAGGGGATCTTCCTGACCCAGGGATTGAACCAGCCTCTCCTATGTCTCCCGTATTGGCAGGTGGGTTCTTTACCACTAGTGCCACCTGGGAAGCCCAATGCTGCAGTCTGTGAGGTTGCAAAGAATCAGAAACAGCTGAGCCGCTGAACAACAATAAGAAATTCACAGCTTTTCAACTTTTCCTCTCAGTAATTCTGCTGCTGCTGCTAAGTCACATCCGTCATGTCCAACTCTGTGCGACCCCATAGATGGCAGCCCACCAGGCTCCGCCGTCTCTGGGATTCTCCAGGCAAGAATATTGGAGTGGGTTGCCATTTCCTTCTCCACAGTAATTCTGAGAGCTAATTAATTTTATAGAACATGTTGGAGTTCTGCTGTTAAACACTTCAGTTTCCAGTTTTCTAGTTCAATAACATACTCATTGGTCTAGATTGTCAGCTTTGCCTTGGTCATGGAAATAGATGGTTAAAATTCCTAATCTTTGGTTGGTCCTACACAGTAAGCCTGGCAACAGAGTTTGACTTGAGTGAACTTATAAATCACATTGGGTTGGAACACTGAGACCTCCCGTAGATAGTAGACAGAAATTAATTTCAAATAATCCTTGAGCAAATAATAAAAAAGGCCACTTCTGGCCATTACCTACCTGGACAAATGTACCTTCAGAGACAAAGCGGTTAAGAGACATTTGATTCCATTAATTTTGATTTTTTTTACAGTTCTTTTTATTAACAAGATTTCTAAATATTAAAACTGATTTCAGATCTTAACTAGAAGGTTATAGCCAAGGGGAACAAACTAGTACCTTTAGAATACCTAATTAGGTTATTTTATAAGTTTTTTTTTTTTTTTGATGTGGACTACTTTTAAAGTTTTTATTGAATTTGTTACAATATTGCTTCTGTTTCATGTTTTGGTCTTTTGGCTGTGAGGAATGGGGGAACTTAGCTCCCCGACCAGGGATCAAACCCACACCCCCTGCATTGGAAGACAAAGTCTTAATCGCTGGACCACCAGGAAAGTCCCCAGGTTATATTTTAAAGTTGAAAAAGATCAACAGTTCCATATATACTCTATACTGGCTTCCCCAGTGGCTCAGATGGTAAAGCATCTGTGCAATTTGGGAGACCAGAGTTTGATCTCTGAGTTGGGAAGATCCACTGGAGAAGGAAATGTCAACCCACTCCAGTATTCTTGCCTGGAAAATCCCATGGACAGAGAAGGCTGGTAGGCTACATTCCATGGGGTTGCAAAGAGTTGGACATGACTGAGCAACTTCACTTATACTCTACACACTTGAGATGCCTTATCTCTTTTAATTCTTAAAAAGATCTCAATGAGGTAGGTATCAATATTATTATTTTATCCCCATGTTACAGGTTTATGGAGGTTTATTACCCAGTTCAGGGTCACATAGCCAGTTAGTAGTAAATGAAGATATGAACCCATTCACTGTAGATTTCCTGGTTTTACTTGCTAAACACCATTTCCTACAACTTCTTTTCACTGATAACAGTTTCATGGTGTCTCTGGTAGTGTAGCCAGCTAGAAAAATAATACTTTAATACCCAAGAAGCACACTTAGATAGGTACATTCTTGCATAATTTCTAAATATTATTACTACTCATTTTCCTTTTCCCTACAATATATAATAGGTTCCAAATTACCCACTGGATTAAAATTTGAACATGTCATAAACCTTTATATATTCCTATATTGTATTTTGTCCTTTTAAAGTATAGTTTTTGAGCTAATTATATGTAATTTTTAATTATCTTTTAATTTCAACTAATTCCTTTTAGTCAAGAGCATTTCCTAGACAAAGCATTTTTCAGTTCTGATATCACCACCACTTTAACATTCAAAAGATAATCACTATTTTATGGGATACGTAATGCAGAATTTTAAAGCAAGGTTTCTCAACACGGAGTTCTATGGATAGGATTCCCTGGCCACCAGGAAACATTCAAATTGTATGTGGACTTTTGCCAGGATATCTGAATACATGTGATGTTGGTAATGTTAAGGTGCTCACAGCTTTCATCATATAATTTTACAGTCCATGACTTCAAGTACTGAATGGGTTCTGATATTAAGCCAACAGCTGGATTTTGATGCTTCTCTGTACTAGAGTTCCTGCCGAAGCTGGACACAGTCCTCGGGCTAAGAGTTAGCCGAAGCCCTTGGACAACTGCTGGGGCCATGGGTGGTGAACTCCTGCTCAGAGGTGCCTGGGAGCCCTCTCTCATCCCTGGTGAAACTTCAGGATTTGAGGTTCACGACCCCTGACTTTGGAAGGCTCATGCACACATGCATGCTTAGTTGCTCAGTCGTGTCCAACTCCTGCGACCCTATGAACTATAGCCCATCAGGCTCCTCTGTCTATGGGATTCTCCATGAAAGAATACTGGAATGGGTTGCCATTTCCTCCTCCGGGGGATCTTCCTGACCCAGGGATTAAACCTGCGTCTTCTGCATTGGTAGATGGATTCTTTATCACCGACTCACCTGGGAAACCCTTGGAAGACCCAGAGAATCTGTTATTTCTTTGAAAAACAAGGAAAACTTCAACCCAGGGATCCTCTCCCATATTCCTCATCTATCACCTATGCATTGCTCCTGCACACTGGCCATCCCCACCAGCCAACATCCAACGCCCCCATGGTGTCTGCCCCTTCACTGAGTCACCTGGCAAAATCTCTAGCCTGGTGACATTGGGCTGCCTGCCTTCTCTTCTGGGGGTCTTGAACATGACTGAAGATAAAGCCCAAACAAAGCCACAGGTTCCTCCCTCCCCCATTTAGTTTGTAATCACTCACCTCAAGTGGGCTCTCAGTCCTGCCCAAATCTCATATCTGACCTCCGGTTCTCAAACCCCCTCCCCACCACAGGATGGGTAAGCACACACCTGCCCCTCAAGCCCCCAGCTCCCAAGGCTCTTGCCCCCTCCCCTCAAACTCAACTGAGGAGCTGGCGTTTATTTCAGCTAAAAGCAAAAAGACAGCTGTGTCTGTGCCCACCCCCCCCCACACCGCTGATCCTTTTCTTCAAATTAATGAGGAGTCCCTGTTCGCTTTGGTACCACTCAATCCACCCCTTCTTCCATATGTAAGATCCTTACCTAAAATTCTCCCTCTTTCTCCTGCACCACTAAGGTTTCATCCTTCTCTGGCATTCCCACCAGCATTAAAACATGCTATACAATCTCTTATCTGAAATAAAACAAAGCAAGCAACCATACATACACACTGGACCCCACGTGCTTGCCAAGTTGCTTCAGTCATTTCTGACTCTTTGCGACTCCATGGACTGTAGCCTGCCAGGCTTCTCTGTTCATGGGATTTTCCAGACAAGAATACTGGTGTGGGTTGCCATTCCCTTCTCCAGGGGATCTTCCTGACCCAGGGATGGAACCCAGGTCTCCTGCATTACAGGCATATTCTTTACAGTCTGAGCCACCAGGGAAGCCCCACTTGACCCCACACGGACATCTAAACACTGTGCTATTTTCCTTTCCCTGATCTTCTTAGAAAAAAAAAATTCCAAGAAATGCTTAAAATGAAAACAATACCAAAAATATATTAATAATGATAGCAAACACCTATGTCACGCAAACACTGTTTTCAGTAGTTTGCACATATTACCCTAATGACTCCACATAAGAATCCTATAATTATTAACAATAAAGAAAGAGTCATTTAACATGACATTAACATTTAACATCCTCATTTAACATGTGACCAAACTAAGTCACAAAGAGGTTAACTGAGTACTCCAAGGTCACATCAGCCAGGACCCAGATGAGCTAAGGTTCAAACCAAGGTAGCTCATACTCTCAACCTTCTCTCTGAATTTTATCTACATTTCATTCCTGCATTTCTTCACCCATATTCTGGAGAATCTGATAAATCAGGATTTAGCACCCCACCCCCGAAAGCTCATGCTGTGAAATCCAATGGTTAATTCTCAGCTTTCCTTATACTAGTCCTGCCAGCTGCTTGGGACAATTGGGATTACTTCCTCTTTCTTTGGCTATTTTATTCTTGATGTCAGAACACAGCATTGTCCTGGGTCTACTGGTTTGCTTGATTTTCTAAGCTAGACCCTCTTTTCTGCAAAGGCTTTACAAGCTTTGGGGGATCCTGCTCATCTTCTCTGGTCTCTGGAGATTCTAATTGCATGGGATTCACATGCCGATGACTCTCACAGTCTTCTCCCACCTATGCACTGAGTGCCAGCTTCCAGTCTCCACTTCAATAGAAAATATTACGTTGGCCAAAAGGCTCGTTTGGGTTTTTTGGTACCATCAAATGAACGTTTTGGCCAACCCAATAGTAACTCAAAATAGATAGGCCCCAAACTGTTTCCACTTACCCCTTCCTGCTGCCTCCCAACCTATCTATCTCTTGGAATCTCCCACCTTAGCAAATGAAAACCCTGTTCTTCCGGTCAGTTGGGACAAAACCACGGCAATCGTCTTTATCTCTTCCCTGTTTTGAAAACCCTCAAGTCAATTCCCTAGGACCTCCTATGGGCTCTGCCTTCAATATAGTCTAATTCACATGCACCACCTGGTCTGTGCCTCAGGGCCCTTGCACATCCAGTTTGCAGTGTCTCAAATACTCTTCTCTTTGCTGAATGACACCCACCTCTTATATCAGTCTCTATTTAAAGGTCACGTCCATAGAAAAGCTTTCTGCACTGCCGTGTGTAAAGTAGGATACCACTTTATCCTTCTATTCCTTATCTTGAATTATTTTCTTCAGAACCCCTTATCTATCAGTGATTGTGTTTCTTTGTTTAATATTTCTTTCTTCTGACTACTATGCAAGTTCCAACAGAATAGAAACTGTGGCTGTTTTCCAATACCTGGCAAAGTGCCAGGTCCATGGTTGATGCTCCATAAGAAGTTGTCAGATAAACCTACACCATGATTTTGTGTAATAAAGATTTTTTAAGAAGATCCCCAAATATTTAGAAATTTAAAAATGTACATTCAACGAACATCCTTAAAAAACCCTGTCATGTCATTTCCAAATTTTATTGCATTACATATCAACAGTAAGTCCACAGTTCCATTCAACTTTTCGTATTTGGATTTTCTTTAACTGATGGTCAGAGTGTTTTAGTATATCATATTTTACTCTGAAATGGATAGTGTTTCTTACTTCTATGAAGCCATCATGCCTACAGCTGTAGATGTATGAGAACCAACCTGATATTTGAAAACACTAATCATATTTCAAGTGCAAAAGATGCTGCGTAGTTGATACTGTTCTACATGCACGTCACCTTCCCGCTCATCAGTCATGGGCATCGCAAGCTTGCACTCAACTGGCATAGTCCACTTTCAAAAGAAGCAAATATCAAAGGGAAATGAAAATGATGCTCAAGTGCATTTTGTGTAACTCTTTTTTTCTTTAGTTTTTGTCAAGTCAGTTGATAGGTTTTGGCAGGAAAGAGTTCTTCGAGAATACTAATGGAGTTCATTTTCACTCCTATAAGTAAAGTTGCTTCAGTTTTTGCCATTTTTTCTTCACTAGGCTTTTTGTTTATCTAAATATTGGTGGCCTCAGACAAATCAGAGACTAAATTAACTTTTTTTTTTAAAGCCTTTGTGTGTGAGGAAATAGTACAGAATATTAAACACTTAATCAGCCCACAGATTAAAAAGGAAAAGTATCTTAAAGTGAAAAGAAAAAAAGTACCCTTGAATCTTCAAAAATTCTGAAAAGTAACAGCAATGCTGCAGGTTAGTGAAACAGAATTTCATATAGATTTATCTAATCTATTTTCCATCTTGATAAATATGAAGGTATCTTCAAAATACTATGCAATAAATTATACCTATTCTATTAAAAATTCACACATACTATCATTTCTTTCTCAAATAAATGCAGGGCTTAACAGTGAATTCTAAAAATCAGCTTATCATCTTTCTAATATATGGGACACAAAGCTGAAGTGGTAAGGGATCCACCACCAAGCAACATAGAATTCAAACAGTTTGAGCTATCAGAAAAAGTGACAGAAAGGTGGATCATATTTTACAAAATAATGATTTCCAATGCATGCTTGTTGCTGCATTGGAAAGATTTATTTTTCCATACTTGTCACTTGCAGATGTGAATGATAATAAAGACGATTAGGTCAAATCAATATCACCTTCTATAGATGAACCACTGTGTTCTGTAGTATGCCTGCCATCCCATCATCCTGGGTTTATCTCCATGCTCTGCCCAGGTGACAGGGATAACAGAACACAGGTGTAAAAGCTTCAGACGACAGTCATGAGCCAGAGAAAGTCACTCTGTTTACTGATAACATCACATTCTTCACCACGCCTACACAAGCCATTGAAGAAAGACCTCTCATCATTGCAAAAGCCATCTCAAACTATGGCCTGATCAATGCAAGACATTTAGATAACGATGTAATAAAATGTAAAGTTGCAACTGTGGAAGGTTCCTTAAAAATGGAAATACAGTTGAAAGAGAAAGATGGGAAACGCGTGAGGAAATAATTGCTTGGTTCCAGAGAGATGAGAGAAATACAGATCACACACACACACACACACACGTGTGCACACACACGCGCACACACAGGGGGTGGGAACAAGGTCAAGATGTGGTCATTGGTGAAGAGATTCTGCTGTGACTGGTTGCAGCACTGTCTCTCATGTCTGATTCTAAAGCAGAGGCAAGTTCCTCAAGTCCAGCCCCATTCCCCCACCGTTCATGACCTTGATTTCAGACACAAGGAAATCTGATCACAGAGTCTCCCAGCCCTGAGTCCTTCTGACCAAAGTGAAGGTTCATACACTGTGGCCCCTGGTGCTGTCCCATCCTTCCCTTTGCTACATGCATCTGCATTGTGAAGCAATTTTCCACCATTCTGAAAATTTTAAAAATAAATAAAATTAAAAATAAGTAAGTGAATAAAATAAAATTTAAAAAAGGCCAGTGAGTCACATGATCTAGGAAGACAGACGAGTGGAGAAAAGTAGCTAGTCATTCTGCTCCTTGCCCAGGGCAAGTCCCTGCCTGCCAGCGGCACCATTTCTAGAAGGTTTGAAATCAATCTGCCCTCCTGGGTTTTGAACTCGCCCCCACCTCTCCTCCCACAAACAAAGAGCATCACGTGCTGAAAACTTCCTGAGGCCAACTAATCAGGGTCATGGCTGATACTTTCATTCCACATTTCTTCCAAATACTTCATGTTTTATGTTTTCTTTTCCCCTTTCCTTTAGGAGAGTTTTAAAAGATGGTGGACAACAAAGACATTTCTCTTTGGACTCCTAGGCTTTAAAATCAGCACTGCGTTTCTCTTCTCCACTACCAAGACCTGCTTCACAAAGGTCAACTTTGACTTTGACTTGGAGATTCTTGCACATTGTTTCAAGCACCCCAAGCCTAGCAAACCATGGCGAGTTTGGGAAAGAGACTCACACTCTCTCTATATTATCATTACAGTGTTAAAATTTTCTCTCTATATATTATCATAGTGTTCAAAATTATGAATGTTGTTGAATAAAATATTACTAAAAGTGAAGTAAGAAAGAAGCTGTAAAGTCACCTGTGCTCTTAGTGAATGTACTCGGGCAGCAGCAAATAATAAGTTCCTGCAGGAGACCTACTGCCTCTAAGACCTATATAGTTAAAGAATATATTATAGACTCTTGAACTATCCCACTGGGTAATCAACTAGTGTATCACCTTCTTTACAATAACATAATTAACTTTTTCAAGGGCTTTTTCAAAATAAGTATGTCATATCTATGAATTGTCCCTAATATTTTATTTAATTGAAGGAAACTGCTTTACAATATCGTGTTGGTTTCTGCCATATGTGAATCAGCCACAGGTATACATATGTCCCCTGTCCCTAATGTTTAAATCTAACAACTTTATTAAAAATCTAAATTGACATTGGCTTTTCATTACTCAATCTCTATACAAATAGGGTGGTCTTTAATACTACCTAGTTTCTTTTTAATGAGCTGACAAGTACTTTCATAAATATTTTCCTGATTTTTTTTCCTAAAAGATAAATCTGAGGCACACTGATCTCTAGTTTCCAGAATTAAATTCTGTGTGTGTGTACTTGTGAAAACTGGGTATTTGCCAAGGTTCCACTTCTCCAGAAAATCTTTTTCTTTTTCACATTTCTGAATTTTTTTCTCTGTTTTTTCTTTTTTTTTCTCTTTCCCTTTCCCCCTTCCCATCCCTTCTTTACACAAATCTGCAGGTTTCCGTAGACCCTCCGGGGGGAGCAAGAGAAAGCAAAAGAGATCATACTTGAAACCGGAAGAAGGATTTGAATTTTCCAGAAGGAAAGGGCCTTTTCTGTTGAGAAGAGAGTCTGCAGAAAAAGCAAAGTAGCCCCAAATGGCACAAAACCCCCTGTGAAGGCAGAGTACTGGACCACACAGAAGGCAGAACGGAGGAGAAGGGTAGAGGTGGGGTCTGGGATTCGGGGTGGTATAAAACTGCAGAGTCTCTTATTTCAGAGTGTGGACTTGGACTTTATTCTAGAGGCAGTAGAGCAGACCTTCGTAGCTTATGAGTAGCACATAAGCTACTGAGAAGGCGAATGCCCTGATGGAGTTGGTTTTGACCATGGTGTTTTCGAGGAGCAGGGAGAAGAAGGCCTAGAACCCAGAGCTGGGGCCAGTGGGACCACCCACAGGCTCTGCATCTCTCCAGTAAGTGATGACAAGGGTCTGCATTAAGGGAGAAGTAGTGGGGCTCGAGCCAGAGGTCTGGATGATGGGGTGTCAGAGATAAAGCCAGTGGCCAACGTTGTGATCCGGGAGGAGGAGTCTTGACAACTCAGCCCAGGTTTTCACTTAGGAAGTAAAAGGGTTGCAGAGGGTACAGATCTGAAGAGCCAGAACAGATTTAGGGTCTTTGGAGATAAGATATAAGGCTTCTGAGGTGTCTGGAACGATTATCCTATATACGCAAACATGGCCCTCAAGAGAGGAGCCTGGCATTGGCTTATAAGCTGGGCAGGTAAGCAGAGAGTGGCAGGGAATTCTGATCAGCAAAGATCAACGTGCTCACCCAGGACAGGATTCCAGCTGAAGGGATACGATTCACCAGAGCAGAGCAAGCACCTGGGCGCTGGGGTGCTGAACCAACAGACAGAGTTTTCTAGGGGAGCTCAGGCCCTGGGTTCAACTTGCTATTGAACCCTATAAATGTGACTGGCACTGTCTTCCTGGTTTCTGACTCCAGTGTCTGGAGGGGATAAACCTGTTGAACAGGACAGAAGGGACTCTGGACAAGCCTGAGGAACCTTTTTCTTATGTTCAAGCCAAATAGGGCCTCTATGCCAATTCGGCTTCCCTGGTGGCTCAGATGGCAAAGAGTCTGCCTACAGTGCGGGAGACCCAGGTTCAATCCCTTGGAAGGGAAGATCCTCTGGAGAAGGGGATGGCAACCCACTCCAGTATTCTTGCCTGGAAAATGCCATGGACAGAGGAGTCTGGCAGGCTACAATCCATGGAGTCACAAAGAGTTGGACATGACTGAGCAACTTCACATGTTTGTATGCCAAATACCAAGAAGATCCAAAACAACAGTAAAGAATAATGCCCAAACCCCTTTACAGGTGGGTTTCCCATCAGACTGAAATCCTGCTACATGACACCTAGGTAACCCGCCCTCCTGTGCAGTGTTCTCCAGATCACAGCACACCCATCATTCACCAGGGGTTCCCAGGTGGCGCTAGTGGTAACGAATCCACCTGCCAATGCAGGAGACACAAGAGACACGGGTTCAATTCCTGGGTAAGGAAGATCCCCTGGAGTAGGAAACAGAACCCCACTCCAGTATCGTTGACTGGAAAATTCCATGGGGAGAGGATCCAGGCAGACTACAGTCCATGGGGTTGCAAGGCGTCAGACACAACAGAAGCGACGACAACAATTATTTACCACCTGTAACCACTTGAAACCCACCTGGAAAAATCTTAAAGAGCATGCATTAGGAGTTAATCACATGTTCTTTTTGTTGTCTAAATTTACTAAAGAGACTTTCTCCATGGACTGCAGAGATCATTAAAAGGAAATATGCCCTCTTTTTTCCTGAATCACCTAGGAAATATTTGAGCATATTTCCCTTTGCTTCTCTTTTCTTAATAATGATGAAAAAACTAAGCGGTGTCTATCCCAACAGGGTTGGGGGCACACCAGGTTACTGGCAGGAGAGAATTCTGGCTTCCCTGAAAAGATGAAATGCCCCAGCTTCTCAGCCTGAGGGCAGCCTGCCATTGCCACCACAGTGCACCATTGACCGTGGAGAGGGTAACAGGATGGGGAGAAGTATAGTTGGCCCATTGTTTACAAGGAACTCCAGACATCCTCATTGGCTGGATATTAATTAAAAGAAACCATTTGTGTTGTGGTTAAAATAGTTTGCTTCTTAAATTTGCTAAGGAATGGGTGTTGAATTTCTTTAAAAAAAAAAAAAAAACCTTCAAAGCCAAGTTTAATTTTTCCAGCTTTCAACCTAAGGACACATTATCCTCTTTTTCTAAAGAGTGAAAGCCTTAAATAGAAATCAAAGTCTGAAACACAAGAACTGACCCCCTTTGCCTGAACCGGTGTTTAACAAGAGCTGACACTAGGCATTTCCCTTCTTCTGAGAAACTGGTTTGAAGGTCAAGCTTAATGGAAGTCTTCAGAAGCCCTATTTTCCCTTGCAGGCTTAATGAACGGCTCAGAGCTTGACCTAATAAAATCTAGGTTATTAAGCAATCACAAATGTTGAAGGAACCTCCATTTTCCCCTTTAAAATAATCATCTGTAGGAGATCAAAAAACAGTGCCTTGATATTTCATTAAAATATTCCATGAACACATCCACATGTACATATACACCTTTTATTTCCAATGACCATAAAGATTTAACTGTAAATTTTTTACTAAGTCTGAGCTACCATCATGGGTATTGATAGTACCCAACGATCAAAACATTCGATGATTAGAACATACAATACTTGATACATCATTATTAAATATAAAACATTTTTATTTAAAAAGGATCCTTTAATGAGATGGATGTAGGGTTTAAAAAATTAATTTATGACTCCATGAATTAACATTTATTTTGCTAGAATGACATAGGTCAGGAGCAATCTTTCTACTTTTGGCTTTAATGTCAATTTTGAGAAACCCTGTTCACATAAATATACGATAAGGTTCCAGATGAATGCAAGACTGGCCTTTCTTTGTAAAGAAGGTGGAGATACACTGTGAAAGGGAAGTGGAAAGGAGAATAGGTGAAGGGTAGAGAGATGCTGGTGAAGATGAGCACCTAGAAACAGATGTCTTGGAAGGCTCAGTATGCCTCACTTTAATCGGGACATACAGCCTCAGCCACAAAGTCACCAGTCAGGACTTGGGAGTATGACTCCTATCCTCAACCCCAGAAAGCCTCAGGGCAACAAAGACAGTCCTGCTGCTGCTTTCTGGGTGTGTCTTACTTTCTCTCTGCCCCTCCACCACCCAAGGACTCAGATCCTTGTTCTTCCAGACAGCTTAGCCCCAGACTCTTCATCAGGGGTGCAAACGCCACAACAATGGGTGAGAAATATACAGACCTTTTAATGACACAGGATGAAAATGTTTGGGCCATACCAACCTTCAGATCAGGGCTTCTTAGACCGAAATGCAAACTGCATCACCAGAAATCTTGTTAAAATGTAGATTCTGGTGGGCAGGTGTGGGGTGGGGTCTGGGATTCTGCATGTCTACAGGGCTTTGCTTGGGAGACACTTTGACTGTACAGAATGGTGTGACCTTCACCTCCATGCTGGCCAGCTGAATTGTAAGGAGCAGGCATGACTAAATCCCCAAAGATCATGAAACGCCCACCTCCACAATGAGGGGGCTCAGGCTACAGGGGGATGCTTTGGCTGAAACTAATCAGAGAAACTGGCTGTGGCTGAGTGTGACGTCAGAGCTGCTGGAGGTCAAGGGTAGGCATGGAGGGACAAGAGAGGAAATAATAAGGCCTTGAACAAATCTAAGTGATTTTGGCCCAATACAACTCAGATGACCTCGGCTAGCTGAGGAATGCGGATTTGGCTGGGATTTGGTTCAGCAGTAAAGAATCCACCTGCAGTGCAGGAATTGCAAGAGACGTGGTTCGATCCCTGGGATGGAAGATCCCTTGGAGGAGGAAATGGCAACCCACTCCAGTATTCTGGCCTGGGAAGTCCCATGGACAGAGGAGCCTGGTGGGCTACAGTCCATGGGGTCACAAACAGTCAGAGATGACTGAAGAGACTTTGCATGCATGGCATACATATTTTCACAAATTCATACTACAACATTTTGAAATGTGAGTTTAAATTTTGTTAATTATATGATCAACTCTATTGAACACTTGGCTTCCTAAATTCAGACTTTGATCAAATAAGACAAAACTCAAAGACAGCTAAAGTCAAATGATTCAGCTGCCTTATTATGCCACTAAAATAACAATACAATAAAAAGCACAAGTGCAAGGTGAAATATGATTAATCTTAATGTCATAGCTTGATTTCTAACTTCTGCAATAAATGGGATTTTATATTTGAGAGAAGTTTCTTACTATACCTCGGTGATTCACTTTAATGTGCACAGAAATCATCTTACGTTTTGTTAAGTTGCTTTAGTCGTGTCCGATTCTTTGCAACCTTATGGACTGTAGCCTGCCAGGCTCCTCTGTCCATGGGGATTCTCCAGGCAAGAATACCAGAGTGGGTTGTCATTTCCTTCTCCAAATCATCTTGGTGTCTTGCAAATACAGATTCTTATCCAGTAAATACATTTCTAACCAGCACCTAGGTCCTGGACTACAGTTTGGATAACAAGGCTCTAGAGAAGGAGCTAGAAAGTGTCAGTTTTGGTCACTCTGGCATCTGTAATTTTTAAGTACCAAGATATATTCCAATATAAAATTCAAAAGGTGAGACTGACTATTTTATGGCAGCGATATTGACACTGAAGGAATGAAACAGGAAGACAGTGAGCCTTATTTTGGGGAAATGACTCCATCCCATAAGTGGGTATGCCCAGTTTATCAAAGCACCAGCGATTCATTACATGTTGATTGGGTGATATGTTTAATGGCTTATGAGTGAAACTACTTTTTCATTTGAAATCTCATTTTCCATAACCTACACGTGCATGTGGGGGCTTCCCTGATAACTCCGTTGGTAAAGAATCTGCCTGCAATGCAGGAGACCCTGGTTTGATTTCTGGGTCGGGAAGATCCCCTGGAGAAGGGATAGGCTACCCACTCTAGTATTCTTGGGCTTCCCTTGTGGCTCAGCTGGTAAAGAATCCACCTGCAATGCAGGAGACCTGGGTTCGATCCCTGGGTTGGGAAGATGCCCTGGAAAAGGAAAAGGCTACCCACTACAGTATTCTGGCCTGGAGAATTCCATGGACTACAGTCCATGGGGTCGCAGAGTAAGACAGGACTGAGCGACTTTCACTTTCACACGTGCATGCATGCTAAGCTACTTCAGTCGTGTCTCTTTGCGACCCTAGAGACTGTAGCCCACCAGGCTCCTCTGTCCATGGAATTCTCCAGGCAAGAATACTGGAGTGGGTTGCAATGCCCTCCTCCAGAGGATCCTTCCAAGCCAGGAAAGATCTTTCCTCCAAGCAGGTTTGGTTTCCCCCAAGACCTCTTTCCTTGGCTTGCCGACGGCTGCCCTCTCCCTGTGTCCTCATGTGACTATTTGTCTTATAAGAGTATCTGTGTTGTCGGACTAGGGCCCCACCCTGATGCCTTCATCAGCTTAATCACCTTTTAAAGACCTTCTCTCCAGGTATGGTCCATTCTCAGTCCTAGGGGTTGGGACTGCAATATCTGAGTTTGGGAAGACACATTTCAGTCCATAATAGCGCTCTTGTTGCTGTTGTTCAGTCGCTCAGGTGTGTATGACTCTTTGCTATCCTATGGACTGCAGAATGCCAGGCTTCCCTGTCCTTCACTATCTCCTGGAATTTGTTCAAATTCATGTTCATTGAATCAGTGATGCTATCTAATCATCTCATCCTCTCTGCCGCCTTTTCTCTTGTCTTCAGTCTTTCCCAGTATCAGAGTCTTTTCCAATGAGTCAGTTCTTTGCATCAGGTGGCCAAAGTATTGGAGCTTCAGCTTCAGCATCAGTCCTTCCAATGAATATTCAGGGTTGATTTCCTTTAGGAGTGACTGGTTCGATCTCCTTGCTGTCCAGAGGACTCTCAAGAGTCTTCTCCAGAACCACAATTCAAAAGCATCAATTTTTCAGTACTCAGCCTTCTTTACAGCTGGTCACTCAGATGGTAAAGAATCTGCCTTCAATGCAGGAGACCTGGGTGTAATCCCTGAGTCAGGAAAACTCCCTGGAGAAGGGCCTGGCAACCCACTCCAGTATTCTTGCCTGAAGAATTCCACGGACAGAAGACCCTTGTAGACTATAGTATATGCAGTTGCAAAAAGTCAGACATGACTGAGTGACTAACACTTTCACTTCACTTTTCAGTCCTCTTGAGCAAGTCTGAATTCAGTGCACTCTAGAGCGATTCACCATTGACAAGAGATGCAGACAGAAGGAAGGGGAGACCTGGCGGTCAGTCAAGAAGGAGAGGGGAAGGAGGTCAGAGGGGGATGGGGCAGGGCAGAGTGGCCAGGGCCCCGCACCCCCAGAGTTCTGTGGAGGCCCCAGCAAACACCTACTTCTCTGGGCTGTGCTACCAAGTTCCTGCCATGGCCCCAAAGCAGCTTTTGTATCCAGCACCGTGATCTGGTTTTCAATGAGACCTGCCTGGCTGGGGCTGCGGAAACAGCTTCCTGTCTCTTCACCCTCCTCTGGAAACTGACAACAAGCTCCTATTGACTGAGATAACCAGAGTGCATTTTTATTCCTTGTAATTTGTCAGTCCTTGCTGCAGTGAGGAAATGAATGTTGCACGTTCATACAAGCGCTTTAGTACATTGCACGGCTTGAATGACCCATACACTCTATGAGAGTTGTACATAGGGTCTCATATATTGCAGGCTCTGCCTTCATTTTTTTTTAAATTGGGGTATAATTGCTTTACATTGTGGTGTTGGTTTCCACTGTACAGCACAGCGAGTCAGCTGTATGTATACACATATCCTCTCCCTCTTCGACCTCCCAGTACCAATCCCACCTGTCTAGGTCATCACAGAGTACAGAGCTGAGCTCCTTGTGCTATACGACACCTTCCCACAAGCTATCTGCTTTACACATGGTTGTGGATATGTCAGTGCTACTCTCTCAATTCATCCCCCTCTCTGGGTCCACACATCTGTTCTCTATGACTAAGCCTCTATTCCTGCCCTGCAAATAGTTTATCTGCAACGTTTCTTTAGATTCCACATATACGTGTTAATATAAATATTTGTTTTTCTCTTTCTGACTTATTTCAGTTAGGAAAAACACTCTTTGGCATCAATTACAGCAAGAAGATCTTTTCTGACCCACCTCCAAGAGTAATGCCTTCATTTTTATTAAAGCAACATGCTCAGGCATTCAGTCATGGCTGACTCTTTGCAAACCCTGGACTGTAGGATGCCAGGCTCCTCTGTCCATGGGATTCTCCAGGCAAGAACACTGGAGGGGTTGCCATTTCCTCCTCCAGGGGATCTTCCTGACCCAGGGATCAAACCTGAGTCTCTTGCATTGTTAGGTAATTCTTTACTGCTGAGCCACCTGGGAAGCCCTATTAAAGCAACAGTGTAGGGTAATCAAACAGAAACTCCTTTCCTTTCCAATGGATACACATGAAAATTTATAGTTACCAAGGGTTCGCAGTTACTTACACAGACCAGGTCTAGCTTGTGTGTGTGTGAGCACACACTGCTTCACAGACATGCCCAGATTCTGTGTTCCTAATGACCCCTTTGACAATAATAGCAATACTGTCTGTTACTTTCAAGCTGACTTATGGTGAATTTAAATCTGTTTATGCTTCAATCATCTTCAAAACAAAGCCTGGCAAATATCTCAGGAAATCCCTGCAGAAACATTTCAGTTTATCTAAGAGAGTCCATGTTTTACATTTTCTTCTTTAAAGTCAGAAGCATTTTTACTGCAGTAGAAATGTTAATTGGCACTTATCTTAATGAGTTCTTTTCTGATATGAAATAGCCTGGCTTGAAATACAGCAGACTGGTTTTTTGTTTTTTGTTTTCTTTTTTTTGTCAAGAAGAGAGGAATAGGAGTTCGGTTGGTTCCTGTGAGAAATGAGATGCTTTTTCTTTTCTGTCTGCTTGCTTTTTTGTTGGTTGCAAGCTTTCTGATTTAGGACCTTTGAGGTCTTGAGTTACTGCCTTCATCTTCAGTGTGATAGAAAACTAACCCCAGCAGAAGTGATGAAACAGAACTCTGGCTCTGAAAGGAAAAACCACAGTAGGAGCTCCTGAGGTTATTAAAATAGAATTAAGTGGCAGCTGGAATAAAATAGAATTAAGTGGTAGCTGGAATAACCAGTCACTAAGGGCAATTTTCAATAAAACTGGAGCAGACAGTTTTTATTTAAATTTGATTTATTTTTAAGTTCAAATGCTTTAAAAAGAGATTATTTCCTATTTATTTCCCATTCCTACCTCATCGCTTCTGACCAAAAGTTTCTAGTGTCAAGAATGGTGCTGGCTGGCTATTGGTACTCAGTTTGTTATTGTTGTTCAGTCACCAAGTCGTGTCTGACTCTTTTGATCCCATGGACTGCAGCATGCCAGGCTCCCCTGTCCTTCACTATCTCCCAGAGTTTGTTCAAACTCATGTCCATTGAGTCGGGGATGCTATCTAACCATCTCATGCCACCCCCTGCTCCTTTTGCCTTCAATCTTTCCCAGCATCATGGTTTTTTCCAATGAGTTGGTTCTTCACATCAGGTGGCCAGAGTGTTGGAGCTTCTACCTTAGCATTAGCCCTTCCAGTGAATATTCAGGGTTGATTTTCTTTGGGATTGACTAGTTTGACCTCTTTGCCATCAAAGGATTCTCTAGAGTCTTCTCCAAAACCATAATTAGAAAGCATGGGCCATAAGTGTCCAACCTTCTTTATGGTCCAACTCTCACATCTGTACATTGACTACTGGAAAAACCATAGTTTTGACTATATGGACTTTTGTCAGCAAAGTGATGTCTCTGCTTTTTAAGGACTGTCTAGGTTTGGTACGCAATAAATATTTACTAAATGACTGAATGGATGAATGAAAATATATCAAACTTATTACCAGTAGGCAGTATTTCTCAAATAATATTAATAATGATTTGTGTCATCTAATTGAAGACGCTCCTTCACATTTGTGATTTTAACTCTGAGTCTTATAGCTAATACATTAGCTAATATATGATTATAATACACTATTATTTTATTCAATCATAAGATTAAATATATATGCATAACCATATATTATGTATATTAAATGCATATGTATAAGTGAATCACTTTGCTATATACCTAAAACTAATACAACACTGTTAATCAACTATGTTCCAATATAAAAAAAAATTTTTAAATGTAAGCAAGAGATTAAAGAGCTCAGATTAGGTAACATATTTGGCAAGTAGCAAATGCTATGACTTCCCTGGTGGCTCAGTGGTAACGAATCCACCTGTTAATGCAGGAGACAAGGGTTTGATCCCTGGGTCAGGAAGATACCCTGGAGAAAGAAATGGCAATCCACTCCAGAATTCTTGCCTAGGAAATCCCACGGACAGAGGAGCCTAGTGGGCTACAGTCCATGGAGTCTCAAAAGAGACAGACATGACTTAGCTACTAAACAACAACAACAAATAAATGGTACTGGACACTGAGTATGTTCTCCTTACAACAGGGCTTCAGAGCTTCCTACAAAGTTGCAGAAGGCACTGTTTTGCAAGGGATCCTGGTCGAGATACTTGGAGTCATTTCCATTCATTCTTCCCCCCTGTGTCTGCATCTGCTGCTCTTCCACATGACTTGGTTTCTGTCTATTGGTAGTGCCTGGGCAGCCTTTAGCAGGCTGTTTTCTTTTTTTTGTATTGTGGGAAAATCAATGTAACAGAAAATTACCATTTTAACCATTTTTTCAGTCCACAGTTCATTGTATACTGCTGTGCAACCATCACCACCATCCTTGTGCAGAAATTTTTCATTATCACAAACAGAAACTCTATCCATTTGGGACGTTCCCAACTCCCTCCTTCTCCTCGCCCCCGGCAACCACTATTCTAATTTCTGTCTCTATGCTTTTGACTATCTAGGGACCTCATACAAGTGGAATCATGCAGTAGGAGTTGTCTTCTTAAATCTGGATTATTTCACTTATCCTAACGCCTTTCAAGTTTATCCATGTTGTAACGGGTGTCCGAGTTTCCTTCCTTTTTAAGGCTGAATGTGTGTAGACCACAGGTTTATCCATTCATCCTCAATGGATGCTTGGGTTTAAACAAGAAAAGGGGAAAGGGGGTTTCAAGGAAGACACTGGAAGGAAAGAATGACATCCTTGGGGAGATGACCACTCCAGTTACTCACAACAAATCCTCCTATGACTCAAAGGCTAAAAACAACAATCATCATTAATTATCTCACGGCTTCTTTGTGTGATCACTCAAAACAGGGAACAGCAGGGGCAATTAGTCTCTGCTTCAAAATGTCTGGGATCTAAGCTGCAAGATCCAAAGGTGTGACTGGCACAAGGGGATCTGCTTTGAAAGTGGCTCCCCCACATGGCAGGCAAGTTGGTTCCTCTCCACGCTGAGCTCTACCTGTATGCTTAAGAGCCTTAGGATGTTGAACTGGTCACAAAGGCAGCTCTGATTCAGTGTGGGAGATGCCATGCAAAGGTGTGGGGTCGTCTTGGACACCAGCTATGCAAACTTTATTACTGTTGTTTAGTTGCTAAGTTGTGTCCAACCCTGTGGGACACATAGCTACAGACACATAGCTACAGACCCTATGGACTGTAGCTCACCAGGCTCCTCTGCCCGTGGGATTTCCCAGGCAAGAATATGGGAGTGGGTTGCCATTTCCTTCTCCAGGGAATCTTTCCCAACCAGGGATCAAACCTGAATCTCCTGCACTGGCAGGTGGATTCTTTATCACTGAGCCACAAGGGAAGCCCATGCAAACCTTATTGCTGTTCATTATATAAAGCATGCTAACCATCTGGAGTGGAGAAGGCAATGGCACCCCACTCCAGTACTCTTGCGTGGAAAATCCCATAGACGGAGGCGCCTGGTAGGCTGCAGCCCATGGGGTTGCTGAGGGTCGGACACAACTGAGCGGCTTCACTTTCACTTTTCACTTTCATGCATTGGAGAAGGAAGTGGCAACCTACTCCAGTGTTCTTGCCTGGAGAATCCCAGGGACGGGGGAGCCTGGTGGGCTGCCATCTATGGGGTCGCACAGACTTGGACACAACTAAAGTGACTTAGCGCAGCAGCAGCAGCAGCAACCATTTGGAGATTTCTCAGGAATGATTAATATTTTAGAATATTGCTGCTTTGAAAAATTGAATATATTCAGAAGGAATGTATAATTCTAGTCAGTCAGCAGATACCTTCAAAACTGTAAATACATGCACCCCAGTGCTCACAGTGGAACTACTGACAACAGCCGAGACGTGGAAGCAACCTAAGTGTCCAGTGACAGATGAATGGATAGAGAAGATGTGGTATATACACAGTGGGATATTATTCAACCCTAAAAAAGAATGAAATAATGCCATTTGCAGCAGCAGAGACAGACCTGCAGATTATCATATTAAGTCAGACAAAGATAAATGTCATACGATATCACTTATATGTGGAATATAAAAAATGATATAAAGTTAAATTACTTACAAAACAGAAATAGACTCACAGACATAGCAAACAAACTTATAGTTGCTGCTGCTGCTGCTGCTAAGTCGCTTCAGTCTTTCCCATCAGGCTTTCCCATCCCTGGGATTCTCCAGGCAAGAACAATGGAGTGGGTTGCCATTTCCTCCTCCAATGCATTAAAGTGAAAGTGAAAGTGAAGTCACTCAGGCGTGTCCGACTCTTTGCGACCCCATGGACTGCAGCCTACCAGGCTCCTGCGTCCATGGGATTTTCCAGGCAAGAGTACTGGAGTGGGGTGCCATTGCCTTCTCCGAAACTTACGGTTACTGAATAGGAAAAGGGGCAAAGGATAAACTGGAATTTAGGATTACCAAATACAGACTACTATCTATAAAACAGATAAACAACAGGAACCTCCTGTATAGCACAGGGAACTACAATATATTCAATATCTTGTAATAACGTATTTTTAATATCTTGAAAAGAATCTGGAAAAGAATATATATGTGTGTATATATATACATACACACATACATGCTTCCCAGGTGGTGCTAATGGTAAAGAATCTGACTGCCAATGTAGAAGATGCAAGAGACCCAGGATCGATCCCTGGGTCGGGAAGATCCCCAAGAGGAGGGCTTGGCAACTCACTCAAGTGTTCTTGCCTGGAGAATCCCATGGACAGAGGAGCCGGGCAGGCTACAGGCTACAGAGGGTCACAAAAAGTGGCAACAGTGACTGAGCACACATGCATACATATATAGCTCTATATATATACAAAATGCATAACTAAATCACTTTGCTGTACACCTAAAGCATTATAAATCAACTACGCTTCAATAAAAAAATTACAGTTAAAAATAAACCAGTGTTTGTGCTTAGTCACTCAGTCATATCCGACTCTTTGCAACCCCATGGACTGAACCCCACCAGGCTCCTCTGTCCATGGGGATTCTCCAGGCAAGAATACTGAAGTGAGTTGCACAGTCAAAGAAAATAAGGTAAAAGTCCAGGGTTTCTTTTTCACATTCATTAGGATATTAGGGAGGATCTTAGGTTAATTTTACATTACCTCCTGGTTCAGAGGAATTATTTCTGCTACACTGTGACTTTTAAGACAGTGGTTTCTAAACATTTGTCTGAAACCAATTTTGATTTTTTTCCATAAAGTTACCTTTATGCAACTGAAAAGACTGTCCAGTATTCCAAGATTATTTCCTACCTACCTTTCCTGTGTGTTAAGAAGTGGCTGCAGTAGACTCTTTGCAAAGGAAAGCCCCACCACCCTGGGCTGGCACCCACCTGCTTTTGGAATGCAATTAGTGTTCGCATTCCAAAAACACTGGAATCTCTGTGCCTTGTTTCAGTCTTGCGGTCCCCGCCCCCCCCAACCCACCCCCGCCCTGCAGGGTGGTGTTCACTATAGCATCTATCAGTATAGAGCACCTGAGGGCAGAGAGAAGTCCTCACTTCAGGGGTCTCTATGCAAACACAATGTAGATTTTTGCCATTAGCAGTGTTCTTGCTTGGAGAATCCCAGGGACAGAGGAGCCCGGTAGGAGGCCGTCTATGGGGTCGCACAGAGTCAGACACACTGAAGCGACTTAGCAGCAGCAGCAGCAGCATACACAACCAGAGTTTTCTTGGTGTGTTGGCTTCAGTTTTAAAGAGGCTTCTAAAACTGGTGGCCCATGGTACAAAATTTTTTAAAAATTCAAAAAATTAAAAAAAACAGGCATTGAAAAAGCAAAGCACATAATGAAATGCCCCTAGAGAACCAAAAAGGTAAAACAACATAAAAAGTGAGGATACTGTCTCATCTCAGTCTATGAGATCCTTCCAGTATATAAAACATTCTGTGTTGCTAGAATGCTGCACACTGGATTTGCCAACAAATGTTTTCTTTTTCTATCTTCCTTCTACTCATCTTTCTATTCTTAACAGAATTAAGTGGATGCTAGAACACACTGGGTTCAGGAAACCAGTTAAGGTAGCTGAACATGATTCTTCAGTAGATGAAAAAAGTTAAGCTACCAGATTTGTAATGTATCATGAACAATGAAAATATCACTTCAAAGTACACTTTTCTTACTATAAAATGCTAATTTTCCCTCTATAGATGTCAGTGCCTCCAAATTAATGAGCACTATTAGCTGCAAAACATCTCAAGAAGCAACGGAAATTAATTTCCATTAGTCACAAACGGACAGTCAACTACCACCTGCTTTATAAGACAATAAGTTTTGAATGCTTCATTTTTGTCCTCAATTACATGTTCAAAGTCAGATGGTGAAAAAAAGTGACTTAAGATATCCAGAAAAATATTAAAACTGGTTTGCACGTGAAATGACCAAAGGGGATTTCAGATTTTCCACTGCAATGGGATAAACAGGGAGGTTATGAGGATGGTGTGACTGAGGTGGGTTTTCCATAGTCACCAGGTTTCCCTGGTGACTCAGATGGTAAAGAATCTGCCTGCTGTGTGGGAGACCCGGCCTCCATTTCTGGGTCAGAAAGATCCCCTGGATAAGGAAATAGCAACCCATTCCAGTATTCTTGCATGCAGAATTCCACAGACAGAGAATCCTGGAAGGCTACAGTCCGTGGGGTTGGAAAGAATCAAACACACTTAGTAATGAACATTCACTTGCACTTTCCACAGTTAGAGCAGCATAAGTTGAATAACAAAGGGAATTCATTTCTTTAAGATGGTTGAGGTCTCTAAGAAGAATTTCTCTAAGAAGATTTCAAAAGGTTGAGCATAAAGATGTGAATGCTGATTAAACATAATACCTAGACAAACAGCCAGGTGGTGCTTCCCAATATTCCCATAGCTACTGGGATGAACTGAAATTTCTGTAAGGAAAGCAAATCTTGAGTTTCTCTAGTTTTGTCAATTTATATTTCACATGGACTTAAAAGAATGGAACACATTCAGAATGACTTTTTCTAAAGTGGGAAAACAAAAGCAAAACACAAGGGCTGGGAAAGCAGACTGATGGATAAATAGATAAGAAGCAAAATCAATGCATCATTACTGTGTGTCTTTTGTTCCATTAATAATCATGTGTTTGTATAAGTTTTGCAAAACTTATCTCTGGGTAAATGTGTGCAGAGCTAATTAGCAAATAGATTACATATATATTTTGCTGTTTAGTCACTAAATCCGACTCTTTTGTGACTCCGTGGACTGTATCCTGCCAGGTTCATTTGTCCATGGAATTCTCCAGGCAAGAATACTGGAGTGGGTTCCCATGCCCTCTTCCAGGGGATCTTGCCAACCCAGGATCAAACCTGTGTCTCCTGCATTGGCAGGCAGATTCTTTACCGATAAGCCATCAGTGAAGTCCTATGTATACACACAAGTACATGTATGTGTGCATATATACACACTATCTATGCATCTTTATATACATAATCTATGTTGCATATATGTAGATGCCATTTTCCTTAATAAAGCCAAATCTAGGATTGTCAAGGTTCCCCCTATAGGAAGATAGTCCTTTATGAATTAACCAAGTGAGCCAGAAGTCACTCCGAATTTCCTTGGTTTCTCTTTTTCCTGCTTCCCACTTGTGGGAACTAACCTCAGGGAAAGGGGGATGCTGCAGTCCATTTTTATGTTATTCATTACTAGACTCAAAGAACTTTCCTTTGATTCCTTCTGAAGCATAAATCCTTCTTTTGATTCCTTCAAACCTCCTCCTAGAGCTAAAAAGAACCAAATGGAAAGTGAAAGGGGCGCACTCAGACAGGAAATAAAGGCAGTGACCCCCAAACAGAGCACTGGGATTTAGGAGCATCCATTCTGGGTAAGACTCTCTAACTCTCCATGAGATTCTGGGGAAAAAGGCTTTCTCATTTTTAGGTTCTCAGCTTGTTTCTAAGGGGCACCATTTTTAATATTCACACTCCTTTTGGGCTCAAATAAACTGATTTCTTCCACAGTGATGATGGAGAGAGATTCACTTCTTTTTCACCTCCAGCTTAACTTTCTGCTTCATCCTAAGTGATTGGCAAAAGAATGACTTCATCTGCAAGACCCTACCCTTTCTTCAGCATGTGAGAAGTCGCTTCAGCTGTGTCCAACACTTTGCGACCCCATGGACCACAGCCTGCCAGGATCCTCTGTCCATGGGATTCTCCAGGCAAGAATACTGGAGTGGGTTGAGGCTTCCTCCTCCAGGGGATCTTCCTAAGCCAGATCGCTTATGTCTCCTGCAGTGGGAGGTGGGTTCTTTACCGCTAGAGCCACCTGTTCTGCTCAGCTCAGTCATGTCCTACTTGTTGTCACCCCACGAACTACAGCACGCCAGGCTTCCCTGTTCATCACCAACTCCTAGAGCTTGCTCAAACTCATGTCCATCGAGTTGGTGATGCCATCCAATGATCTCATCCTCTGTTGTCCCCTTCTCATGGCTTCAATCTTTCCCAGCATCAGGGGAAGTCCCCCTTTTAGCACCAGAATATCTAAATTCAGCAGGTAACACAGGAACCTGGTTATCAGTGAAAAAACAGATTAACCTCAAAGCAGGAAGTAACATGAATTACAAACTCAAGTCATACACTGAGAGTATAGTAAAATCATTGCAAACTAATTATTTCCTTTACTTAGGAATTCAATAGGACATCCCTTTAAACCATCAATTATCCTTACTAAGATGGACTGGAATGGGTGAATTTAACTCAGATGACCATTATATCTACTACTGTGGGCAGGAATCCCTTAGAAGAAATGGAGTAGCCATCATAGTCAACAAAAGAGTCCAAAATGCAGTACTTGGATGCAATCTCAGAAAGGACAGAATGATCTCTGTTCATTTCCAAGGCAAACCATTCAATATCACAGTAATTCAAGTCTATGCCCCGACCAGTAACACTGAAGAAGCTGAAGTTGAACTGTTCTATGAAGACCTACAAGACCTTCTAGAACTAACACCCCAAAAAGATGTCCTTTTCATTATAGGGGACTGGAATGCAAAAGTAGGAAGTCAAGAAACACCTGGAGTAACAGGCAAATTTGGCCTTGGAGTACAGAATGAAGCAGGGCAAAGGCTAATAGAGTTTTGCCAAGAGAACACACTGGTCATAGCAAACACCCTCTCCCAACAACACAAGAGAAGACTCTACACATGGACGTCACCAGAAGGTTAACACCGAAATCAGATTGATCATATTCTTTGCAGCCAAAGATGGAGAAGCTCTATACAGTCAGCAAAAACGAGACTGGGAGCTGATTGTGGCTTGGATTATGAACTCCTTATTGCCAAATTCGGGCTTCCCTGGTGACTCAGAGGTTAAAAGCGTCTGCCTGCAATGCGGGAGACCTGGGTTCGATCCCTGGGTCGGGAAGATCCCCTGGAGAAGGAAATGGCAACTCACTCAAGTATTCTTGCCAGGAGAATCCCATGGATGGAGCAGCCTGGTGGGCTACAGTCCATGGGGTCGCAAAGAGTCGGACACGACTGAGCGACTTCACTTCACTTCACATTGCCAAATTCAGACTGAAATTAAAGACAGTGGAGAAAACCACTACACCATTCAGGTATGACCCAAAATAAACCCCTTATGACTATACAGTGGAAGTGAGAAATAGATTTAAGGGACTAGATCTGATAGACAGAGTGCCTATGGATGGAGGTTCATGACATTGTACAGGAGACAGGAATCAAGACTATCCCCAAGAAAAAGAAATGCAAAAAAGCAAAATGGCTGTCTGAGGAGCCCTTACAAATAGCTGTGAAAAGAAAGGAAGTGAAAAGTAAAAGAATAAAGGAAAGATATACCAATTTGAATGCAGAGTTCCAAAGAATAGCAAGGAGAGATAAGAAAGCCTTCCTCAGCGATCAATGCAAAGAAATAGAGGAAAACAACAAAATGGGAAAGACTAGCGATCTCTTCAAGAAAATTAGAGATACCAAGGGAATATTTCATGCAAAGATGGGCTCAATAAAGGACAGAAATGGTAGGGACCTAACAGAAGCAGAAAATATTAAGAAGAGGTGGCAAGAATACACAGAACTGTACAAAAAAGATCTTTACAACCCAAATAATCACAATGGTGTGATCACTCACATAGAGCCAGACATCCTGGAATGTAAAGTCAAGTGGGCCTTAGGAAGCATCACTACAAAGCTAGTGGAGGTGATGGAATTCCAGTTGAGCTCTTTCAAATCCTGAAAGATGATGCTGTGAAAGTGCCACACTCAATATGCCGGCAAATTTGAAAAACTCAGCAGTGGCCACAGGACTGGAAAAGGTCAGTTTTCATTCCAATCCCAAAGAAAGGCAATGCCAAAGAATGCTCAAACTACCGCACAATTGCACTCATCTCATACGCTAGTAAAGTAATGCTTAGAATTCTCCAAGCCAGGCTTCAGCAATACGTGAACCGTGAACTTCCAGATGTTCAAGCTGGTTTTAGAAAAGGCAGAGGAACCAGAGATCAAATTGCCAACATTCACTGGTCATCGAAAAAGCAAGAGAGTTCCAGAAAAACATCTATTTGTGCTTTATTGACTATGGCAAAGTCTTTGACTGTGTGGATCACAATAAACTGTAGAAAATTCTGAAAGAGATGGGAATACCAGACCACCTGACCTGCCTCTTGAGAAACCTGTATGCAGGTCAGGAAGCAACAGTCAGAATTGGACATGGAACAACAGACTGGTTTGAAATAGGTAAAGGAGTACGTCAGGGCTGTATATTGTCATCCTGCTTATTTAATTTATAGGCAGAGTACATCATGAGAAATGCTGGGCTGGAAGAAGCAAAAGCTTCAAGATTGCCGGGAGAAATATCAATAACCTTAGACATGAAGATGATACCACCCTTATGGCAGAAAGTGAATAAGAACTAAAGAGCCTCTTGATGAAAGTGAAAAAGGAGAGTGAAAAAGTTGGCTTAAAGCTCAACATTCAGAAAACTAAGATCATGGCATCCGATCCCATCACTTCATGGCAAATAGATGGGGAAACAGTGGAAACAGTGGCTGACTTTATTTTTCTGGGCTCCAAAATCAGTGCAGATGGTGATTGCTGGTGCTGCTGCTGCTAAGTCACTTCAGTCGTGTCCGACTCTGTGTGACCCCATAGACGGCAGCCACCAGGCTCCCCCATCCCTGGGATTCTCCAGGCAAGAACACTGGAGTGGGTTGCCATTTCCTTCTCCAATGCAGGAAAGTGAAAAGTGAAAGTGAAGTCGCTCAGTCATGTCTGACTCTTCGAGACCCCATGGACTGCAGCCTACCAGGCTCCTCCGTCCATAGGATTTTCCAGGCAAGAGTACTGGAGTGGGGTGCCATTGCCTTCTCCGAATTAAAAGACGCTTGCTCCTTGGAAGGAAAGTTATGACCAACCTAGACAGCATATTAAAGGCAGAGACGTTACTTTGCCAAAAAAGTTCCATCCAGTCAAGGCTATGGTTTTTCCAGTGGTCATGTATGGATGTGAGAGTTGGACTGTGAAGAAAGCTTAGTGCCAAAGAATTGATGCTTTTGAACTGTGGTGCTGGAGAAGACTCTTGAGAGTCCCTTGGACTGCAAGGAGATCCAACCAGTCCATCCTGAAGTAAATCAGTCCTGGGTGTTCATTGGAAGGACTGATGCTGAAGCTGAAACTCCAATACTTTGGCCACCTGATGTGAAGGGCTGACTCTTTGGAAAAGACCCTGATGCTGGGAAAGATTGAGGGCAGGAGGAGAAGGGCACGACAGAGGATGAGATGGCTGGATGGCTCACTGACTCGATGGACGTGGGATTGGGAGGACTCCGGGAGTTGGTGATGGACAGGAAAGCCTGGCGTGCTGCTGTTCATGGGGTTACAAAGAGCCAGACATGACTGAGCGACTGAACTGCACTGAACTATCCTTATTTTGATGTTATCATTGTACTTATCATTACAGGGGACCTTAAAATTAAGACTCAAGATGCTTGACATTTCATAGAGGTCTGACTTCTAGGGAGCTGAGGTCCTCTGTTGCTGGATGGTGTCAGCAAAGTTCATCTCACCTATAAACCTACCTGGTAAAGATTTCATGGTAATTTAACCACTGAATGCAAGTTTCCAGTTGTTTTGAATCAGGAAAGTGAAAGTGTTAGTCGCTCAGGCATGTCCGACTCATGTGACCCCATAGAGTATTGCCTGCCAGTGTACTCTGTCCCAGGGAATTTTCAAGGCAAAAATACTGGAGTGGCTTGCCATGCCCTCCTCCAACTCAGGGATCTTCTAAACTCAGGGATCAAACCTGGGTCTCCCGCACTGTGGGCAGACTGTTTACCATCTGAGCCAGCAGGGAAGCCCATTGAATCAGAGGGAAAAATACTACCTCAGTTCCTGGGACAGGGAGTGAGAGTAGTTGGTTTTAAGCGGAGGGGTTAAAGGCAAGTTCTGGAAAGTCTGCATTAGGATATATGATGGACACACAGGTAAAACATTAGAGACACAGGTTAAGTGAGCAAAGGCAAACAGGCCTGGCTTCATTATGGAGACCAAACCTAGAACTACCACGGCCACCTCCAGAGAGAATAGGCAGGGCAGAAGGAATTCTACTGGAAGGAGAGGGAGGGTGCACAGTAGCTTTTGCTCCTGTGATGGGGTCTAGAGAGCCTGGACTTGGCTTTTTGCCCCAAATGAAGCAGGGAAGTCCAGAATGCACACGGCCCACTTTACAGGGACTTGAGTTTCTCGGGCTCTTCTGCACTGCTGGGGGCTTGGCTAGTAGATGGGGACCCCAAGGAGGCTCTTGGACCAGGTGTGAGCTACAGGTTCATCTACTGAACAGAGGGTAGAGCCTGTTTTACGAAAAGCACGTGGACTGAGGGGAAGAACTGGCTGGCTGTCAAGAGGAAAGTCTGCAAACCAAAAAAACACAAAACAGAGATTTCTACTGTCAGAACTGCTGAGGATCAGCTAACGATTCATTAACCAACTAGTTAGGACCCCAGGTAGAGTGACTCATCACCTTTGACTATCTGTGATCCATCACTCTTACTTCTGGGATGTGGTCGAGGTCTCTGTGCCGGAACCCACTCTGGTACAAATGAGATTCATGTTGATGTATGGCAAAACCAATACAACATTGTAAAATAATTAACCTCCAATTAAAATAAATAAATTTATATTAAAAAATAAAAAAAAAGAAAGAAATGAGTCACTATTCCAGAAATGCAGTTGTTCACTCCTACTAGTGATGCTGAAGACAGAGGGCAAAATGAGTAATCTGGGCTCCTGGAAAATCAATACGCGCACAGACAAGTATTGTGTGTAAACTGTACTTTTCCTTTTAACTGATAAAAGGAATCCTGAAAAGCAGGCTTTCGCAAAACAAACAAAATCCTTTCTGCAGGGACATCTTCTCTTTCATCTTCTGATTGTGTGTCCTGGCCAGGAGGGCCCGGTCTCAACGTGCCCTCGCTCCTTGCGCCCTCACTGGCCTCTGCTCCCGCCTCACTAGTCCCTTCCCTTCCCTGGTCCCTTAGCAGGGCATCCCCCAGGATCTGCACCTTGGCCTTTCCCACCAGACTGCTCATGGCCTCTCTGCCTTCATCACTTTCTCCATGTCTCTGACTGCCAAGGGCCATTCTCAGCTCTAAACCTTGGTGCCCCTGATGGCAGGAGCTGAGGTGCCAGCAGAGAGGCAGTGGTGGTAACAATGGGCGCTTCCCTAAGCCAGGAAATGTCCCAAAGACCTCAAGGTCTTAACATATTTCACCTTACGACTTTATCAGGAAGGTGCTTTTATGATTTCTGTTTTAAATACATGGACACCAAGGGCAGGGCAGGTGAACATTACACCCGGAGTCATGACTGGCTAAGAGTCCTTTCCCCCATGTATTGGATGCCCTTTATAACCCAGACCTCCTCTCCTCCTCCCATGGGAGGGGAGAGCAGGCAGACTGCCCAAGATCACCGCCTGGGGTCAGAGGGGAGAACGTGCGCATCTCTACTTAACCGATATAACCAAACAAAACACAGCAGTTCAGAACTATCATATTTCCTCTACACACTGGTGCTGGCCTCTCACTGGGCCCACATTTCAGATGACGGTGTATTTTTTACTGGAAGTCACAACATACCAAGAATGACAGGGAGCACTGCAGACAGTGACTACAGCCATGGAATTAAAAGATGCTTGCTGCTTGGAAGAAAAGCTATGACACACCTAGACAGCATATTAAAAAGCAACAAAGGTCCGCATAGTCAAAGCTATGGTTTGCCAACAGAGGTCTGCATAGTCAAAGCTATGGTTCTTCCAGTAGTCATGTATGGATGTGAGAAGTGGACCATAAAGAAGGCTGAATGCTGAAGAATTGATGCGTTTGAACTGTGGTGCTGGAGAAGACTCTTGACAATTCCTTGGACAGCAAGGAGATCAAACCAGGCAGTCCTAAAGGAAATCAACCCTGAATATTCATTAGCAGGACTGATGCTGAAGCTGAAGCTCCGATACCTTGGCCACTTGGTGTGAATAGCCAACTCACTGGCAAAGAACACTGATGCTGGAGTTTGCTCAGATTCCTGCCCATTGAGTCCGTGATGCTATCTAACCATTCATATATAGTTTTTGTAGTAATCCTTCCTAAGGACCACTTGACTTCACACTCCAGGATGTCTGGCTCTAGGTGAGTGATACCATCATGGTTATTCTGGTCATTAAGACCTTTTCTGTATGGTTCTTCTGTGTATTTTTGCCACCTCTTCTTAATCTCTTCTGCTTCTGTTTGGCCCTTACCATTTCTGTCCTTTATCATGCCTGTCCTTGCATGAAATGTTCCCTTGACATCTCCAGTTTTTTGAGGAGATCTCTAGTCTTTCCCATTCTATTGCTTTCCTCTAATTCTCTGCATCATTCATTTAAGATGGTGTTCTTATCTCTCCTTGCTATTCTCTGGAACTCTGCATTCAGTTGGGCGTATCTTTCCCTTTCTCCTTGCCTTTCACTTCTTTCCTCAGCTATCTGTGAAGCCGCCTCGGACAACCATTTTGCCTTCTTGCATTTCTTTTTCTTTGGGATGGTTTTGGTTACTGCCTCCTGTATGATATTAACAACTTCCATCCATAGTTCTTCAGGCACTCTATCCACCAGATCTAATTCCTTGACTCTATTGTTACTTCCACTGAATAATCATAAGGGATTTTATTTAGGTCATAGAGTAATTGCCCTCTACTCTTCCCCAGTTGCATAATGGACATCTTCCAACCTGGGGGAGGCTTATCTTCCAGTGTCATATCTTTTTGTCTTTTCATACTGGTCATGAACCATCCCTTTCATGAATCACAGCCTTGTTGTTGTGAAGGGGCTTGCATAACTCAGTGAAGCTATGAGCCACCAGGGAAACTGCAACCTAGATTTTCGTGATGATATTAATGGGGCTTCCCAGGTGGCTTAGCTGTAAAGAATCCACCTGCCAAAGTAGAAGACGTGGGTTTGATCACAGAAGGCAATAGCAACCTACTCCAATACTCTTGCCTGGGAAATCCCATGGACAGAGGAGTCTGGGGGGTTGCAGTCCATGGGACCAGAAAAGAGTTGGACATGACTTAGTGACTAAACAACAACAATGATATTTATAAGCAGTATTTCTTAATAATATCTACTAATATAACATCCAATAATAATTTTAGTAAGACACTAGGTAATTCTTTAAAAGTTCATCAGATCAGATCAGATCAGATCAGTCACTCAGTCGTGTCCGACTCTTTGCGACCCCATGAATCGCAGCACGCCAGGCCTCCCTGTCCATCACCAACTCCCGGAGTTCACTGAGACTCACGTCCATCGAGTCAGTGATGCCATCCAGCCATCTCATCCTCTGTCGTCCGCTTCTCCTCCTACCCTCAATCTTTGCCAGCATCAGAGTCTTTTCCAATGAGTCAACTTAAAAGTTCATAGTTTAAGATTATTGGTCAAATACTGTGGCTTGAAGCAAAACATGGAGAACAAGTCTGACAGAGCCAACTGAAAGTCCAGTTGCTAATCTGGGCTCAAATTCAGCATCAAGGATGTGTCACTGTATTTATTTATCTGTTACAATGAATAACAAAAAGAATATAGAGTTTCACTGTGAATCATGTTTGCAAAATGTTAGATTCCTTTATCATGTTTGAAAAACTGCTTTTGAGATGGTATACATCAAGGATTACAATACCCTGAAACAGGATTAATCAAACTTGATTAAAAGATGCTATTCATGATGCAGCCTACACATTCAGCTATGTCAGTAAATGTATTAGCCGTAACTTTTTCTTCTTTCATGGAGAAGAGTATTTGTAACACCATCAGTATGCCAGGTACATGAGTTTTGCTTTTTTTCTGGTTATTTCATCAATCACATTTTCAAAATAAAGATGCTATGAATGATCACTTCCAATGTTACTGAGTCCTTTCATATAAGTTCATTTTAAGATTTATATGACCTACATGTTTAAAAACAACATATATTAAACTCAATATTTGGCATAGCACCAACAACATAGTAGCTGTGATGATACTTAAGAAATTCACATTTTATGGAAGACAATATGCAATTAACATATAGTTCTCAGCATAGGCTGCTATGAAGTAAATATTATATAAAAACTTTTTTCAAAGTGATTGCTGACTTAAGGAAATCAAATTCTATCACCTCTTTTTATAAAAGTTTTTTGTGCATTTTTTTGTTGGAATACACAAGAGCAGTTAAAAGTGGAAAGTCCAAAGTTTCGCTCCAATCTATATGATTCAGCTAAGCAAGCTTAAAAAAGCCAACCATTTAGAATGAATCCTTTCATAGTCTATGACTTAGAAAAATTCTTCTAAAAATTAAAAAAGAATATACATATATAATTTCATATATATATAAATATATATATAAACTGAAGCACTTTGCTGAACAAGTGAAACTAACATTGTAAATTAACTATATTTGAATTAAAAAAAATAAAATAGCCTAAATATATACATACACATAAGTCATCAAAACACCAAAAGGAAAATAAAAGATAACAGGAAGCTTCTGGTTTCAAGTCTAATGACTGAATTGGGGCTGTCTTGATTTCAAATTCTTATTTTGAAATAGAAAGTTTGCTTCAAAATTCCTCATTGAAACTCGTTAATAGAAAAAAGACAATGGTCTGCAATAAGATGAATAAGTCATATATTAGAAAAGAAAGAAAAAGAAAACAAAGCAAAGACCATACATGCTGTAAGCAATTATCAGACAGACCAGACCTATTTAGACAATTTGTATCAATACCTTCATTCCTTCATTCACTCCTACACACAGCAAACTGGAGCTTTCCCTCATCCTCCAAGAAAACCATAAAAGACGGTATGCAATTTCCATTTCCTTTTTATAAATATAAATGTCCATGCAAATATGTGCCTAAGAGTGTGGAGTCTAGCCTGCATATACATGGGTCAATTTTTCCAATTCTCCACTTATTTAAGGCACAAAATGTGTGGATATCAGTTTCCTCCCACAAAGGAGAATTACATCAAAGACATAAGGAAAAGTGCTTTGAGAATTGTAACGTGCTCCAAAAATATGTTTGCAATGGTAAAGAGGCTTACATGGTTGGCTATTTAATTATACATAAAAAACTAACACACTGTCTCCGAAATGTATAAAAGTTAGAAAGAAGCCTAAAAGCTGGAAAAGTTTAAATCATAAATTATAATGCTGAGATAAACTATTCTGAACCCCAGACATAAGAGATATTGGTTCTAGTAACACTCACTTAGGAAGGACCAAAGTTCATTCTTCAAAAGAAGATGCAAAAATGCTATCATAAAAGAAGCATTAGATTGTGGACTACAGTTTTAGATTTGGGATGTCTCAATTAAATCTGAACATTCTGCTGCTGCTGCTGCTAAGTTACTTCAGTCGTGTCCGACTCTGCACGACCCCATAGACGGCAGCCCACCAGACTCCCCCGTCCCTGGGACTCTCCAGGTAAGAACACTGGAGTGGGTTGCCATTTCCTTCTCCAATGCATGAAAGTGAAAAGTGAAAGTGAAGTCGCTCAGTCATGTCCGACTCTTAGCCACCCCATGTACTGCAGCCCACCAGGCTCCTTCGTCTGTGGGATTTTCCAGGCAAGAGTACTGGAGTGGGGTGCCATTACCTTCTCTGTGAACATTCTGACACATTCCTTTATTTAAAAAAAAAAAAAAAACTCTATAAGAAAGGCATTATTGTATTTTATGTACTCATTTCACATGATGCCAGGTTATTAGTTCTCTTTACATGAAGCCATAATTATTCAATTCTGGTTCTAGATCTGGTTCTGTTTCTTTTGCCTGTATCTGACCTTAGGTTGGTGGTACAATATTTTTTTTTTTTTTTCAGAATTGACATCTATTTAAAGCCAATGCTTTTAGCATTCTTTTTTAAATTTTTAAATGGAAGATAATTGCTTTACAGTGTTGTGTTGATTTCTGCCATACAACAACACTAATCAGCCATAAATACATATATATGTGTGTGTGTGTGTGTATATATATATATATTTCCTCTCTCCTGAGCCTCCATCCCAACCCCCATAACCCACCCCTCCAGGTCATCAGAGAACACCAGGCTAGGTTCCCCATGCTATACAGAAGCATCCCACCAGCTACCTTACACATGGTAGTGTATATATATGTCAATGCTATTCTCTCAAATCATCCCACCACCTCCTTCCCTCGCTGTGTCCACCAAGTAGGTTTTCTGCGTCTGCATCTCCATTCCTGCCCTGGAAACAGGTTCATCAGTACCATTTTCTAGATTCCATGTGTGTGTGTGCTAAGTCGATTCAGTCATATTTGACTCTTTGTGACCCTATGGACTGCTGCCCACCACGCTCCTCTGTCCATGGGGAATCTCCACGCAAGAATACTGGAGTGGGTTGCCATTCCCTTCTCTAAGGGATCTTCCCAACCCGGCAATCAAAACCACATCTCTTAGGTTTCCTGCATCACAGGCAGGTTCTTTACCACTAGAGCCACCTGGGAAGGCCCCGAGATTCCTTATGTATGTGTGTGTGTTAGTTGCTCAGTCATGCCCGACTCTTTGAGATCCCATGAAGTGTACAGCCCACCAGGCTCCTCTGTCCATGGGATTCTCCAGGCAAGAATACCAGAGTGGGTTGCCATTCCCCTCTCCAGGGGATCTTGTCAACCCAGGGAGTGAACCCAGGTCTCCTGCACTGGAGGCAGAATCTTTACTGTGTGAGCCACCAGGGAAGCCCAGATTCCACACATATGAGTGAATATACAATATTTGTTTTTCTTTCTGACATTAGCATTCTTAAAAATAACATAGTATACTTGTAATTCATATAACACTGATTTGCCTATAAGTTTACTCCTACAAAGGATAAGTGGCCAATATACTCTTATTCACTCTCATTTCTTACAGGTGTTTCTCTTTCTTGGTTTATAGTGGGCACTCATTAAATATATGTCACATAATCCATAACTTGAAAAGATGATAGTCTGATGATGATATGCTGAAAAATGAAAAAAGGCTATAAAAGGGACAGCAATATAAAATGAAAAGGATATGCCATTTAAAAGTGTAACACATTTAATACACAGTATGAAATAAAGAAGCTAAGTTGTAGTGAGAGAAACATAAATTTGGATTCCTATTAGGCCAAATTCCCCTCATATGAAAATTTAAAAACCTCTTCACTGAAGATTATATGCTTATCATCAATTTATATTTTAAATGTTAAATAAAGCACTGCCAATTCAATTATGTATTTTCCTATTTAGCATTTCCTAAAGAGTGTGCTACCGTTCTATTTCTACATGTTTTCAATAACATATTTAGAAAGAATATTTAAAAATAGAGAGCTTTGGAGAAGGGATAGATTGGGGGTTTTGCATCAGCAGATGCAAACTATTATATACAGGATGGATAAACAACAAGTTCCTACTATATGGCATAGAGAACTATATTCAATATAGTGTGATAAACCACAATGGAAAAGAATATAAAAAAGGATTATATACATATGTATAATTGAATCACTTTGCTATACAGCAGAAACTAACCTATTGTAAATGAACTATATCCCAGTACAGCAAAATTTAAAAATAAATAAATAGAGAGCATTGTGTTATCCGAAGAGCATTCTACCCACACTTGCCAAGAATACCAAAGGATTTAAGGCAAATTTCCGGACAAAGACGATAGAGATCCTTGTTTCGATTGAAAGCCTAGAGGAACAGGATGCTGAATAATGCAAATATAAGAATTTTTCTTATTTCTAGTAGTTAGCAGTGAACACTTACTATAATTCTCCTTTACAATGGAGGTTTTACCTCATACAATATTTACCTTAAGCCCTCCAAGCAGGCTTGAATTGTGCTAAAGAAGCTATCTTAAAGAATACCATAAAATGGTCCCATTCTGCGTTTTATGTATGTAGAGGTGATTTCTTTTTTCAAAAGAATCTATGCAAACCCCTCAATATAGTACACTTGCATTGTGTGCTCTATTAGAGAAAATACCCGAAAATTCCTTGAGATGAATTTTAAGTATACCACCAGAATCAAGTCAGATGCCTGCTATAAAGACATATCAGGAACCTGACATATCTATAGTATTCACAGATGCAGATATATATTTATGGGGCTCTGCATAAATCAAATGCCTATGAATAAAACCTCATTTAACTCTATAGGAATTCAATTCCAATTTCAGAAGTAGAGCATCACTAAAGCCTTGGCCACTGTTGAAACAAGAAAGCAAAAAAAAAAATTCTCAATAATAACAACTTCTTTAATACATTATATTCAAATTTTTAATCAATGTTGAAAACAACTTCAGCCTGATGTTTATTTTCAGACACAAAAATGAAGGTAACAAAGGTTTTCTATATTTCCAAATTTTAGTGTAACCTGTATACCACTTTCCACTCATGCATGGAAACATACAAGGTGACAAAGTGTGCTTCTCCTGAGACAAGAAAATACCTAGACCACAGTGTCTGAAGTCAAACGATACAACCTCCATCCTGTGTTTCTACTGCACCACAGAAAGCTGTTCCAGATCTCACAACTAGCTGAAACCCTCAAGCACCTACAAATGTTCAGATCAAAAGATAGTCTTTGCTACTGAACCGCAGAAGGTACTAGAGATCCATGACCAACACCCATATTCCAAATCAAACAAGATGGTGAAAGTCAACCAAAGTCAACCCTTTCATCCTCAGCCAGAGATACGGATGCAATCAAGTGATGCAAAAACAAAAAACAATCATGCAGTCACAGGTCTGGTTGGAATACCTCTTTAGCAGCGATGGGGGGAGAGGAAAAGGTTGGTACCTACCTGGGATCTTTCTGAATGCTGTCGATGGATGGGGACCTGGCCAAGGTGCCTTCAGGGGGAAGGGCAGGGCCGGATTTGCTGTACGGAGACTCAACGGAAGGACAGTACTGCAGCTGTCTGTAGGGGTCCGCGTAGCTGGAGGCGGGGCCGGCGGCATAGCTGGCCCTCTGGAAGGTGGCTGCGGCGGCGCTCTGCGGGCCGTGCTGGCTGCCTGTGCGCTGCAAGGGGACGGAGTCGACACCGGGGGAGGACGGGGCTAGGGCAGGAAAGTAGGGACAGAGTAAAAAATTGAGGACCTGCTCACAGAAACGGTTCACCAGGTCTAGGCAGGGGGAGAATTACACACATAAAAAAAAAAACAAAAACAAAAAAACACAAGGGTTTGAAAGAATTAACAAAATTGTTACATTTGAACTAACGCATCCAATGCTATCCACTACAATGACAATTAGCATGCTATTCCGTTGGCCCAAAACTTCGTTGGGGTTTTTCCATTCCATCTTAGGGAAGAACCTGAACGAACTTTCAGGCCAACCCAATTTTCAGGAACAACCCTTTCATCTCTAGGATGAAAATGCCTCTGTGATGTGTTTCCTGCTTACTGACTTCCAGGAAGAGGTCTGCTCATCTGACTCGTAAACTCTGTATGGAGCTAAAACCCAGAAGAAATGGAAGGGATATTTTCCAAGGACTCGTGGGCAGTGAGTTCTTCATTGTTTCAGCTGAGAAAATTCAGGCAGTGTTCGTTCAGGGGGTGATAGATTAATTTTACGAAGGGTGTGAAACATATTTAGTAATGTGGTTCATTTTTCCCAAATAAAAGAAAACAAGGAAAGTGAGGAGGCGTGTATCCGTGGGGGTGGAGGCGGACATGGGTCTGTAATTAGTGCTAGAGCATTAAATGCAGGACGGGACAGTTCTTGCAAAGTTCAACACCCACAAGACTTTTATACGTCTCTTTTTCAACTTGAGCTGTCGTACTAACAAATACACTTGGTGAAGGGTAGGCATGCCAGAGGCGATGAAGACCCACCCGACTGCAAGGCAGACAAAATAAGGTGCTGACTTGGTTTTTCCAGAAGTATTTGCATCTTTTCAATAACGCCTAAATTGTCGGAAGAAGATCTGACGCCAGTTTCTAAAATCGGTTTGACTATTTCCAAGCTGAATCTCGGCTTTTTGTTTCCTTCCTGGGTTCTCTGGAGTCCGTTTCCTATCATTATTTTTATCTGGTTCTCAAAAATACTTGAAATCTAAGATTTAGGTGACCTATACAATGAAAATAGAACCTTCCATATTAATAGAATATGATTTGTTAATAACTGTTTGATCATTATCCATGATTAATATTAGTTGGCACCTTTACTTTCTAGCTCAGAACAAACATATACATACTACTATATATAAAATAGATAACCAAAAAGGACCTACTCTACAGCACAGGAAACTCTACTCAATATTTTGCAATAAACTATATGGGAAAAGAAACTGGAAAAAAGACAAATTATATATATATATATATATATATGTGTGTGTATATATATATATATATATATATATATGACTGAGCCACTTTGGTGTACGCCTGAAACTAACACAACATTGTAAATTAGCTATACTTAATAAAAAATATATCCTGTGTCTAGATATGACCATATGACATGCAAGTTCTACACAGAATTAGATTCCAATTATCAATCACATCCTATAACTCAGACTTTTTGAGCACTACCCAGTAAATGGTGATAAAACTTATTCTCTCTCACAATTGAAGACATATTCAAAATCAAATACAAAAGACAGAAAACAATACTAGTTTAATGTTAAAGGAAGTTAAGGATTTCATGTCAAAATGATAAAAAAAAAGTTGCAAAGTGAACTGGAGAAATATATTCTAATATGAGAACTGATTTTAATTAAGAGGTCAGGGCTTCTCATTTCCAATGACCTTTTAAAACTTAATCTTATAATAACCAAAGTCAGGAGACCAGGCCCCATGACATGGTGAAGACAAGAAAAATATTTAAGAAAACTTTCTAAACAAAAAGTGTGTATACTCCCAAAAGACTCGGGTTTTGAAATGACAAGAGTTGCCCTGATGGATTAAGTTTCAAAGTCATTGGATTAGACTAATACAAAATTAAGTTCACAATCAGAAAATCTGTCTTATGTCTTTATGCAGTTTCTGGAGCATTTATATTTTCTCCAAAATTTTGCAAGCATGTCTAATTAAAATTCACATTTTAATATTTATGAACAATGTGTTATATGTCATGGGAACAGGGATTTAAAATTCAGGCCAGGCATAACCATGCTCTTGGAAGAACAAATGCCCAAAGGTAAACAAAGTTTCATTTTCTAGACGAGTTGTGAAAAGCCAGTCAGCAAATTAAAGGCAAAAGGGAAAACTAACGGAAACCTGACATTTTTTCAGATAAATACAATTTTTTCATTCAGGAACTAAATATCTATATTAAAGCTTCCTAAAAAGGGTTGCTAATATTATAAAAATCATTTTCTATACAAAATTATTTGTTACTAATACTTTAAAATACAGCAGTTAATAGGAAGGGAAGGCAAAATGGCAAGGATGACGACTTAAGGCTGAAACATAAAATGTTAAAAAAAAAAAAAGGAGACTGAAACATGACAAAACACTATTGTTAAAAAATGATAATATAAGTTAAAAAAAAAAACTCTCAGAGTAATGAATCAATTTTAAAAGAATAGGGAATTCTCTAGCGATCCAGTGGTTAAGACTCCACATTCTCAATTCAGGGGGAACAGTTCAGTCCCTGGTTGGGGAACTAAGATCACGTAAGCTGCAATGGAGACTGGACCAAAAGGTGAAAGTAGAGTGTGAAATACAATTAACAGAGCAGGAACAAGAAGACCACGTCTCACAGTAAGAGGAGAAGAAAAGGTGAAGGGCAGTTTATGAATGTTGTTAGGCTCAGATATATATTCTACACTGGCATCGGCCTTTTGGGGATGAAATGTCAGGGAACTCCACATTCAGAGCTTGGCTTCTGAAGCTAACAGTCAGGGCCACATCTGGGCTTTCTAGTCAATCATTTGTATCTGGCAAGTAACTGAGTTCTCAAAGCTCCGGCTTCCTAACTGTAAAGTGAAAAGAAGACAAGGGCCCAATGGGATGACTCTTTGCTTTAAAGGCAAGAAAAGCTATTAATGCCTAGTAAGTGCAAAACAACCTGATGTGAAGAGCTGGCTCATTGCAAAAGACCCCAATGCTGGGAAAGATTGAGGGCGGAAGAAGAAGGGGACGGCAGAGGATGAGATGGTTGGATGGCATCACCAATATGACGGACATGAATTTGAGCAAGCTCCAGGGGGTAGATAGTGAAGGACAGGGGAGCCTGGCATGCTACAGTCTATGGGGAGGCAAAGAGTCAGACATGACTCAGGGAACGAACAACAACAACTATTATTACTACTACTTAATAATGTTGAAATCAGTTCACGTTAGGAAAGAGATTGGATATAACACATGGAGTAACAAGTCCTTGCCTGATATAAAGTGTGGATATCAGACTTTATAACTCCTGGAAGTGTTTAACTAGTGTGTACTCTTATTTCCTCCAACAACCCAATACTAGAATAAATTGCCAACATCCATTGAATCACTGAAAAACCAAGAGAGTTCCAGAAAAACATCTACTTCTGCTTTATTGACTATGCCAAAAGCTTTGACTGTGTGGACCACAACAAACTCTGGAAAATTCTTAAAGAGATGGGAATACCAGACCACCTGATCTGCCTCTTGAGAAATCTGCATGCAGGTCAGGAAGCAACAGAACAGTTCCATGCAGGTCATGGGACAACAGACTGGTTCCAAATAGAGAAAGGGAAATACAAGGCTGTATACTGTCACCCTGCTTATTTAACTTATATGTAGAGTATATCATGAGAAATGCCAGGCTGGATGAAGCACAAGCTTGAATCAAGATTTCCAGGAGAAATATCAATAACCTCAGACATGAAGATGACACCACCCTTATGGCAGAAAGTGAAGAACTAAAGAGCCTCTTGATGAAAGTGAGAGTGAAAATGTTGGCTTAAAACTCAACATTCAGAAAACTAAGATCATGTCATCTGGTCCCATCACTTCATGGCAAATAGATGGGGAAACAGTGGAAACAGTGGCTGACTTTATTTTTCTGGGCTCCAAAATCACTGCAGATGGTGATTGCAGCCATGAAATTAAAAGATGCTTGCTCCTTGGAAGAAAAGTTATGACCAATCTAGACAGTATATTAAAAAACAGAGATGTTACTTTGCCAACAAAGGTCCATCTAGTCAAGGCTATGGCTTTTCCAGTATCCATGTATGGATGTGAAAGTTGGACTAAAGAAAGCTGAACACTGAAGAATTGATGCTTTTGAACTGTGGTGTTGGAGAGGACTCTTGAGAGTCCCTTGGACTGCAAGGAGATCCAACCAGTCCATCCTAAAGGAAATCAGTCCTGAATATTAATTGGGAGGACTGATGCTGAAGCTAAAATGCCAATACTTTGGCTACCTGATATGATGAACTGACTCATTAGAAAAGACCCTGATGCTCGGAAAGATTGAAGGGGATGACAGAGGATGAGATGGCTGGATGGTATCACTGACTTAATAGACATGAGTTTAAGTAAACTCTGGGAGTTGGCGATGGACAGAAAGGCCTAGCAAGCTTCAGTCCATGAGATGGCAAAGAGTTGGACACAACTGAGTGACTGAACTAACTGACTGACTCTTATTTCCTCCAACAACCCAATACGATAATAAACTTGCTGTCACTTTACAAGTGGGAAACTGAGGCAGAAAGAGATGCTATAACTTGCCCAAATTTGCCTTATATTTAGTAGAGAAGTAATTCAAACCCTTGAACCCCGCTTCCAGAGTTTATAATTACAACTACCAGCTTTATAAACTGGACCAGGTTTATAATCTCAAATATGTGTATTATTGAAGTACCTAACATAGTGAGAAAACTTAGAAAAATTCATGAGAGGTCTAAAATTAAGGGAAATGTCTCCCAAAAGTACAGAGAAGAGATGGGTCTATAATAAGGACCAACAACTTGAATAATATAGGAAAAAATTATTACACCTTGGTGTGCAAATTTATACCATTTCTTATTTAATTGAATTTATTGATATTCAGAAATATCTTTATTTCTGGGAAAATCAAGAATAGGATACATATACTTATCTTAATTTTAATTTTAAAGTGTTTTGAGTCTTAGTTTAATCAGTGATATAATTATATTCAGAAAAAAGTGGGTAGACTATGAAATCTAAGGCAGGTAAACGACTTTCAGAAAGATCTTATTTAAAAATGACAATCACATTTGTATCATTTAACAAATGGCCTTTCAGAAGTATAATTCCTGAAGCCATAGTTTCAACTTCTCTTAGGTCACAATACATAAGGGTACCTGATGAGAATTTCAAAATATAAAATCAGAATTCAAATGGATATTGCAAAATTCAAATAAATTAGAGACTGATCAATGCAAGGAAAAATAATGCAAAATAGCAATACAAACGGGGAGAAAAACAGACTATTTTAAAGGGTAGATTATATGATCATATGGGTCTTCCCAGGTGATTCAGGGGTAAAGAATCCATCTGTCAATGCAGGAGATGCAGGAGACACTAGTTTGTTCCCTGGGGAAGATCCCCTGGAAGAGGAACTGGCAACCCACTCCAGTATTCTTGTCTGGAGAATCCCATGGACAGAAGAGCCTGGTGCGTGAGCTACAGTCCATGGGGTTTCAAAGGGTCAGACACAACTGAACGACTGAGCGTACATGATCATATATAGAAGAAAATGCACGAGAAACTAACACATCTCAAACTGTCAATAATACAGTGACGTAATGCCTGATTTTTTTTTTTAAGCATGATGTAAAGGAATGATTTCAAGAAAGACTGAATTCTCCCTTTGTGCCATGCCTGTTGAGACTGTGGTGTGGCTGATGAAGACTATGACTCTCTATTAATATAGATAAGCTGATACTGATCACACAATTAACCGACTTTTTTCTTTAATGCAAAATTTCGCTTAATTTCTGTCCCGGTATATGTTTTCTCTCATTTGAGTTAGAGCTCCGTTGGCCAAATCACCCACCTTAGAGGATTACTCTACTCAATTGAACCTTTTTATGGCAAACATTTCAGGGAAAGGGTGCTTTATCAGCTCTGTAAACACTCCTCTCTCATCTCACCTGCTCTGCAAACAGCCCCTTCTCCCCTCAATAAGCCCTTACAACTCAATGAACCACACACTGCCAGTCTCTTTGGGGAGATTTTTAAAGTAGCCTTTTCAGCAGTTGACTTGATACTTCACCTTTTCATGCTGTTCATGAAATTATCTGTTTTCCGTAGAGCTACACAAATAAAGGTTTAGTGTGTAGAGAGAAAAGAAAAAAACAAACAAACAAACAGATGTTTTATGTGTTGTGTTTGTTTGAAAGAAGGGAAGAGAGATCCTTTTCAATAAAAATCAAACATCCTATTTTGATGAGGAGATGGTTACATGCATTATTTACTGAAAGAGGAAAAAAGAGAACAGAGTAAAATACAAGATTCTGGCACCTGAAGAAACTTGGGGGATGGAATATAAAGTAGGGTTCAACAGAGGAAAGAAAAACATTTATTTGTGGTTTTGTATTATTTATCTTTGCTTTTATGTATATTTATATAGCTAGAAATAAGAAAACATAAAATACTTTTACATGTGCTATAAAATACAAAGGAAGCAAACAACAAGCTAATTAAATAATATTCCTTCTGCAAGTTTAGATGCTCAATATCACTCATTATCAGAGAAATGCAAATCAAAACCACTATGAGGTACCATTTCATGCCAGTCAGAATGGCTGCGATCCAAAAGTCTACAAGCAATAAATGCTGGAGAGGGTGTGGAGAAAAGGGAACCCTCTTACACTGTTGGTGGGAATGCAAACTAGTACAGCCACTATGGAGAACAGTGTGGAGATTCCTTAAAAAACTGGAAATAGAACTGCCTTATGATCCAGCAATCCCACTGCTGGGCATACACACTGAGGAAACCAGAAGGGAAAGAGACACGTGTACCCCAGTGTTCATCGCAGCACTGTTTATAATAGCCAGGACATGGAAGCAACCTAGATGTCCATCAGCAGATGAATGGATAAGAAAGCTGTGGTACATATACACAATGGAGTATTACTCAGCCATTAAAAAGAATACATTTGAATCAGTTCTAATGAGGTGGATGAAACTGGAACCTATTATACAGAGTGAAGTAAGACAGAAAGAAAAACACCAATACAGTATACTAACGCATATATGTGGAATTTAGAAAGATGGTAACAATAACCCTGTGTAAGAGACAGCAAAAGAGACACTGATGTATAGATCAGTCTTATGGACTCTGTGGGAGAGGGAGAGGGTGGGAGATTTGGGAGAATGGCATTGAAACATGTATAATATCATGTATGAAACGAGTTGCCAGTCCAGGTTTGATGCATGATATTGGATGCTTGGGGCTGGTGCACTGGGACGACCCAGAGGGAGGGTATGGGGAGGGAGGAGGGAGGAGGGTTCAGGATGGGGAACACAGATATACCTATGGTGGATTCATTTTGATATTTGGCAAAACTAATACAATATTGTAAAATTTAAAAATAAAATAAAATTAAAAAATAAAAATATAAAAAAAACTTCAATTAAAAAAATAAAATAAAAATATATATTAAAAGAAAAAAAGTAATAAAAAAAAAAAAAGAAAATAATGATAGCTGAGGTGACAATGGGTCCAAGAACATGGCCTATAACTTTTTTCCTTTTAGATTTCTTGTTTTTGATGAGGTATGTTTCTAAAGTCTTTGTTGAATTTTTACCATATTGCTTCTGTTTTATGTTTTGGTTCTTTGGCCATGAGGCATGTGTGATCTTAGCTTCCTGACAAGGGATCGAACTCACACCTCCTGCATTGGAAGGTGCAGTTTTAACCACTGACCGCCAGGGAAGTGCCAGCCTATATACTTGTAAAGTTATTACTTAAATAATAATGACTTTATCATTTCAGAAATGAGGAAACTTTACCTAATCTACTATATTCCCAATAGTATTACAATCCAGAACTGAACCATAAATATCTTTCCAATTTTCTGCAGTCTGCAGAGCTTGATCCAAAGTAAGCTCAACAGAAAGATGTGTTCAGTCACTAAATCATGTCCGACTCTTTGCAACCCCATGCATTGCAGCATGCCAGGTTCCCCTGTCCTTCACTGTCTCCCAGAGTTTGCTCAAACTCATGTCCATTGAGTCAGCGATGCTATCTAACCATTTCATCCTCTGTCGCCCCCTTCTCCTTTTGCCTTGAATCTTTCCCAGCATCAAGGTCAATGGAAAAATATCCAAGGGTAAATTTAACACAATTCTTTTTAACCTCATATGTCATTGTGTTTGTGGAGGAGAGGCATTTAATGCGGGATTTTTGTAGTAATGGACTCATTATTAGTGTTGATGTTGATTACTGATGTTGCTGCTTGTTGCTGTTGTTCAGTCACTCAGTTGGGTCTGACTTTTTGTGACCCCATGGACTGCAGTCCACCAGGCTTCCTAATGTTGTTGCTGCTGTTTTTAAATTTTATCAACTGATTTATCAGCAAACACTCTGTTCTCCTTCAGCTGTAATTAGAATTTGTATTTCTACCATTTTGGTGAACTGATATAGCTAAGAATCTGGAAGCTCTCATTGATTTTAAGATGATATTTATCATTAGACTCATTAAAAATCTCCAACTGGGTAATAATGTACCCCTGACTTTTTAGACTTAAAAGAGGTAAAATTTTAAACTAAGAGGTTATAGAGGATCACATCTGACTTGTTCTAATGGGAAGTAGTCATTTTTATAATTTGAAGTAACAGCATTTAATAAGTAATAAACTGTTAATATTCTACCTTTCGTGGACTCAAATGATTTTAATTGAAAATGTTATTTATATTTTATTGAAGAATAGTAGTAAAATTTTATGAAAGTAAAGGAGATATGTAATCCCTCTATAACTTTATGAAATAATAGCTATTACTGCAGAAAATTAAAATTTTAAAATAATGCTTTTGCCATCCAGGCAAATATTTTCATCACATTCTTCTTCCTTTTTATATTGTAATATTTGTCAATCTCATCAGGATATTTAGCAGATTTTCCCTTTGCTATGTACCTATGATAATTCATTCTTTATTACAAGCTGACACATTCACCATAGAAAGCTTGTTTTCTCCACTCAGGATCACATTTATCTGAAAAGAAATTCACAAGACTATCATCTCAGCAGATGTTGACCATTTTTGCTAGTTTAGAAAGATGTTATGGGGGGTTGTCAGAGTCAAGTATGTGTTAATCAAACGACTTCTAAGTTGACAGTCACTGAATGCTTGAGTTTGAAATAAAAATCTGTGTTATTTAGTTTCAGTTTAATAGACTTCACCACACACAAATCCTTGAGTATCACACAGTCTTTGTCTGGTTGTTCTCCTTATTATATAAGCTCTGATTTGGACAAGCCCTTATCCCAGACAAAAGGTATGTTTTATTTAAACAGACACCCTAGTTAAAAGAGTGCCTCTTCAAATTTTCACTGTGCAAGAAGTGAGGCCTCAGACACTGGGTGGATGGTCCCAGAAGGGCAGGTGGGGTATTTGCTCCACCATCCCACTCTTCACTCACTGGCCTGGTCTCTGCTACAGGCACAGGATCCGGCCTCCCTGTGCAGGGAGAGAGGAGGGATGCATCTGGGGAGAGGGTCCCCTCTGGGGACCCTGATGAGTGGGGACCACTGCTGACTCAGGAACTGACCCTTTTTTGGGTCACTTTGCTGCTTTGGGGCCACCATGCTGCTTCCTGTCCCAATCCCATCCTGATGCATGTGGGCCACTGCTCTACTATCTCTGCCTCACTACAAAGACCACATCCAAGCCCAGGGAGGCTGGCAGGTCATCGCAGAGCCTGCTCCCTTCTGCTGGGACTGGGTAGTGTGGAAAGGTCTGCAGGTCTTGTTGCCAACTAAAAACTGGCACTTGCCATCTGCCTCTACAAGGATTAAATCACAAGATGCTGTGACTGCTGACCTTCAACACCCCTGAAAGGAATTCAGGGTGGGGATCTGGAATGAGGCACTCTGCTTGGGACGAAACTGGCAGAACAAATCTTCAGCTAGTTATTTTCAGGAAATGGTTTTATGAGCCCAATCTCTTCGCATCGAGAAAAGCACTAAAATCATAAATGCTGACATCTGTTCTTCACGAAAGCAGCAACCTTCTGCAAAATGTGTGCTTGATTGCATGTATTCCCCTTTCACTAAAATCACACGTATCCTGACTTTCCCCCATACCTCTTTGGAGAAATTTCTCAGAGCTCTCTGAGATGCTGTCTCCCAGGTTATAGTCCACATTTTGCCCCAAATAAAACTTAGCTCACAACTCTCATGTTGTGCTTTTTATTCCTGTTGTTGACATTGTCCAGCACTGGCTGGAGTGCCTGAGCACAAAGGGTCAGAGTGAGGTCTGGGATAGGGGCAGGAGTTACTCTTCAGGTGCTACTCCCTGGCCTAGGCATGGCCCACAGAGTGCCAGCTTAGCTGGATAAAATCCAGTTGACTTTGTGTGTGAGTTGTGAACCCTACTGTATGCATCACTGTCCACCAGCCTGCAGCAGAAAACAGGCAAAAAGTGAGATCTGCCAATCCTGATCCTCCAACATGTACACAAATGTATACAAATGCATATACGTAAGTCTCTAACATCAAGGTTAGGTAACTTTTTGGAGATAAAATTGCCAACATCCATTGGATCATAGAAAAAGCAAGAGAATTTCAGAAAAACATCTACTTCTGTTTCACTGACTATGCTAAAGCCTTTGACTGTGTAGATCACAATAAACTGTGAAAAATTCTTAAAGAGATGGGAATACCAGACCACTTTTATCTGCCTCCTGAGAAACCTGTATGCAGGTCAAGAAGCACCAGTTAGAACTGGACATGGAATAACAGACTGGTTCCAAATTCGGAAAGGAGTATGTCAAGGCTGTATATTGTCACCTTGCTTATTTAACTTATATGCAGAGTACATCATGAGAAATGCCAGGCTGGATGAAGCACAAGCTTGAATCAAGATTTCCAGGAGAAATATCAATAACCTCAGACATAAAGATTACACCACCCTTACATAGAAAGAGAAGAGGAAGTAAAGAGCCTCTTGATGGAAGTGAAAGAGGAGAGTGAAAAAGCTGGCTTAAAACTCAACATTCAGAAAACAAAGATCATGGCATCCGGTCCCATCACTTCATGGCAAATAGATGGGGAAACAATGGAAACTGTGACAGACTTTATTTTCTTGGGCTCCAAAATCACTGTGGATGGTGACTGCAGCCAAGAAATTAAAAGACCCTTGTTCCTGGGAAGAAAAGCAATGACAAACCTAGACAGTGTATTAAAAAGTAGAGACATTACTTTGCCTACAAAGGTCCGTATAGTCAAAACTATGGTTTTTCCAGTAGTCATGTATGACTATGAGAGCTGGACAAAGAAAAGGCTAAAGGCTGAAGAGCTGTTTCTTTTGTACTATTATGCTGGATAAGACTCTTGAGAGTCCCTTGGACTGCAAGGAGATCAAACCAGTCAATGATAAAGGAAATCAACCCTGAATATCCATTGGAAGGACTGATGCTGAAGCTGAAGCTCCAATACTTCGGCCACCTGATGCAAAGAGCCAACTATTGGAAGAAGACCTAATACTGGGAAAAATTGAGGGCAGGAAGAGAAGGGGATAACAGAGAACAACATGGTTGGATATCATCACCAACTCAATGGACATGAGTTTTAACAAGTTCTGGGAGACAGTGAAGGACAGGGAAGCCTGGCATGCTGCAGTCCATGGGATCACAAAGAAGTCAAATACCACTGAGCTGGTGGAACCACAACAATTCTTTGGTTAAGGAAAGCCTCGGGGACCTTTCTGATCACCCAAAGGTAGACTGTGCTCCTTGTCTGAGTTGGTTTCTGGGATTGAAATTAGTCTTCGCAATAAAGTAACAGGGGTGAGAGGCTAACTACAGAAGCCAAGAAGGAGGGATGGAAAAAGATGCCGTAGGTTGGGCATAGGAGAAAAAGCTAAGTGAGAAATCGCCTTTAGTGGGGAGATTTAGGAAGCTTTAACCTGTCTTATCTTCAAGGACTACAGCTGTTTCCTGCTCTTCTCTGTATAGTCATCTCAGGGTATTTCTCAGTTCTAGCACAATCTATAACTCAGGATGGCCCTAGTGGTGTCTGGAGTGAGGGAGGCCCAGGTTCAGTCAGTACAGGAGTGAGCAGGACAGGGAAAGAAGAGAAGCCACAGAAGATAATGCCAGATAGAGGCAGAGCTGCAGCACTGAGGGACCAAGGGTGGACACCGCCCCACAGCCCCACTCCTTGCCCAGAAACCAGTGGAAAGACATCCAGGGAGGGGTCAGGAGTCATAGTACAATCCTGAGCTATAGGTTATCCAGGAAAAAAAACGAGAGCATGTGTTGTTTTGTGCTGCTATTAATACCTAGATAGCATATTAAAAAGCAGAGACATTACTTTGCCAACAAAGGTCCGTCTAGTCAAGGCTATGGTTTTTCCAGTGGTCATGTATGGATGTGAGAGTTGGAATGTGAAGAAAGCTGAGCGCCAAAGAATTGATGCTTTTGAACTGTGGTGTTGAAAAAGACTCTTGAGAATCCCTTGGACTGCAAGGAGATCCAACCAGTCCATTCTAAAGGAGATCGGTCCTCAATGTCTTTATGCTTCAGTATTCTGATCTATAAAGTGATCATCATAATACCACCTCCTCCACAGGGCAGTTCTAAAGATTAGTAAATATATTCAAAGCATTTAGAACTATTCCTGAGTGCGGCAATAGGCTCTGTGCTTTTGTCATCCTGTCTCAGCTGCTTGATGCTATGGCACCAGCTAGTAATTATAGAATTGTTTAGGACAGTACCCTTGACTTCATTCGTGAGTGGTGACTCCTTGAAGGCGGGCAACTGGCCTTCAATTCCCCTGCCCCACTCTCCTCAGAGTATCTCTGGAAATGATCTACAGATGGAACTGAAGGACCCCCAGCCAGTGGCCTTACTTAATGGCAGAGAGGTAAGACTGGAGAGGCACCTTGGCAACCAACCTGAGCCTAAAGTTTGCAGCCCCTGAACACGTCACGTCTAACAGGCCTCCTAAGAACATGTCCTCATCTCATAAGGAATTAGGGTATTCGCTCTGGCTCTGGAAGCTTCCTAAAGGTCTGCATCAGTGGCGGCACTAATGGTGGGTGCATAAAACATAAAGGACCCTCTGGATATGGGAAAGCAATCTTAAAGTGTTTCTTTATTAAAGTTTAATCCTGAATTTACTAGTCAGAATTTAATAATATTGTATAATACGTAGGTAATTTATAAGCGAGAGATCTGTGCATGCTGCATGCTTCAGTCGTGTCTGACTCTTTGGGACCCTGTGGACTGTAGCCCACCAGGCTCCTCTGTCCATGGAATTCTCCAGGCAAGAATACTGGAGTGGGTAGCCATTCCCTTCTCCAGGGGATCATCCCAACACAGGGATGGAACCCATGTCTCTTACATCTCCTGCATTGGGAGGCAGATTCTTTACCACTACGGCCACCTGGGAAGCCAAAGGAGAGACATATACCTGGACTAAAAGTATTTTCTCAATCATGCAGGTTCTGATAGAGACAGTCCCTGGAGTTGCACAGTAAGCCAGGGAAGGGGAAGGGCTTGTGATGAATTCAGTGTAGGAAGAAGGAGTAATCTAAGCTGGTGGGAAGGAGAGAGGGCTTGTGGCTTTATGTCCAGGAGCTGGAGCAGTGACGTTCCCCCCACCTATCCTCAAGAGACCACCTCGGCACTTCTGGCAACTTCTGTAGCCTTGTGAAAACAGCATAGTCCCTCAAAAGTGCCTCAATTTCAAAGACGTGGGCAGGAATGACGTCTTGGGCATGTGGATGTCACACCTCAGCAGATCTCGGCCGGGGCAAGAGATTACTGTTAGAGGGGAAAGGCCGGGCAAACAGGTGTCCCCTCTGAAGCACTCAGAACACTTCTGCCTTCTTTCAGAGGAGAGACAGGAGAAAAAGCACTATTTCACTCATTCAGCCTGGTTCTCCTCTGACGACTGAGGCCAGGAGGCAGCAAACTCTTCCTGTAAAGGGCCAGAAAGTGAGTATCTGCAGCTTGGCTGACCATATGGTCTCTGTCACAACTGTTCCCCTGAGCCACTGCAGAGTGACAGCAAGTACAGATGATGTGAAAGCGACTGGGTGTGGCTATGTATGGACTCAGAAACTTGGATTTCATATGATTCTTACATATCGCAAAATAGTATCCATCTTTTGATTGCAAATCATTTTATAAGGCGATGATCACTTTTAACCCATAAGCACTGCTAAAACAGGTGACCAGATGGATTTAGACCATAAGCCACAGTTTGCCAACCCCTGGCTTAGAGAAAACACGAGTTTTGTTGTTGTCATTCTTTCTTTAAAAGTGTGAACATCTTTCCTTTGTCTCTAACTTGGCATTGATGAATAAAATACTTTTTTCCTCTTGCAGTTGATTTTTCATTAAGCCCCCAGAAGTGTATCAACAAGAGCTAATTCTAAGAGCATATGAATATGGAACAGGGAACCAATATAATCCCTTTTGTTGTCAGTTTTTCTTCAAATTAGATACTGAATGTCACCGAGATGGTTATCTCCGTCTTTTATAAGGGATTGTGTGGAAATAAAATTACCTGAGCTAATAATATGCAACAACTAAATGCAAAAATAGTCCAGTCCCAGACTGAAGCAAATTAAGTAGGCTGAAGGTAAGAGAAACTCTGACAGAAGAATAAATGGGTATTCTCTCTATTTAAACCAAGATATGTATTATTAACACGGGATGGTACTTACAACATCAAGAGTAAAATAAAGGAGTATTTTGTGCCTTTCTTCCTATGATAGAGTGAAATATTGAAATGCAAATATCAATAATCAGCTATAAAAGCAACTTAGCTTGCCTGGATTTCAAAACATATAATTTAGTGTCATACTGCAGTTTAACAGAATTGCTATGATCTACTTGGGAACTGGAAGTTACAACAGTCTGAAGATGCAGAGCCTGATGCCAAGTCCTGGACCACAGCTTCAGCATCCCCATATCCTGGCCCCTGACTGGGATAACGTGTATGATTAGAAATGCAGGCAGCTCTAAGTGTCTGCAAACCAGCACCATAATATTCTCTAAGTTTACTCAGCCATGGGAGGCTTTAGACCAAGCGCATTTCTCTGTATTTTCTTAATTACATTGATTTTATAGTTAAGCTAAGTGTTCTCCAACAAATTTAATCGTGACCTTTAACTAGTTATTTTGCAAACAGTTTCATGTTCTGGAAAACACTTGTCCTTCTTCATGTGGTCTGTGGTTGTGTTCAATTCAAAATATATATTTAATCCAGGAGAGCTAGAGAGTTGAACCACTTGTAAGTGCCAGTGCTGCTGCTGCTGCTGCTGCGTCGCTTCAGTCGTGTCCAACTCTGTGCGACCCCATAGACGGCAGCCCACCAGGCTCCCCTGTCCCTGGGATTCTCCAGGCAAGAGTACTGGAGTGGGTTGCCATTTCCTTCTCCAATGCATGAAAGTGAAAAGTGAAAGTGAAGTCGCTCAGTCGTATCCGACTGTTAGCGACCCCATGGACTGCAGCCCACCAGGCTCCTCTGTCCATGAGATTTTCCAGGCAAGAGTACTGGAGTGGGGTGCCATTGCCTTCTCCACAAGTGCCAGTGAGCAACCACTAAATTATAATTTCCTATGATTCAGCCTAATAGTGTGTACGAAGTAAATTCTCAGTTGGCCTTACTAAATATGCTACATTTTTAGTAAATATGTTTTTTTTCCCTCCCAAGGTTGCCAAAGAGGTAGAAAAGTGTTAGTCACTCAGTGGTCTCCAACTGCAATTCCATGGACTGTAGCCCTCCAGGCTTCTCTGTCCATGGGTTTCCAGGCAAGAGTACTGGAATGGGTAGACATTCCCTTCTCCAAGGGATCTTCCCAACCCAGGGATCAAATCCAGGTCTCCTGAATTGCAGGCAGATTCTTTACCATCTGAGCCAGCAGGGAATCCCCTAAACAGGCATACTGTACCATTAAAAAGGCACTTACCAGCCTTAGGTAAGCACATATGCCTTTATATGTCCTCTGCTTTCTTAAAGCAATTATACTCACTAAATACAGTAATAATGATTTACAAAAAAATTAGTACTACTACCTTTGATTTGCCTGTGTGACAAAATATGCTAACCCCCACTCCCCACCTCCAGACTTCTTTCATTTACAGTCTACTCAGGGAGCTCAACTGGAGTTATATTTGGTTTTTTATCATCATCAGAAACATTAATGAGAAAAGCAGGTCATTTCATAAGGCTTCTGAGGAGAGAGGACACCAACATACACACACATACCCTTTCACAAGGGAGTGTTATTTAAGCTTCCAAGCAGACCCACCCCTCCGTGGGAGGGCCACACCACTATAGACAGACCACTCCTCTGTGGAGAGGCCCCCCTGGTGTGGAAAGGGCCCCCTCTGGGACAGGCCATGCCCCCGCAGGCAGGCCACCCTACTGTGGACAGACCACCCCTCTGTGGAGAGGTCCCCCTTGTATGGAAAGGCCCCCTCTGGGACAGGCCACCCTCTTTGGACAGCTGCCACCCCGTCCCCTTGTGGACAGCCCCCTGGGGGTCCTGAGTACACACCTGTGCTCGTGCGGTACGTGCCCGTGTGTGCTGGCGGCAGAGGGTCCCCCTGGCTCTGGCTGAGACTCCTCATGGGGGGCTTCTGATAGACGCGGTCTTCATAGATGGGGTCGATGTGGTGCTCCGGGGACTGCAGGGCCCGCAGCTCGGGGCCCAGGTGGCCGTGCTGGCTGCTGTACGAGGCCCGGGACCCAGCTGGAAGGAAGGAATAAGGAGACAGTCAGACCCGCCCAATGTTCAGACAGAACTTGTTTTATCCAAGACATGTTCGAATTTGGGGAGGGGGACAGAAACGTTGAAATCTGCAGAAAATCCAATGAACGGCGCGCAATGGTAGCAAGAGGACAAGCTTGTCAGCTTATCAGCATCACCCAGCCGCCTCGCTTTGCTCCCGAGTCTGATCTCTGAATATGGGTGATAATGATGCTGAGATAAATCCACACTGAACAGGGCCAGCGGAACACATTTTTCTCAGCCTAACGACTGGAGCAGATTTCCTCACTGAATAAGCCAGGCAGACTGAAGTCACCCCTAAAAAGCTCTTATTAGTCCACAATTCTTGCACTTGAAATTTTACGGTGGCAGTTCTTATTTAAAGTATGAGCAGGTAAATAAGCCACGGAGGCAAGCCATCTTGATGCTATTCCGAAAAAGTGGACCAGAATTCATCTTCATCAGCGGTTTTTCCCTGGACAATGAGTGAACCAAGATGTTCAGCCTTACAACAGCCTAAATCCCCAAGAGAAGCGGATTTTAAAGAAAAAACAAAAAGGTTTTAAAATGATATTTCCTTTATTCTTACCCTCCAAATGGAAAGATTGGTATCTACTCTACCTTCCTCTGAAATGGTTCAAATGGTTGCCACAAACTGGTTTCATTTCTAAATTAAGGCTACACATTATTGTAAATCCTTATTTGTGTCTTTAGACTTTTTCTTTTTTTTTTGGTTTAGTGTTTTTTGCATTGTGTGGGAAGAGGTGCGGCTTTGAAGCAGTGCTGTGGACCAGGGAATCCGCACAAGAGGAGCAGAGTCTTAGGAGGGCTAAGAGCTTGAACTGACACACAAGAAGATGTTGATGGAGAGCGAATATTTCATCATAGGGATGGCCAGAATCCCAGGAGTGGACATGCCAGGGGAATCATCTCCGTGGGCACAAATGGAGTGGAGGGCATCTAGGGACGCTGAAGGGGCACCATGGAGAGATGGTTACCCAGCGATGGTGAGGACAGGAGCACACAGAGCCAAGTGAGGCTACAGACAATTTTAGCAAGACCCTTCAGATAAATCTCCAAAGCTAACACCCTGCCTGGTACACTCGGATTTAACTGGCAGCTGCCTTTGAACAAACCCAAATGGGAACCCTCCCTTTTAGCTTAAAGTAAGAGGGAGTTGCACTTCCTTGATTTTAGTGGTGTTTGTGGGCGGCTCTCTCTCTCTGTCCTGCCGGTCTACCGCCTTCACTGCTGGCCACTTTAAAGCCAACATCTTCAATGTGCAATGATTGGCTGCTTCTTCAGGATTGTCTAACCTCAAAGATTTTAATATTCTCATCTAGTTTATTTGAGGATAAAGCCATTCAAAAGTTTTGAAACTGCCAATAAACAAATGTTGCTTCACATAGGCTGCTTTACATTTAAATCAACAGAAAACAGAGCGATTCCAAAGGACTGGGGCAAGGTTGGGGCTTCTATGAATTCAATCTTGATAACAATTACTGAATGTTTTGAGGCAAGGGAAGGGAATAAAGTTGGCAAGTTCTTACCTTTCCTTTTGCTAGTAATTAAATAAATTCTGGTTTAGACAGCGTTCCAATGAGTGATAGATTCAAAATAACTGTTTTGCATAATTAGGTTCATTGCATCTGATTTATCAAATGCCAACATCACAGTGAATATTATCTCATGCTGGTATTTTCCAGGAATATATTTAAGTATGATACGCCTTGAGTTCTTGCTGTCAGTTCTTCCTACTTCTGAAGGTTTTGATAATATTCCAAGGACTTACAAGTGTAAAAAAACTAGGAAGCAGTCATTATATCCAAATGTCGTATAGTTAAATAAAAGTTATCCATCATAGATTTAGAGTTTTAACTTTATTGCTGTTCCTTGATTCTAAGCAGTTAAAAATATTCAATGATGAACACTAAAAGGACCTGCTTTTCTTTTAAGCTGTGACATGAGCTGAGGGTACATACAAAAATCCTCTTCTTACAAATGGGCATTAAGAAATGTTTACTCTCTTATTAAGATAAGGGCTATTTTGGTGGACATCAGAATTTCTATGTGCTGGTACAATGAAAAATGCAATAGTAAAATTATTAAATATTTGAATAGTATAATATACTTTCTTTTTTTATTATTATGTTCTTGATAGAACTGAAAGTTCACAGTGTTTCCCTGTGGAGACATTTCTGCAAAATACCTTTGCATATTTAAGTACTGTGCACAGCGCTGAAATGAAGCATTTTAAACTGAGCATTGTTTACACTCCTTTTATCCACTGTAATCAAGTTTTAGTGGCTCATGGGTGGGTGGGCACAGCTATTGGCATGAGAGGTAGAAGCAGGAGAAAAGAGGGACAAGGAATTAAAGGCTACAACTTCCAGAATTCATGCCTTTTACCACTCTTGCTCAAAAAAGCACATATCAGATCCTTACTACCAAGGCCTATTTGGGATTTTTCTGGTGATCCAGTGGCTAAGACTCTGAGCTCCCAACGCAAGAGGCCTGGGTTAGATCCCTGGTCAGGGAGCCAGATTCCACATGCCCCAACTATTGATCTTCCACGCTATAACTAAGACCCAGAGCAGCCAAATAAGTAAATGAATATATTTAAAAGAGTAAAACAAACAAAAATCAAGCCTATTTTATTTAGAGGCAATTTCAAGGAAAAAAAAAATTGTCACATCACCTGTTCTGGGACTGTGCTCCAAAATCTCACGCTGTTGCTGTTGTTTCAGTCTCCGAGTCATGTTCAGTTCTTTGGGACCCCAGGCACTGGCTGTAGCCCATCAGGCTCCTTTGTCCATGGGACTCCCCAGGCAAGAATTCTGGAGTGGGTTGCTATTTCCTTCTCCAGGGGATCTTCCTGACGCAGGGATTGAACCCACATCTCTTGCATCTCCTGCACTGGCAGGTGGCTTATTTGCCACTGAGCCACCAGGGAAGCCCACAAAATTACATGAGATGGTATATAGATTTGCTGATTCAAAACAACACACTTTTCTTTAGTAGTAATTTTCTTTTATCATTATGACCTACTTGACAGCGAGTCCTCATCATAACACTGGACTCAAAACACTACTAGTAAACATTTGCATCTTTGCCAGAAACTGGAGCAACGTTGTCATCACGAGAAAAATGTTAGAGAAACTCTGACTTTGTTAAAATGTCACAGATGTCAAGGCCAATTGTGGTGGTGGAGAACAGGTCTGAGAGCCTTGCCTTGAACAAGCTGAGGGCTCAGAACTGCAGTGTGGCAAAGGGCAGTGGAAACACAGATGGGCCAAAGAGAAAAGAAAAAGCAGATCCCACAGCCCAGACCAGCTGAATCAACTGGTCCCCAGCCATTGCAGACGTAGGTCATACAAGTGTAATCCCTGAGTGTCCAGAAGGCACTTAATGACTAATTTCTGCCACAAAAAGTACAGCATCCAACGTCAGTCATCTCTCAGTGCTCTCATATGCTTTTACTCGTCCTACTTCTCCACTTCACAAGACAAAGCTTGGGCCTAGAGAGCCCCAGCCCTGGCAATTTTCATATATATGTTTCTGAAATTAGTGGGTTTGAAGACTCCCACCTGAAGCATCAATGATCCATATGCAGGCTAACAGAGGTTGGGATCCAGGAGGGCTGAAGGGTATTGAAATAGCCCTGTGCAGGCCAGGCCCTCCTGCAGGTCCAGGAGCCCTGGAAGACTGGGAAGAACCTCACACTGATGCAGGACCAGGCTTGAGACAGTTGCTGCACAAGAGCCACCATGTGTCCTAGGACCTCAGTCATCAGCTCACTGCTGCTAGCGCTGGCTTGAAGGATGGTCAGATGGCTTAAATCAGGTCACTCCTGGCCACCTGGTGGTGGGGCTGGTGATGGGAGGTGAGCGGAAAGGTTTAGTTCTAGGCAGAGACATGTAACCAAGCAGGACCCTATGGGGTCTTCCTGGGACAGGCCCTACCCCACATGTCCTCTGCTGTAGTTCCTCTCTTAAATGCCAAGATAACAGTATCGGATGCACACTTCCTGAGTTGTTTTACAGATGCTAAGTGGAGAAAATTAACTACTTGATGACCATGAGCCCCTAGATCTATGGGCACTGTTATCTATCAGAGAATTGTTCTTGAGCTGATTACATATCCTGTGATCCAGTCTTTCTCACCTGGCTTTTAAAAATGCTTTGCTAAGAAACCCTTTAGGGAGCTTGGGTTATTTTGAATACGAGGCACTAATTCTTGCTGGCCCTGCAATAAGCCTTTCTCTACTCCAAATGCTCAACTTTGGGTTTGCTTGGCCTAACTGTGCATCAGGCACAGGAACTTGAGTTGGGTAATGGATGGATGTATGCTGAAGAATTGATGCTCTCAAATTGTGGTGCTGGAGAAGACTCTTGAGAGTCTCTTGGACAGTAAGGAGATGAAACCAGTCAATCCTAAAGGAAATCAACCCTGAATATTCATTGGAAGGACTGATGCTGAAGCTGAAGCTCCAATACTTTGGCCACCTGACCCAAAGAGCCAACTCCTTAGAAAAGACTCTGACACTGGGAAAGATTGAGGGCAGAAGGAGAAGGAGGTAACAGAAGGTGAGATGGTTCAGTGACATCACCAACTCAACGGACATGAGTCTGAGCAAACTCCAGGAGACAGGGAAGGACAGGGTGTGCTGCAATCCTTGGAGTCGCAAAGAGTCCGATTCGATTTAGCAACTGGGCTCCAGGGGCTCAAAGGGATGAGCAGAACGGACCCCTGGAAAGTGGAGGCAAACTAGACTCAGGATATCCCCTGCTGCTCTGTAGGCATCTTCACTCCAGCACAACCATCGACATAATCAGTTCCTACACAGAAATGTAAGCAGATAGGTTAGAGGGTCCCTGGAGAAAGACAGTCAGGAATGACTCTCTTGACATAAAAGAACCCATTTTGGCCTAAGCCATTTTGTGATCTAAGCCTGGCTGCAATGCTTGCTTTTGAACAGGTCTCAGTAATTAATGACCTTAAAGGAGGGAAGGGAGAAACAATGGAGGGGCATTCAAGAAGCACAGTGCAGCCTTGGGGCAGGGTTCTGGCTCCTCAACAGATACACACAACAATATACCTGTGAGTTCCGCAGAAACCTGGCCCCATCCAGGGAGAGGATGGAATGGTGCTGCTGACCCTCCTCACTTCAGTCGACTAAAGCTTGGACTCTGTTAACCTGATGACATAATTCTGTGCTGATTTTCCTCTGCTCGAGCCCTCTCATGAATATGCATATACCTTTAGCTTAAAACTTTCCTGTTCAGATAGAGCTTCGGGAAAGATCCCTGTGTTTGTACTTGCTGCAAAAAATAAATCCTTCCTTCTCCCAGCTTCTGGCTTGGTTGTGTCTATTGGCCCAAGAGGGGAACCCAGTTTTGGGGGAACAGAAACTTGAAAGTATGGCTCCCCTTCCAATTCTATACACAAAAGCAGACCTTAGGAGCACAGGTGTATAATAATGTCTAACAATTTGAACTAAGCTCTAATAGCATCTAAGGTAGTAATTTTATCGCTCTTTACTGTGTCAGTTTTTCCCAAAAAACTGAAATAAGAAGACACGGTCTGGACTCCAGAACTGTGTTTAACCATCTGAGCAAATCAAGGAAAGTCACTGAACCTCTCTGAGCTCTGGTTTCCTCCAGCATAAAAATACATATAAGAATGCCTGCATTTGTATGGCGTGGCATTGTGGGAGGATCAAGGAGCGAGAAATCAGCGTGAAGGGCTCTGCAATTGATAAAGCTGCATAAAAACAGGTACTCTCACATCATTTGATCTTAGAGTCAAGGAATTATTATGTTAATTGTTAATATACATCTTTTGATTGAAAAAAAAACAACCAAACTCTATAACTTAAACTATCAAAATATCCAAAAACAACTTGAGGTTTAAGATTTTTGAAATATTATAAGCAAAAGAAACTTTGATAATTTTGTGAAGTATTACTGCAAAATGTAAATCTTACGGCTTTATTTTTCTTAAAAAATTAGTGTTGCTTTTGAATGGATAATAGCAAAGAATAAAGGAGCAAAGGAAGTTCAAAATGGGAAGAAACACTGACATGACCAAGGGAAGGTGGAATCCTTTTTAGAAAAGGGATATGACATAAATGAAACCTGCAGAGGGAAGATAACAAACATCTGCTGATCCAGGAGGAAGCCAGCGACCGACGCGCAGGGAGCTCTTGAGATGGAAAATAATTACGAAGCTGCAAGGGTCAAGCGTCGTCAGTGCATCGTCTGCCTCACGCCTCCAGCCCCACATTTTCCTTGGGCCAGAGAATTCAACCGGCTCTGTTCCATTTGACCAGCGACAGAAAACACTTATATTTAGACTGACTTGCAAATGAATTTCTATCTGCTAGATTTTATTTAGAGTGTGTACACGTGCCAGCTAATCCATGTTGATGGATATATTCACTGATTCAACACCTATTTACCGAGTGAGCGACTTCTAGAAGTTTTGGACACCATCATGCTTAAGAGGAGAAAGTTCCTTGCCTTGAAAATAAGTCAGTCATCACATTTAGAGATGAAGGTACTGAAGGAAAATAAAGTAGGGTGAGGAGAGTGGTCAGTGTCAGAGGGCATACTGTTTTGATAAGGTAGTCATGAACCTTCTTTTTGAGGGCTCACATTTCAGCAGAAAACTTCATAAGAGAGCCATGCTGGAGGAAGCATGTGTGTTTCTCACACAGAGGGGACCAGCAGGGAAAGCAAAGGCTCTCTGTAGGAGTCACTTTATAGTATTTACAGCAGTGATTTTATCATTCATTTAATCCACGTTGTCTTTAAAAAGAAATGCCAGTTAGTATGTGAACTCTTTACAAGTTCATACCACAAATGATCATAAAAACTGAACAGATACTTTTTGACTCAAAATTTCACAGTCACAGTAGCCATATTTTAAGCCAAAGAATTTGAAATATTCAACAGGAGATCACACATAAGAAGCTCATGAGAACTGCACAACAAAGATTCAGCTCAAATACATACATATAGATATGCATTTGAATTGTCATTCCTTAGAATATGATTAATTCTCAAACCTTTATTTATTCCTTGCAGATTTATCTGCAAGACTCTTAAAAGTGCTGATTCCTGAGCACAACATCCTCCAAAGTCTAACTCGGTCCATCTGAGCAGACAGTTGTTGCTGTTTAGTTGCTAAGCCGTGTCCAATTCTTTCATGACCCCATGGACTGTAGCCCACCACGTTCCTCTGCTCATGGGATTTCCTGGGCGAGACTACTAGGTGGACGTTTCCTTCTCTAGGGTATCTTCCCAATCGAGGAATCAATTCGTGTCTCCCACACTGGCAAGTAGACTCTATACAACTAAGCCATCTGGTGAGTCCAAGCAGGGAGTAGCAATGTGTATTTAATGGGCACCACCATGCTTCCTCGGATGGCTTAGCTGGTAAAGAATCCGCCCGCAGTGCGGGAGACCTGGGTTCGATCCCTGGGTTGGGAAGATCCCCTGGAGAAGGGAAAGACTACCCACTCCAGTATTCTGGCCTGGAGAATTCCATGGACTGTACAGTCCATGGGATTACAAAGAGTTAGATACGACTGAGTGACTTTCACTTTTCGCTTTTCACCATGCCTCACCTTTCTCCTGCAGAAATCACCCTGACAGCCTCCCTGTCCCAGACAAAGCGGAGAGGGAAGGCATATCCCAAAGACAGAAATCTGTATCTAATATGTTATTACCCTCCATTTACACTTCTTGCTTTCTTCAAATAGTATCATTCACTACCACTAATGCCAATTACTTTATTGACTAGAATGAAACAGATTCATTCTCTTTTCATGGGGGTCCATTCACATTCTCTTAATTTCTAGACTATACAATTTCTGGTTCTCTAATTCAACAAGAATTCACTTGCTTTCTCACAGAAACAAATGGTTGCATGCTTTCATGTGGAAGTAGCAGTACTAGGTTCTGAAGGACACATTGCCATTGACTTGTTTCCTTCAAATTTGGAAGCCAGTTTCACATGCTCATTTGCAAAGAAATGGAAGGAGAAAAAGAAGGACCTAAATGACATATCGATCAGTACAGCAAGCTGACTCGAGGAGTGTGTGGCCAGACGGCGGAGTTGAGCACTTTCATTTCTGAGAGAGAGAAAGAGTTGTCTGCAGAAGAAGACAGCTTATCATGCTACATAGAAGACTCAAAAGTAAAATCTAAGAATTCAGTTTTTTTTTTTTTTTGTAAACCATGCAATCAGTTCATACACGCTATTTATGAGTAAAACCACATCTTCAAAGGGCAAAGTAGGACTTTTATAGAGACGTGTAGAGCCTGGAAGAAAAGGAGGTTTCCTTTCGCAGATCCCCACTATACCTCTTTCCTTGCTGGGGGCTCTGACTTCCAGGTATGTTCCTACAGATACGCCGGCATCACTAAGCGACGTGGCCAAGTAGCACAGCCTGTGCAGGCAGGACGCATTCTCTCTGTGAGACTTTCTGACTAGTTCAAAGTGGACTAGTTCTAGTGGACTTTGAATGTCTCAAAAAGTCTGGCTTGTTATTTGTTATCATTAAACTCCCGGGAGAAAAAAATGCCCTCAGCAAATGAGTACTATCAGAAATACATAAATTTACATAATTTTGGTGAATGCTATACTTCTGGCACGTGATGAGAAGAGCCGACTCATTTTTCAATAAAAGACCTTAATGCTGGGAAAGACTGAGGGCAGGTAGAGAAGGGGGTGAGACAGGATAAGATGGTTGGATGGCATCACTGACTCAATGGACATGAGTTTGAGCAAACTCTGGGAGTTGGTAAAGGACAGGGAAGCCTGGTGTGCTGTAGTCCATGGGATCGAAAAGAGTCAGATATCACAGTGTCTGAACAACAATAAAGTTGTAAATTGGTACAGGAGTAGGAAGTAGAGCTTGAATTTTGATTTGTGTCAAAAGCAAAAATCAAGAATGAAACAATTAAGTATTATATTGACTATTTCTCACATTTAAGGTATAATATTTGCATAATTTGCAATTTAATTCCAGTATTTAAAAGATCCCCAAACAATTCCTGTACAACCTGAGTCAAGTCCATATGCTAAATTTCATTTGAAAATGATCATCATTTATTGAATTAGTTTAATGCCTTATATTGGTATAAATGTTAAAATACATGGACACATTTCCTACATATATGCCATGAACCATATTTATTGGAAGGGAAATTATTAATTCATTTGTACTCAATGATGAAACTGCATTGAAGATTAATAATTTTAGTGTAATGGGCCACCTGATGATATAAAATGATTCTATGATAAGTGTGTTCTGGAAAGCAAAGAATGCCGCCCCATTTCATCTCCTTCATAAAACCCTAAATTTTCCGATATTTTGCTGATATAATACAGCCTTGCTGCTATCGTGAAGACTGCTCACACTGTCTCTGAAAACAAATCTAACATAGAAGCATTTGCTCCTGTAATTTTCTTGACAAAGTTTCCAATACAACTTATTGTAATTACAACACTTCACCTCACCTTTTACTAAATGAACAGAGTCATCTACTGGGACTCAAACACTTTCCAGTAAGAATAATTAAGGCCAAAATCCCTGGCCAGTGTATCCCTGTGATTTTGCTCCCTTGTCTTTCCTCTCTAACCATAAGCGTTTCTTCCCAAAGCTGTTAGAAAAACGGGCTTCTTCTGTATCCCTGGCCAGTGTATCCCTGTGATTTTGCTCCCTTGTCTTTCCTCCCTAACCATAAGCGTTTCTTCCCAAAGCTGTTAGAAAAACGGGCTTCTTCTGTGCAATTCCTTTTGCACAGGCGGGCACGTGCACAGTCATGAGACAGGGGAATGAAGTGTGAACAGTGTGTAATCCGATACCTCTGCACCCTGAGGATGGACCATTGCCGTTTTCATTTTCAGTCCAGGGTCGTGTGGCTCATGTCCACACTGAAGGATGGTATTCTGTGTCACACACAACTCCAAGTAAAGAGCCCGAGGAAACATACCTGTCTCAGATGGCACTGTGGTACTAGTGAAACACACAAGATACACAGTGTTGATCTGGCACCATCTCTTCACTTTTTTATCTCAGGGAAGGTAGGCAGTAGCTCTGAGTGGACCAGCAATAGTGTTTCAGTATTTCTCAAAAAGTCCCCGATTAATATTTAGGTTCTGACTCAACAGGTTTGGGGAAGAGCCTGAAGTCCTTCATTTTTAACAAGTTCTTGGGCAATTTTGGTGTTGCGGGTCCACAGACCTCCCTGTGAGAAGCCAGGATGTATTGATTTAGCTATGCTTGTGTATCTCGGTTGCTAGACGTTTTCAACCCTGGCGTACTTCTAGAGCCCTGGACACACTTTGATACCCACACAGACACTCTTCTTTATCAACGAGATGGATAAAACTCCATGAGTGTCATTTTATTTTTCTACAGCTACTTCTCAAAACCCTACCAGTGCAGTGTTCCCACTGTATACCTGGAGTCTGGTTCAGACCCAGTTGCCAGGGATAATTATGAATCTTTCCAAGAAAAAGAATCCAGGACAAGGTGCTCCTGACCCATCGTTTTTGTTATATCAAGATGTAAAAACAGACTCTGGCTGCAAGGGAGGGGAAGTCTTCATTCTGCTTTACCAAGACTGACTGTTGTGGGGGGACGAAAACTCAGTTTTCACTTTTGTGCATGTTGTTTTTGCCCAAAGGGCACAGACGACATTCTCAATGGATGGACAAGGAGAAGGGTTGCATCAGTGAAAGTAGGTATGCAATTTTCTTCATAAATCGCTTTAAACATTTTGAAAAATATCTGTACTAAGATGTTTTGCATCTCAGCATCTTAAACAGAAGACTTTTCCTCAGATTGTATTAGGCATATCATAGACAGAGGCACAAATTCCTTTTCAAAATTACAAGTGTGCATGCTCAGTTATGCCCAGCTCTTTGTGACCCCATGGATCGCAGTCCACCAGGATCCTCTGTCCATGGAATTTTTCAGGCAAGGATACTGGAGCAGTTTGCCATTTCCTAATTCTTTTAAAAATTAGATATTTGTGAAAACACAAACTTCAAATATTCTCCCTGTATCATTTTTATACTGCTTTCCATGTTCCTCCCACCAAATGGCCTTAGTGGTAACTCCAGAAGAAGTAGGCACCATTAACTCTCAATATAATTTGGGGTGGGGGGAACAGGCAAATAAACTCTTTCATAGATGAGTCATTTTCTATATTTACATTGTATAATTTCTGTATATTTCTGTATTAAAGTTTTATTACTTTAATCAACATAATACTTGGCATATGAAAAAAGGGTTTGAGAGGAGAGGAATTATTCTGTGTAATAAACAGTTCCAAGGAATGAAGTTCTTCCTTGATTCTTTTCTGGTTAAAAGCTTTTAATATGTGTATGTGTATGACTGTGTTTTAGAATCCAATTAGCCACTGAACTATACATGAGTAATTACTATTTGAATACTGGTTATATTAAAACATTAATTCCCTAATAAATGCATGATTGATGAGACCTATGTATAGTTATAATTCTCCCACCCACCTTTCATCTGTTACTTTAGAAATGGTTATTAAATCACCAATTGCTGTGGTACAATAGTGATGTTACAGGTACCTTCCTAGTACAGAAACTGGTACTCACTCCTCCAGTGCAAAATAAATGCTACATATGCTAGAAGACTGTCAAGGTGAAGAGCCTGTCTGGGGCAACATCAATCACAACCAGCTGCTGACTCAGCCACAGAGGGGACTGCGGCATGATCTGCTTCTTACCAGCTGAACTTACGCCCTGAGTGAATGTGAGTGTGTGTGTATATGTGTGTGTGCACACTTAACTCCTAGGGAGGGGTTGACTTCTTTAAGATGCTGCCAGTCCATTCAAGGAGAGCGAAGGTTGAAGCCAGAAACACCAGGAAATACAGACATCGTTCCAGGTTACGATAGACTCCCCCTCTTCGCCAGCATAGCACCTGTGGGCTCAGGCACCATCCAGGAAGCCAAACAGGAAAAATCAAGGCTGACAAGTCTGCGTGAAGACTGTTGTTGTTGTTCAGTCGCTCAGTCGTGTCCGACTGTTTGTGACCCCATGGACTGCAGCACAACAGGCCTCCTTATCCCTCACCATCTCCTGGAGTTTGCCCAAGCTCATGTCCATCTGAGATAATTATAAGCAAATAATTATAAGCAAAGATAATTATAAGTGAAAATAATTATAAGCAAACAGATATTTGAAGAGCTGCTCAAGTCCACTGAGTGAAGACCATTAATGGTTTTCTTCGGGTTCCTTTTCCTACCAAGTCTGGGGGTTCCTAGGCAGGTCCTTGGTGTACACAGACACCGCACACAAGCACTGTCTGTTGTTATGATCACTTGCATCTTTGGAGTCAGACACAGAGAGTGATGAGCTCTCCAGGGGAGTCTGTGACATTTCAGAGATGGCTGTCTGGGTCTCCGATAATATTTTAACTGATGCCTAAAAGCATAGGAAGCCACTTTCCAAAGCTTTGAGAAACTCAGTGGTGAGAGAACAGGTGAGAGAAAAATGTGTACCTTACACACTTTTAGCTTCCCTGGTGGCTCAGATGGTAAAGAGCCCGCCTGCAATTCAGGAGACCCGGGTTCAATCCCTGGGTCGGGAAGATCTCCTGGAGAAGGAAATGGCAACCCACTCCAGTATTCTTGCCTGGAGAATTCCATGGACAGAAGAGCCTGGCAGGCTACAGTCCAACAGGCAGCAAAGAGTCGGACACGACAGAGTGACTAACGCTTTCGCTTTATACATTTTTAATACTCATCGAGCCAAGTTTTTCTGTTAGCTGTTGGTAACTTTTTCATGCTTCACTCACCTTGAAGAGAACCTGGCATCTCTTTGTGTTCATACTTCACTTCATCATATGGATGATTTTCAATTATTGATGGGCTATAAGACTTTCACCAATTAGTGAGCTCTATAATAGTCGAAGATACTTGTTGAATGTTGACTAGGCGAAGTGTAGTGAGGAGTTCTGAAATATGCAGAGGGCTCAGTTGCCCTTAGGGAAACTGTTAACCCATTTAAATAAATGCTCTGCCTCTTCTGGTTAAAGGAAAATTCACTATACATTCTTTTTTTGTATCAAAGTTAGTGCTTTCATAATAGGCATATAGATCTGCTTGATATCAGCCTTTAGAGATTTTAGGTATTTCACTTTAGTTCAGTTCAGTTCAGTTGCTCAGTCGTGTCTAACTCTTTGTGACCCCATGAACCGCAGCAGGCCAGGCCTCCCTGTCCATCACTAACCTCCTGGAGTCCACCCAAAATCATGTCCATTGAGTCAGTGATGCCATCCAACCATCTCATCCTCTGTCATCCCCTTCTCCTCCTGCCCTCAATCTTTCCCAGCATCAGGGTCTTTTCCAATGAGTCAACTCTTCGCATCAGGTGGCCAAAGTATTGGAGTTTCAGCTTCAGCATCAGACCTTCCAATGAACACCCAGGACTGATCTCCTTTAGGATGGACTGATCGGATCTCCTTGCAGTCCAAGGGACTCTCAAGTCTTCTCCAATACCACAGTTCAAAAGCATCAATTCTTCGGCGCTCAGCTTTCTTTATAGTCCAACTCTCGCATCCATACATGACTACTGGAAAAACCATAACCTTGACTAGGTGGACCTTGGTCGGCAAAGTAATGTCTCTGCTTTTAAATATGCTGTCTAGGTTGGTCATAACTTTCCCTCCAAGGAGTAAGCATCTTTTAATTTCATGGCTGCAATCACCATCTTCAGTGATTTTGGAGCCCCCCAAAAGTAAAGTCTCTCACTGTTTCTCCATCTATTTGCCATGAAGTGATGGGACCGGATGCCATGATCTTCATTTTCTGAATGTTGAGCTTTAAGCTAACTTTTTCACTCTCCTCTTTCACTTTCATCAAGAAGCTTTTTAGTTCCTCTTCACTTTCTGCCATAAGGGTGGTGTCATCTGCATATGTGAGGTTATTGATATTTCTCTCGGCAATCTTGATTCCAGCTTGTGCTTCTTCCAGCCCAGCATTTCTCATGATGTACTCTGCATAGAAGTTAAATAAGCAGGGTGACAATATACAGCCTTGATGTACTCTTTTTTCTATTTGGAACCAGTCTGTTGTTCCATGTCCAGTTCTAACTGTTGCTTCCTGACCTGCATACAGATTTCTCAAGAGGCAGGTCAGGTGGTCTGGTATTCCCATCTCTTTCAGAATTTTCCACAGTTTATTGTGATCCACACAGTCAAAGGCTTTGGCATAGTCAATAAAGCACAAATAGATGTTTTTCTGGAACTCTCTTGATTTTTCAATGATCCAGCAGATGTTGGCAATTTGATCTCTGGTTCCTCTGCCTTTTCTAAAACCAGCTTGAATATCTGGAAGATCACAGTTCACGTATTGCTGAAGCCTGGCTTGGAGAATTTTGAGCATTACTTTACTAGCGTGTGAGATGAGTACAATCGTGCAGTAGTTTGAGCATTCTTTGGCATTTCCTTTCTTTGGGATTGGAATGAAAACTGACCTTTTACAGTCCGGTGGCCACTGCTGAGTTTTCCAAATTTGCTGACATAGTGAGTGCAGCACTTTCACAGCATCATCTTTCAGGATTTGAAATAGCTCAGCTGGAATTCCATCACCTCCACTAGCTTTGTTCACAGTGATGCTTTCTAAGGCCCACTTGACTTCACATTCCAGGATGTCTGGCTCTAGGTCAGTGATCACACCATCGTGATTAACTGTGTGGTGAAGATCTTTTTTGTATAGTTCTTCTGTGTATTCTTGCCACCTCTTCTTAATATCTTCTGCTTCTGTTAGGTCCATACCATTTCTGTCCTTCACTGAGCCCATCTTTTCATGAAATGTTCCCTTGGTATCTCTAATTTTCTTAAAGAGATCTCTAATCTTTTCCATTCTATTGTTTCCCTCTATTTCTTTGCATTGATGGCTGAGGAAAGCTTTCTTATCTATCCTTGCTATTCTTTGGAACGCTGCATTCAAATAGGTATAGCTTTCCTTTTCTCCTTTCCTTTTCTCTTCTTTTTACAGCTATTTGTAAAGCCTCTTCAGAGAGCTAATTTTGCTTTTTTGCATTTCTTTTTCCTGGGGATGGTCTTGATCCCTGTCTCCTGTACAGTGTCACAAACCTTTGTTCATAGTTCATCAGGCACTCTGTCTATCAGATCTAGTCCCTTAAATCTATTTGTCACTTCCACTGTATAATCATAAGGGATTTGATTTAGGTCATACCTGAATGGTTTAGTGGTTTTCCCCACTTTCTTCACTTTAGTTATCCCACATCAAATCAAAGTTTATCCATATATAAAGTACATATATATAGACACATATAAATGTATTCACATATACTTAAGGGTATTCCTGGTGGCTTAGACTATAAAGAATTTGCCTGCCATGCAGGAGACCTGGGTTTCATTCCTGGGTTGAGAAAATCACCTGGAGAAGGGAATGGCAACCCCAGTCCAAAACGCTTGCCTGGAGAATTCCATGGACAGAGGAGCCTGGCAGACTACAGTCCATGGATTGTAAAGAGTCAGACACAACAGAGCAACTAACACTTCCACTTTTCATATATACATAGATGTGTGCATAGTGTTTTTCGCCAAATACTTTTTTAAAGATTTTTTTTTAACGTGGACCATTTTTAAAGTCTTTACTGAATTTGTTACATATGGCTTCTGTTTTATGTTTTGTCATTTTGGCTGCTAGGCATGTGAGATTTTAGCTCCCCAATGAGGGATCAAACCCACACCCCTGCATTGGAACGTGAAGTTTTAACCACTGGACCACCAGGGAAGTTCTTGTCATATATTTAAAATATAGATAATAGGCAGAAATTATATGTATTATACATAACATATATATTCTGTGTAACATGGACTAAAATATACAACCAAGTTTTTAAAATTATGAAATGAAATTAACATGACCTTGTAAATAGCTATACTTTATTAAAATAAATTTTTAAAAAATTATAAAAATGCCCATTGGTTAAATGTCATGGCAGAAAGGATTTGACGCAGGTTGGGTAGCCAATAAACTCCATTCTGAAAGCTTTGAGTTATTAATTATTGAGGGCTATTTTCACAGCTACTAAAAGAGTTGGGTCTCTCCATAATTCCTCTTGCCTAGATAAAAAGAAAAAAAAAATGTTTAAAAGAAGCTTTCTGTTTGCTAAGGCAGAGATACTGGTTCACTAAGATCACTGAACTGATGCTGACACTTAAAGTGAGTGGCTACCACAGACATCTGTTTGCCCAAATTAATCCATACCTATGGAGAAGGCAATGGCACCCCACTCCAGTACTCTTGCCTGGAAACTCCCATGGACAGAGGAGCCTGATAGGATGCAGTCCATGGGGTCGCAAAGAGTCGGACACGGGACATGACTGAGTGACTTCACTTTCACTTTTCACTTTCATGCTTTGGAGAAGGAAATGGCAACCCACTCCAGTGTTCTTGCCTGGAGAATCCCAGGGATGGGGGAGCCTGATGGGCTGCCATCTGTGGGGTCGCACAGAGTTGGACACGACTGAAGCGACTCAGCAGCAGCAGCAGCAGCAGCAGCATGACCTAAAATGCATAAGCACCATAGAGAACCAGAAGTACTTTACCATCAGTGTTCCCTCGACTTTCAGTTCAGAGGCATGGGGCCTGAAAATCGGGAGAAACTCACACCAGGGGTCAGACGCAAGCCAGGCTTTCTCATTGTTGGGTTCTGGGGACTCACTAGGAATCCATTCTGTTACATCTTTCTCTGATTCAACATTATATATGAGCATTTGCCAGCAGACTGTTTCTACTAGCTGTCCATGTGATCAGCAGGACTGAAGAAATAAGTAACTTTTGAGTCCAGGACCAGGGGAACATGTGGCTGCACATCACCTGGCCCTTTTTTCAATGAGGGCAGAGGGAAATATCCTGAGAGCTGGCTCATTTCTGGGGTCGGAGAACTTGTCCCCTGCTTTTTAAAAATTATTTTTATTGGAGTATAGTTGATTTACAGTGCTGTGTCAGCCCCAAGTGTACAGCAAAGTGAATCAGTTATACATACACGTATATCCACTCTTTTTTTAGATTCTTTCCCCATATAGGTCATTACAGAGTATTAAGAAGAGCTCCCTGTGCTCTACAGTAAGGTCCTTCTTTTACTTATTTATTTTTGGTGGGACTTCCCTGATGTCTTGGTAAAGAATCCACCTGCAATGCAGGAGAGTCTGGTTCAATAGTTGGGTCAGGAAGATCCCCTGGAGAGGGACCAGCTATCCACTCCAATATTCTTTCCTGGGAAACCCCATGGACAGAGGAGCCTGGTGGGCTATAGTCCACATGGTCTCAAGACTTAGACACGACTTAGGGGCTAAACCCCATTTATTTTTGGTCACACTGCATAATATCAGATCCTTGCTTTAATCCATTCCTCTTCAATCTTCTCACACCCTCACCTTGCCTCCAATCTCCATCATCTCAAACAGTTACTCCCTTGCCCCTGGGGTCCTCACTCCAAGTGAAAAGAAGCTTACAAGATGTTTCATACACTTTTAACCAATATCTAACCCATCCATCCCTAGCTGTACCCTCTTCTACCGTTTGAACCTGTTCAGCTGCACTTTATTAAACCTAGCCTCAAATGCTGCCTTTTCAGGGACCCTTTCCCCATCCCTCCTACCTGGACATGCCTCTCCCTCCAGGGATGTCCTGAGACCCTGGTCCTCTCTCATAGCTCTTCATACCACAAGTTACTTCTGAATTGATGTCATTCTACCCCTTCCGGTCAAGGGAGAACCATGGCGTCATGAGCACCATCTTATTTAAATGTGAATGCCCAATAGACTGGGCTGACGTCATGATTCTGCAGAGTAACAGTAGTTATCATTTCCTGAACCTCCCTTTTTCTCACCACACAAGGTTTATTCATCTACGTATGTCTGTGTATGCTTAGTCATGTCTGACTCTTTTTGACCCCATGAACTGTGGCCCGCCAGGCTCCTCTGTCCATGGGGATTCTCCAGGCAAGAACACTAGAGAGGGTTGCCATTTTCTCTCCCAGGGGGTCTTCTTGACCCAGGGATCGAACCGGCCTCTCTTGGGTCTTCTGCATTGAGCAGGTGTATTCTTTACCAACTGTGCCACCTGGGAAGCCCTTATTCATCCATGTGTGTGCTGTGCTTAGCTGTTCAGGTCCGTCTGACTCTTTGTGACCCCATGGGCTGCAACCTGCCAGTCTCCTCTGTTTATGGAATTCTCCAGGCAAGAATCCTAGAGTAGGCTGCTATGCCCTCCTCCAGGGGATGTTCCCAACCCAGGGATAGAACACAGGTCTCCCACACTGCAGGCGGATTTTTTTACTGACTGAGCCACCAGGAAAGCCCCCTTATTTCTTATTCATTCATATGGTATTACTAACAAAGAAAGTCAGTGTGGTCAGGATACACAGCAGAGGCAGCTTGAGTGGAAACCATGGAAGTATAAGTTTCTTGATCCCCAAAAGATTTCATCAGTGAACCCACAGAGGGAGCAGAGTTCTCATCAGTACTGGACACTTTTAATATGCAGACATGCAAATAAGCAATTGACAGGCATGATTCTCAATCTCATATGACCTTTGCTATGACAGTATAATGGCTGCAGCACTGTTATCCTCACTACAGGAAATGCAAGCAATCTCAGAGAAGCCCCATTCTGTTCCCCAAACAAGCCTGGCATGATTTCACCTCAGGACCTTTGCACTGGCTGTTCCCTCTGTCTGGTACATCCAGGTGTTTGCTTAATGGACATCTTGCGGTGGAGAGCTTGGCCACCCTGCCCTAGGACATCTCTGCTTCTCTCAGTCCTCCTTTCCCTGGCACTTCTCACCATCTAATATCCTATCAGCATCAGACCATCACCTGTAACAGAACAGGTGTTTTGGTCTCTGTTGTTCACAGGTGTGTGGTAACACCTGAGAGAGCACCCAGCACAAGATAAGTGGTCAGGAAAGACTTACTGGGCTCAACCCAGCTATCCAGGGTCAAGGAGCTGGTAAGTAATGGAATCAAGATATGTGCACACATCTGTCTAGCTCCTCAATCCATGCTGGTGACCACTGCCTCCTGTATTTATGAAACTCAATAGGACTGAAAGTAAATTCATTACCCTTACTCATCTTTCTACTACTACTATTAAGTCACTTCAGTCGTGTCCGACTCTGTGTGACCCCATAGACGGCAGCCCACCAGGCTCCCCCGTCCCTGGGATTCTCCAGGCAAGAACACTGGAGTGGGTTGCCATTTCCTTCTCCAATGCATGAAAGTGAAAAGTGAAAGGGAAGTCGCTCAGTCATGTCCGACTCTTCGAGACCCCATGGACTGCAGCCTACCAGGCTCCTCCATCCATGGGATTTTCCAGGCAAGAGTACTGGAGTGGGGTGCCATTGCCTTCTCCGACTCATCTTTCTACTTATTCTTAAATATTGAAATTACACAGACTCCTCTGGAATTTCCCCAATATTCCATTCATGATTGTCCACATTAATATGTTGAGTCCCACCTTTCCTGCTGCCCAGATGTCTCCTCACCCTGACTCCTTCAGGGGCAACTCTTCATAGCCCTTCTGGTCAGTACACATTGCTTCTTTGGGTACCATGCTTTCCTCTTGTTTTATGCCCTTATTTAGCTAAGAATACATCATCCAATTGTGGTCACATTTAGGAAAGGGTGCCTAGGAGACAGATTTCATGAGCACTTGCAAGTCTGAAAATATCTCATACTGTTTTTTAGAGATGATGGATAATTGAGCTATGCATGGGTTTTCAGTTCAGCTGCTCAGTCATGTCCAACTCTTTGAGACCCCATGGACTGCAGCACACCAGGCTTCCCTGTCCATCATCAACTCCCAGAGCTTGCTCAATCTCATGTCCATCAAGTTGGTGATGACATCTAACCATCTTATCCTCTATCATCCCCTTCTCCTCCTGCCTTCAATCTTTCCCAGCATCAGGGTCTTTTCCAATGAGTCCATTCTTTGCATCAGGTGGCCAAAGTATTGGAGTTTCCGCTTCAGCATCAGTCCTTCCAGTGAATGTTCAGAACTGATTTCCTTTAGGATGGACTGGTTGGACCTCTTTACAGTCCAAGGGACTCTCAAGAGTCTTCTCTGACACCACAGTCCAAAAGCATCAATTCTTCGGTGCTCAGCTTTCTTTATAGTCCAACTCTCACATCCATACATGACTACTGGAAAAAACACAGCTTTGATTAGACGGACCCTTGTTGGCAAAGTAATTTCTCTGCTTTTCACATGTTGTTTAAATTGATCATAGTTTTTATTCCAAGGAGCAAAGTGTCTTTTAATTTTATGGCTGCAGTCACCATCTGCAGTGATTTTGGAGCCCCCAAAAATAAAGTTTCTGTTTGCACTGCTTCCCCATCTATTTGCCATGAAGCGGTGGGAGCAGATGCCAGGATCTTAGTTTTTTGAATGCTGAGTTTTAAGCCAACTTTTTCACTCTTCTCTTTCACTTTCATCAAGAGGCTCTTTAGGTTGAAATTCTTTTTTAGGACATCACCTGAATGTTCTTTTTCCTCCAGCGTCACTACTGCAAGTCAGGTGCCATCTGTTTTATTCCTCTCCAGAGGTTTCAGAGTCTTTTTATGTTGGTGCTATGAAGTTTCATGATGCAGAAGATGAAATATTTTGTATTCCAAGCAAAGGGTATTTCCTACGAGGACACAGGTCCCCTGGCTCTTAGGAATTGCTCTGCGTTACTCCACTGATAATTTGCTTTTCTGCATTTTTCTCTCTGAGGCTGCAGTAATATGTCAGATCTCCTGGGTTTGTTCCTTTATGGCTCTTGCTGCAGTTTTCTCTATCTCTTTCTCTTTATGTGCTGCCTTCCCAGTGATTTCCTTGACTATGTCCCACTCTTCTATCAAATTTTTTAATGTGGGTAGTTAGATTTTTACAGCCTCAAAAAGATTTTCTTGTTCTTTGATCCTTTCACATATCAACTCAATTCTTTCTTAATAAATATAAGATCTTCTTAAATCCTGCTCAGTCCTAAACCTAAGTTTTAGCTTGTCTCTTTTCATCCTGCACTCCCTTTTCTATAAATCATCTCTGTTTCTTCCAAGAGACAGTTCACTTTTCTGGTTTTCTTTTTCATGCCACTAATTCACCCAAATTCCTTAGTAATCCTTGGTAATTCCTCATATTTGAGAAAGAGAAACCCAGGGCTGGCTTCTTCTGCTATGGCATGAACAGAAATGCTTTTCACTGTGTGTCTTTGTATTAGAACTGATGAGAAGAGTGGAGCCTACAGGCTGGCCATCCTTCTGCAGAATGAGACAGTGGAGGGCAGCTCCGGGTGTCAGCTCACCACCCCCCAAGCCTGTATGAAGTGAACTTTCTCTAGGCCACCAGCTGCTGTAACTCAAGTCTACCTTTCTCAGGCACTTTGTTCAGTTTCTTCAAGAGACCACGCCTAGTCCTCTGCCTGGAGGAAGCATTGGCCAGAGGGTCATCATCTTGGTGGGAGGGAGGGGGTGAGATAGGAGGAGGGAATCATGGTCTCAAGCGCTGACTTTAAATCCCTCCATCTCAAGCCTCACTTCTCTCCAGCACCCCAGCTCTTAAGGCTGAGCTTGTCCAAGTATTCACACAAGACAGCTGGTCCAACTCCTAGACATGCAGATTCCTGGGAGAAACTTCCACATTTTCATTGCTTATCACTCCTATCTATTTTGCTTTCTAAAACATTTTCAATGACTTGCTTATTGGTGACACCCACCTTCCAGTCTCTCTGTTCTGTCTCTTCTGTGACTTCATTCCCCGTTGTATTTAATTCTGTACTCTATATTTCAGAGGGTCTGAGGCTCGGAGAGGCTAATGAGTGGAGAGAGTCATGTCACCTTAACTGTTATCCAAGGTTCACTGTCATTTTTAAAACGTACATGTTTCCAGTTAAATTACAGTGTGATCAATATCATGTAAGTATCGAACAGGGAACAGGCCAGCCTAGAAGGCTACATAAAGATGCTGCTCTCAAAAGAACAAAAAGTTTACCCCATTTTAACTAGCAAGGTTACCAGGCGGTAGAGAGAGAAGGGAAGATACTTGTTTCCATGAATCAACAAAAAGGAACCAACCCATCAGGAAAGCCTTTGTGGCCCCTAGCATCCCAAACATTTACTTACTGATACAGCTACTCACTGTACAGAAAATGGGTGATGAAAAGATACACTCCCTGTTGCTTATCTGACCTGGATGGACATCAACTGTACAGAAATCAGATACTATGTTGCAATCAAATGCTGCACAGAGTGGTTTTCAAAGGAATGTCTCAGAGTCTGGGTCTCCAGGAAGAGGGAGGCAGTTAGGAAACAGTAAGTAGAATGGAGGTTTGCTGAAGAGATTTTAGTACCCGCCCTCCTCGAAGAGAGTGAGCCCAGGGGATCACACAGATAAGGGTTCCCTGCTATAAACTGGGATCCCAAAATTGTAGAGAGTAAATGGCTGGCTGGCTGGCTGAATAATCACTTTGTTGGTGGAAGCTGGAGAGAGTCCATGAGTAGGAATCAGTCCATTCTCCCCCACCAAGTCTTCTGGGGTACAGGATGGATGAGTGCACAGTGTAGGAGACAGATCTATTTTACATTCTGAGCCAGGAAAAGATGCTTGGGCGGGGCCTGGGTTCTGATGAGGGGCTGGGACTGGGGTGTGGCTAGCAAGGAAAGCACTGGAGCTTCTGCAGTTGAGGAGAGGTCCCCAGTGAGGCTGAAGGCCAAAGAACCCCAGGAAGTTTCAGTTAACAGCCAGCCGTAAACCACTTTGGAAAGAAGATTAAACTATTGACTGATATCACAGACATATCACATTCTAACTAGTAAATCTAAACTAGGATTTTTTTTTTTAACTTAAGGGGGATTTGGAAGGTTCACAAAAATTGTTCAAGTATAGGAAATGCAATTTAAAAGGGCAGAAGCAGCCAGATAGCACACTGCATTCTGACCACGTCCCAAGCACCATGTGATAAACAAACTTGCTTATTACCTGAGGAGACCTCAGGTTTCCTCTGAGAAAACTGACAGCAGAGACTGCAAAGCTTTTAAATAGGATTAGGCATTTTTTTCTTTCTTATAACAGGTGCACCTGAAAGTATTAACAAATCAGGGAATGAATCAGATCTCCAAGAATGTAGAATGTGAGGTTTACAGTGTGTGATCCCCTCTAAATAGTGAATTTGATGTCTCTTTGGCGGGGGTACAGGAGGGACAAGCCTGGACAAATTCCTCTCCCTATTAGGTCAGTTTTGATGACAATCATTGGCTAAGAATCTTCATTTAATCCATTTCATTTTTACCTAAAAATAAGTTTCTGATGTTTGACTTAACTTTAATATGTATTTACAACTCAGATTTCTATTTTTAACAGGATTAATTTTGCTCTAAACCAGAAAATGAAAGGATTCTGGTATCTGCTGTACAGAATTGAACAAAAATTGGTACTGTAGTCATAGTCAACAGGATGTTGACACATTTTTGAGATATTTCTGCTTCTTCAAAATCACTAGTCATTTAAATAAGTTGAAAACTTGTATGGTATTTCTATGTCCTTGGTGTCTTTCTTCAATAACATGCAATACCTCTAACCTCCAATACTTGGGCCACCCGATGTGAAGAGCTAACTCATTGTAAAAGACCCTAATCCTGGGAAAGATTGAGGGCAGGAGGAGAAGGGAGGCAGGATAGAGGATGAGATGGTTGGATGGCATAACTGACTCAATGGCCCTGAGTTTGTGCAAACTCTGGGAGACAGTGAAGGACAGGGAAGCCTGATGTGCTGCAGTCCACAGGGTTGCAAAGAATCAGACAAGACTTAGCAAATGAACAACCACCACCATATATCATGTGTATTGAAGACTATAGAGCTGCTGGATTCAAAGTGATAGTGATGGAGGTTCAGACTGCATCCCTGTCACTTCCAGCCAAGGTGACTCTGGGTAAGGGATTTATCATTGATGATGCGCCTCAGTTTTCAAACCTGTACAATGGAGGTGAAAATCACACTGACCTCAGAAAGCTGTGGGAAACGACAAGAGACACGGGCTTCTCTTGGCACCTAAGAAGTGACACTGACCTACACTTCTGGCTTATCTCTTTCTTTTGCTTGGGTTCCTGCTCTACTCCTAGACTTCTGCACTTGTGGGAGCCATCCGGGCTCAGCCTGTGGACCTGTTCTCTCTAAACTTACTTCCGATGTAGAAACTCCTTTAAGATTCTCAGTCTCAAATACCATCTACTTGTGTCTCCCTTTCATCAAGAGGCTTTTGAGTTCCTCTTCACTTTCTGCCAAAAGGGTGGTGTCATCTGCATATCTGAGGTTATTGATATTTCTCCCGGCAATCTTGATTCCAGCTTGTGCTTCTTCCAGCCCAGCGTTTCTCATGATGTACTCTGCATATAAGTTAAATAAGCAGGGTGACAATATACAGCCTTGACGTACTCCTTAAAATGAAGATCATGGCATCTGGTCACATCACTTCATGGGAAATAGATGGGGAAACAATGTCAGACTTTATTTTTTTGGGCTCCAAAATCACTGCAGATGGTGACTGCGGCCATGAAATTAAAAGATGCTTACTCCTTGGAAGGAAAGTTATGACCAACCTAGACAGCATATTCAAAAGCAGAGACATTACTTTGCCGACAGAGGTCCATCTAGTCAAGGCTATGGTTTTTCCAGTGGCCATGTATGGATGTGAGAATTGGACTGTGAAGAAGGCTGAGCGCTGAAGAATTGATGCTTTTGAATTGTGGTGTTGGAGAAGACTCTTGAGAGTCCCTTGGACTGCAAGGAGATCCAACCAGTCCATTCTGAAGGAGATCAGCCCTGGGATTTCTTTGGAGGGAATAATGCTGAAGCTGAAACTCCAATACTTTGGCCACCTCATGCGAAGAGTTGACTCATTGGAAAAGACTCTGATGCTGGGAGGGATTGGGGGCAGGAGGAGAAGGGGACGACAGAAGATGAGATGGCTGGATGCCATCACTGACTCGATGCACGAGTCTGAGTGAACTCCGGGAGTTGGTGATGGACAGGGAGGCCTGGCGTGCTGCGATTCATGGGGTCACAAAGAGTCCGACACGACTGAGCAACTGAACTGAACTGAACTGTTTCTCCCTAATTTTTTATCTCTAGCCTGGGCTTTTCCCTGAAATCCAACTTGTGTATTCACCTGTCTACTTCACACGTGCCTTCTGATAGACAGATGTCCCATCTCCAAGCCACTGCTTCCAAACCCAACCAGATGCTTCTGCATCCTGTCCCATCTCAGTCAGTGGTTGATTCCATTCTTCTGGTTTTTGAGTTGGAGGAATCCTTGAGTCCTTTCTCTTACCATCATCACCTAGTCCAGGAGACAATCTGGTCAGCTGGGCTCTATCTACACACCTAGGACTACATGACTCCTCACAGCCTCCAATGCTTCCATGCTGGCCCCCAAGCCATCATCATCTCTTGCTTACCTTACTGCAGGGACCTCCCAACTTGTCCTCCTGGTTTTGCCCTTGATCCTCTACAGCATATTCTGTTATAGACTAAGTCACACTGTGTCACTCCTGTGCTCAAATCCTCAACAGTTCCCAAGGATAGGGGTGTAGTCAGCATCCCCAAATCTTGAGGCCTCCCCTGATCTGAGCATCCACCCCCACCTTGCTGGTCACTTCACTAGCGTCTGTGTCATTTCTTTGCCCTCTTTCTCTCTGACACACCCTCACTGGTGTCCTTGCCATTCTGCAAATCTATCAGACATACGTCCATTTTCCAGCTTTTGAACTCACTGTGCCTTCTGCTCAGAATGCCCTTCTGCTGGGTATTAATATGGCCAGTATCCTCACCGCCTTCATAATTGACTCAAAAGTCACCTTCTCATTAGAGCTTTCCCTGGTCACTCTGCTACAAATGCCTGTGATTTTCTATCTTCTGCAGCTGAAACGAGGCCAGGGATTTTGGTTCATATCGATCAATTCTGTTTCCCTAGGGTCCAAATCAGTGCCAGTATATAAGAGGTGTTTAACAAATAATTAAAGGGACTAATATATTCAACAATGAAAATCACTATCTATCTCAGTGTTCACACTTCCTAGTCATCAGTGACAAATCTCCAAAGTCACAACCCTGAAAATGCAAAAGCTCTTTTTCAAGCTTGACTTCTAACTGCACTTTCAATTGGCAAACCAGGTGGCTCCAAACTTTATGATGCCTGGAACAGTATCAAGCACACACGTTCAGGTACAGAGTCCAAAAGCGCCAATGCTCCCGAGTTCTCACAGTTGTCAGAATCGGTCCCCACACCTTTCATGGGCCATACTTTGCTAAATTCTAAATAAGGCCAATGATATCATGCAACCCAAGTATTTATGCAGAGTTATAGAATAATTTGAAACTCAAAAACCACCAGCAGCAATTTGCTTGAAAAAAGTCTTCAAATGAATATTTAAAAGTATGCATTTGAAACAAAGTAACTCAAACATTAAAAGTGCTTCTTGTAGCTCAAAAATCAAGAACCATCAGTGGCATGTTGATTCTTTTTCCACCAGGGAGCAAAAAATGAAATCTGGTGAGACAATGTGAGGAAGGGATGGAAATGAAGAGGGAAGTGAAGGCACATGGGCTTGTGATGAGCACCTGAAGGTCCTTATTTCTGGACAAAGACTCCTTACACTCTTTCTCTCTCACACACACACATCATATCCTCAGAAACATTGACTCCAGATATCAGAGTATAAACGATCTCCTTAACACTTACATACATACAAAGTCACAACAGTCATGTCTGATTCTTTGCAACCCTATGGACTGTGGCCTACCAGGTTCCTCTGTCCATGGGATTCTCCAGGCAAGAATACTGGAGTGGGTTACCATGCCCTGCTACAGGGGATCTTCCTTACCCGGGGACTGAACCCATGTCTCATGTCTCCTGCATTGGTGGGTGGGTTCTTAACCATTAGCTCCACCTGGGAAGAAGCCCATACACTTTTAAAGCCTCTCCCTTGGTTTCCTTGGTGGCTCAGTTGGTAAAGAATCCACCTGCAAAGCGGGAGACCTGGGTTGGATCCCTGTGTTAGGAAGATCCCCTGGAGGAGGGCATACAACCCACTCCAGTACTCCTGCCTGGAGAATCCCATGGACAGAGGACCCTGGGTGGGTGGGGTGGGGGTCTGTGGTGTTGCAAAGAGTCGGACACGACTGAGCGACTAAGCACAGCCCAGCACTACATTCAGTGACATTAGGAGCAGTCAGGATCTCATCCCGCCCCATCGCACCTTCCCGAACTCCAACCCCCCTGACCCCACCACCTCTCCACCAGCCACACACTCCCTATTTTTCGTAATGTGATTGAGTGGAACCCACCCAAGTTTAGCATGTCTGATCACTGGGAGAAAGAGACTGAAGTTAAGGATCCTGGTTTCTTTCCTCGAGTCTCTGCAGGGAACAGATGGGATTTTGACAAATCCCTGGGACCCTCTAGGACTCAGCTGCCTCTTCTCTCTGGTGGCTGGGAAGAGGTTCCAAGGGCCTGAGTCTCCCACATGCTCCCCAGGTCCCCACTCCTTGCCAGGATCTAGAAACTTATTTTGCAAACTTCTAAAACAAAGTTTCCAAACTTACCTAAACTACGTTTCCCTATAGGTCTCTCCTAGGCCCCTCTTCCAACCAGACTGCCACTCTTGAGTCCCTGCCTACATAACAGGCATTTGAACACTGGCACTAGGTTGACATCATGAGTGCTACTTCCAAAATTCTATTAAAGTGAGAGAAGGAGTGAGTGAGAGAAGAAGTGCGTGAGAGAAGAAGTGCGTGAGAGAAGTGCGGGAGAGAAGAAGCATACCTAGCAGAATTTGGGGGCAGCAGAATTCCTGCCTGCGTCCTGTTACGCCAGACCAGTCCATACCGGCGATTACTGTGTGAATTTAAAAAGCCCTTGGACACCTGCCTTCTGTATGCAACAAGTTCCTTTTCTTTATCCTATTTATCTTCACAGGCATCCATTTATGTCAAGAAGGGGAACATATGAGAGCAGCATCTGTTACTAGAGTGACACAATTACCAAATACTTTCAGAAGAGGTTAAAAAAAATCAACAATAAATCTGGGGTTGTTGTCAGGTGTTTTAGGAGACAAAACATTAGTCTTTCAATCACAGTGTCTTGTTTAAGCTGAACATATGGTGTTAACCAGCAGCGAATCCCCAGCTCAGCCTGGTCTTTGATGGGTGTAAGGACCACAGAAATGTCACCTCCTCCAAACTGGCAAGGAAAAGCAGGTTTCATCCCCAAAACCCGTTAAGCCCAATCTCCCCACTCCATCCCTCCTAATAAACAGGCAACACACTCAAGAGACTTCCATCACTGGTTACTTTTTCCCCATTGTTGGGATCTACGCAATCTCAATGGCAGGTCTGGAAGTTCCTTTCATTTTCTCAGTAACTACACTTAGACAAAACATAATCATTTCAAGCCACTACAAAGTAGTAAAAATTCCAGGCAATTCATCACAGGTAACTTTTCCACGACTATTGAAATCTTTGGAAGTTGAATGTCTGCTCTCTAGGTAGGAAAACTCCTTACTTTTTTCCTGCAGCTCAATGCAGAGAACTACAGGTGACCATGGAAACACTGTCGTTTTTATTCTCTGTGCTCTTTTTTTCTGGATACATTCAACAGGTCTTTGTGATTGCTTATTAAATGTGACTTAAAGGATGGATATCTGCAGATTGGAGGCGGGGTGGAAGGGACAGAGAGAGCGAGAGAGGGGAGACGGAGAGACAGAAAGAAAACACTCGAGTTTGCGAGAATGCATGACTTCCAAACAGAAGCAACCGGTAGATTTGAGTTCAGATGCTAGTTAACAGCCTGTCTAGGGACGCCCTCCGCTTCCCTTACCTTCACAGGATGCTAAACACCTGCCCACCAACAAGCCCAGCCCGAGTCTGCTCCAAACCAACGTCTGCCTGCCTCCCGCAGGGTCCCCCACCGCGCGCCCAGTTGGCCCCCCGCACCTCCCCGGGTGTGGGGGTGCCGAGCGGCGAGCGGCGAGCCCTTTACCTGCCAGGCTGCCCGGCCTCTGGAGGGTGGCCGTGGCATACAGCTCCTGTGAGTGCTTGCCGTACGGCTCGGACGCGTGGACCAGGCGCTTGGTGGGCGACAGGGTGGCGTACGTGCCGATGGTGGAGCTCAGCTGGTGGATGGGCGAGGAGGAGATGGTGGACTGCACGGTGGGGGGCGAGGTCACGCGGATCGGGGACAGGCCGGCCGAGGACACGACGATGTTGATGGGCGAGCTGGTGCTGTAGGACTTGGCCAGGCGGCTGGGCGACTGCTTGGGCGAGGAGCCGCGCGGCGGCGCGGCGTAGGCGGCGCCCTCGGGGGCCGAGCCTCCGCGCTGCAGCTTGGTGGGCGAGCCGCCCTGGGGCGCGGCCAGCGGGGAGCCCCCGCGCGGGGGCGCGGGCAGCGTGGAGCTCGAGTAGTAGAGCGCGGCGGCGGCGGCGGCGGGCTGCGCGTCGGGCAGGTGGAAGGCGCTGCCCAGGCTGGGTGCGAACGGCTCCCGCGGCGGCGGCGGCGGCGGCGGCGGCGCGGGCTCCGGCCCCGCCAGGTGCCCCGCGCGGCTGGTGGTGCCCTGTGCGCGGGAGAGCAGAGAACACGCGCTCTTAGCCAGCGGGAGGCGGAGGGAGCCTCCCAGCGCGCCCCGAGCCGCCCGGCCCCGGCGACCCCCGGGGCGGCTCGGGGCGCGCGGAACCGGGGAAGCCGAGCCGCACGGCGTGGGGGGTGCGGGGGGCCGGGAGGAGACGCGGGCGCCCCTCGAGCCTCTCGGGAGGGGAGCTCATCTTCCCTCACCAAAAAAAGAGGAAAAAACCGGGGAGCAAAGGGCGGCTGACCAGGGGATGGGATGGGGGACCCCCTCCGACAAGTGGGACAAGGATGCTGCTTATACATCTCAGAGGTTTCTGGAAGGGCAGAGGCATCGCATTTTAGTCCCCGGAAGCTTTGAAAAGGCCACTCAGCAGGTTACTTGAAGACAACCAGGGTCTGTTCCTTTGAGAAATTCAGGCGTTCAGCCTTCTCTCCCCACCCCCACTCCCCCACCCAGCTAACGCCCCCCGACCCGCACACGGCATTTCACCGGATACACTCTCTACTGAGAATGACCAAGTCGCATACTTATCTGGAGAACCGTAAGAAATAAACATAACTTCGTGGAGTTTATTCTGTTGTCATTTTCCTGTTGACTCTTCTTTGTGGATAAGTTAAAAGGAGGGGGAGATAATGAAGTCGGAATAAATATGCTTGGGCTTTCAGGCTTTACAAAAAGCATGTCCAGAGGAAGCAGAGCGATTGTAAATGGACAGACTTAAAAAAAAAAAAAAAAAAAAAGCCTCCCTTTTCTAGATTTTAACGCCAGGCTCCAAATCTTTTAGCATCTCTCTCTCTCCAGCTCTCTTTTAAGAGCCCCCTGCAGCTGTGTCTTCACACTGAAAGCCAATCGCCTCTCATTTATTTACAAGAACACAAAAGACAACAAGGGTCGGGGTGGAGCTGGAGAGACAGTTAGAGGGGAAAGCACTTTCCTTGAATCCGGTCCAGAGACAAATTTGCATTCGAATGAAAACACTACATTGTCAACCACTTCTGGGCCGCACCTCTGGGATCTTCCAGGCTTTCCCGGAGGAGCAGAAAAGTTTTTGAGAGCAGGCCTGTGTGAACAGGAGGTAGGACTGTCCACAGAAAGAGAGAAAGCGGGGAACGCAGTGTTTGAAATTAGGGGTGGGAAACAGGTGGGGAGGAGGACCCGCGTGAGATGGAGGGATGAGGGGGAAAGACACTGAACAGATGTTTTCCGTTATTAAAAGTTTCAGTTTTGCCTCTCCACCAGCTTTGGAATGGCAACTGGCAAGTAGCAGACTGGGCACTTCCATCTGCACACAATGCCATGTTCCGAATTTTATCTAGAGTGTCAGTTTCAAATGAAGCTCTTAATTGAGCAACATCAAAATCCTCTATTAAGAGTGTCCTAGAGGAGAAGGCAATGGCATCCCACTCCAGTACTCCTGCCTGGAAAATCCCATGGACAGAGGAGCCTGGTAGGCTGCAGTCCATAGGGTTGCTGAGGGTCGGACACGACTGAGCAACTTCACTTTCACTTTTCACTTTCATGCATTGGAGAAGGAAATGGCAACCTACTCCAATGTTCTTGCCTGGAGAATCCCAGGGACGGGGGAGCCTGGTGGGCTGCTGTCTATGGGGTCACACAGAGTCGGACACGACTGAAGTGATTTAGCAGCAGAAGCAGAGTCTGTTAAAAAACAGTCTGTGTGAGGGGTGTGTGTGTGAAAACAGTCTGTGTGAGGGGTGTGTGTGTGTGTGGGGGGCACATTTATTTACACATGAATATATCGCATATGTGGGTATGTGTGTGCATTTATAAATGATGTATATGTGTTATATATTTGTCTGTATGTGCATGTATCAATCCACTGACAAAGTTTCTCTTCTTGACCAAGTTGTGGTTGGGTACCTCTGAACTCTCTTCTCATCATGGCTCTGCATTGTCCAGTTCTAGCAAGAATCCTTCTAAGTCAGTTTAGCCAGAATACCCTTCCCCCTGACATTTCCTCGTAGTAATTATCCATCTGCTGACCTGCAACCTGCCCCCTGGCTGTGCTGTTGTTTAGTCACTGCGTTGTGTCCGACTCTTTTGTGACCCCATGGACTGTAGCCCACCAGGTTCCTCTGTCCATGGGATTTCCCAGGCAAGGATACTGGAGTGGGTTGCCATTCCCTCCTCCACGGAATCTTCCCAACCCAGAGGTCGAAATTCCTCCTTTTCCTTGTTTTCGACATTGAGCCTACTTCTAAAATGAAGTCTCTTCCCCCTATTGCAATACTTTAAATTTTTTTTCCAAATAGAATTTATATTTATTGCTGTAACTACTTTCCAGTTCTGGTTTTTCTTCAGCATGACAACGTAATTATTTTCACTTTCACTAAGAATGAACAGAGAAGGCAATGGCAACCCACTCCAGTACTCTTGCCTGGCAAATCCCATGGACAGAGGGGCCTGATGGGCTGCAGTCCATGGGGTCACTAGGAGTCAGACACGACTGAGCGACTTCACTTTATTTTTTCACTTTCATGCATTGCAGAAGGAAATGGCAACCCACTCCAGTGTTCTTGCCTGGAGAATCCCAGGGACGGGGGAGCCTGGTGGGCTGCTGTCTATGGTGTCGCACAGAGTCGGACATGACTGAAGCGACTTAGCAGCAGCAGCAGCAAGAATGAAAGTAAAATGTAAGCTCCATGATTTTTTCAGTGATGAACAAAGAAGTAACTAGAACAAGAAAGATTCATAGCAGAGATACCATAAATGTTTGTGGGATAAATGAAGGAATGGTTAACAAAGCTGGTCCCGAGGCTTTGACCTGAGGGATTCCATGGTGGAGAAGCTCTGCACAGCTGGTGTGCTCACCTGGATCCCAGAGATACAGTCTAGAATCATCCAGAATCATTGGGTGGGGGTGGAGGGGATTGCTCAAATCCAGTTGTGTTTCCCTCCCAGAAGTTCTGAGCATGAAATACATAGCCTGTGTTTCTCAGACCTAGCTGCATATTATAATTGTTGGGAAAGCTTTTGAAAACAAAAGCGAAAACAACTCAGTACTCAGGCTGTATCCACTAGCCATTTAATTCAGAGACTCTGGAAGTGGGACTCAAGCATCAGGCTTTGGAGAAGCTCACCAGGAGATTCCAGTGTAGAATCGAATATGAGAACGAGCCAGCCCCAGAGCAGTGGTTTTCCAAGTGTGGTCCCTGATCCATCAACCGGATCAATCAGAAGCAGCACCTGCATCACCCCATCTTTACGGAGTGGGAAACTCTGGGAGAGGGGCCCCGGGATCTGCCTTTTATCACGTTCTCAGGGTGACCACAATGCTTGTTTAAAGTGTGCAAGCCTCTGATCTAGAACAGATTCTGATTCAGGGCTCTGAAGTGGGCCTCAGGGTCTGTGTTTCTAACAATCTCCTGGAAGATGCTGTCAGTCTGAGAATTACTGCTAAACTGCGGAGAGTGACCATCTTTCTTTACTTTTCTTTGGAAGCTCTCCTGGGGCCCAAACAACATTCTGCTGTGCAGAACCCAGCTGGCAAGGGACAGAAAAGCCTCTGAGGGGAATTTCTGGGAACTTTTCTCACAGGGGCATGTGGAGGAGAAAGAACCCCGAGGGTCCTTGCTCACAAGAAAGAGCCTTGAGGGTCCCAGAGAGTCCCCTGCTTACAAGAGAACAAATTCTTTTTGTTATGTCTTGGATTTATAACATTAATAACCCTATGTGACAAAGAAATACCTTCTCCCTCAGTAGCATCATTGTGATTTAGTTGCTAAGTCGTGTCTGACTCATTGTGACCCCATGGACTGTAGCCTGCCAGGCTCCTCTGTCCATGGCATTCCCAGGCAAGAAAGCTTTAGTGGGTTGCCATTTCCTTCTCCAGGGGATGTTTCTGACTAAGGAATCGAACCTGCATCTCCTGCATTGAGAGGAGGATTCTTTATTGTTTGAGCTACCAGGGAAGCCTTCCTCAGTAGCATAGCTTTCAATAAAATAAATACTAAAGTATACTAATATAAATTAAAACAACATCGTGTAACATTCTAGTATTTAAGTATTAGAATAACATGGATCCTAAGGAAACCTTGAATAAATTGTGAAAATACTTTATTTCTCCTTTTAATATGTTGGAACTTCCAGTTGGAAAAGTGCTAACTCTGCTGAATCTTATTCATAAGGTTTCTTAAATGGCTCTCAAATCTGTAAAAGTTTTAAGAACAGCCACAGTATTTCTAGGTATGTTGACAAGCTACAGCAGCAATTCAAAAACCTTTTAAAATATTGTAGGATCTCTCTTGGTGAAATTGTGCCAGTAAGCTTTTTAATAAGCAAAACATCATAAACAATAAAATTGCATATGCATTTTAAGTTGGTTATTGTCTATGCTGGAAATGTTCTATATCTGTACTGTCCAATATGGTAGCCAGTACACACCTGGGCCCTAGACACATGCACTGGATTTTAACTTACATTTAATTTGAATTAATTTAAATTTGGGGCTTCCTTCATGTCTCAGATGGTAAAGAATCTGCCTGCAATGCAGGAAACCTGGGTTCGATCCCTGGGTTGGGAAGGTCCCCTGGAGGAGGGCATGGAAACCCACTCCAATATTCCTGCCTGGAGAATCCCCACGGACAGAGGAGCCTGGCAGGCTATGGTCCATGGGGTCACAAAGAGTTAGACATGACTGAGCGACTAAGCACAATAAAACAATAAAATTGCATATACATTTTAAGATACTTATCGTCTATGTTGAAAATGTTCTATATCTGTACTGTCCAATATGGTAGCCAATAGATGCATGGGCTCTAGACACATGCACTGGATTTTAACATATATTTACTTTGAATTAATTTAAATTTAAATAGTCAGATGTGTCTAGTGGCTACTTTTCTGGATTGCACAGCTATATAAGGCCCTCTGCAGTTTTTAATAAATAATCTGGGGGTATTATACTCCATTACATTAGCCTACACAAGAATAAGTGCCTAAGAATGGTTCTTTGGTTAAAGAGAAAAATCTGTTTTTTAGCATCGGTTGGACAGAACAGTAATCTTTTAGGAGTTTGTCTCCACTCTTGTGTTTATGTTTTGTTCCATTATGTAATTTCTTTTTAGCAACTCTTAGGGATACATTTTAAGACAGCTATACAATTCATAGGATGGTTTATTATGGGCTAGGTCACTGGATTAAAAATAAGGACATTTCAACACACAGAGAATTTCATCTACTTTGCTGTCATGGAAGCTCAATTCCCCATGAAACATGTGTTAGCACTATAAACAAAACTGTAAATCAAAAATAAATAAATAAAACACTAATGACCACTACATCCTACTATAATATTTGGAAATGTGTGTGTACAAGTGATGTGCACTGAAAATTTTTTATATTGATGATGAGATCCTTAATAAATGGTGACATAAGAATTTTTGGAAATATTGTAAGAAGATGGAGCCCAAATATTGTCCTGGATCGCACAGTATGTATAACTGGCCAGGGCAGTTCCAACTGGGATTGTCCACTCCCATCAGTCTGAATCAGTCTCAAAGCAAAGGGCTATTTTAATTGCCTTTTCCATCCCTCCAAAGTGGGGAACCCATCTATGTGGAATTGACAAGGAAGCGGAACATTTTTAAGTAGATGCTCTGATTAAATATTTCCCATAGGCAGAGTCCTGTGTACGTTAAATTGCTTGTTGCTCCTTTCTTGCTTCCCATTATGGAAAAATGATCAAGAGAAAAATAAGATGTTACTTCTAATTTCTATGGACATTTTATGTAGATTGTACTGCAAGGGAAAAAAAAGATTGTGTCTGTATTTCTTTTTTAATGAGACATGAACGATACATGTAACTCATCAAAGTTCTTTTATAAGATGAAGTATTTCATCTACTTTATAGTTTACATATGAGTGTCAGGTGGGTCAGATTTAGGATATACTACAGTTGTGATTTGTCTACATGTGGTATGCTGGACCCTACTGTGTAATTATGTAGTGGATTTATGCCTATTTTACAAAAGTGTTTAAGGAGAGAATGTATTTTCAAAGTGTAGTAGGAAGAATATTGAAGTAGGAACTTAGGCAATATATACATTATTCCCATTAACTAAAAGTAGTCAAGTTCCATGCAGTAATTTACTCATTAATTCAATAATCCATTAAGAAAAGCCTATTATATTCCATGTAAAAATATGAAATTTTCTCTTGAAATTCTCTCTGCAGTCCTTCCTACATGGAATAATTTTATCTTGACATTCTTTTGGAGATAAAAAAAAAAAACAAAAAACTAAAATTTTTGTTTCAGAATACTGTCTGGCTCACAATTACACTGTTTTTTATTGGGAAGTTCCAATCCCCTAAACATGGCGTTCTTGGGCCAGAATATGGCATAGACCTTAACACCCACATAGATGTCTATTGACCTTTCCAGGTTGTATTTTCTATAAAAGCAGCAGAGATGGCATAAGGGCGATGAGGGGGAAAAGTTCTCCAAACTTGGAAACTTATTTAAGCCCCATTCTCTGGGGATTTGGCCATGTGCAAAAAAACAAAACAAAGACCCAGTGCTTACAGCCAGTTCATGAGGGACTTGACAGCCTGAACTCTGCAAGGAATCTTGACTTCAGATCATGAGTAAGCAGTATCACCAAGCAAAACCACATTTTATAAAGCAGACCCGTGATTTACAAGCAGTCCTTGTGAAGATGCATTTAGACCTGCCAAGTTTCCTGGAAACGTCAGCGAGGCCCCTAACTCTGGGTCATGAGGAATGTCTGCCCAGAATGCTAGGCAGCTGGGTCAGAGATGTCAGCAATGGGAAGCTGGAACCTGTGTTCTGTGGCTTCACAGACGGGAGCCTAATGACTAGCGATCAGCACTCTGTATTCATCACTGTTCGTCTTCCTGGCATCCCCCTCACACTCGTGAACCTAATAAGTCATCTCAGGGTTTCTCTCCTCTGGAGGTGACCCCGGTTGTGGGGATGGAGGTCACTGCCCAGAGTGGTGCTCTAGGACAAAATCAGCGTCACAAGAGGCAGAGAGGGAGAGGGAAATAAGGATGAGGCATCAGGCCAGGGCCACAGAAGAGCCCAAACGTGGGAATGTAGCAGTGAGTTTGGTGGGAAGAGGTCTGGCTAGTGTTTGAAGGAGTGCAATGCAGAGAGGAATAAATGATGAGAAAAATAACATCAATGACAGGGGAACATTCTTTCGATGAGCAAAGAAGCCTGAATAACTTTTGAAAGTAAAAAACAGTGTACGTGACTTTATGGTGTACATCTTTGTGTACATCTTTGAAGAAATCCATTGCCAAACCAGAGGATCTGGTAACATGATTTTGTAATATCAGCTACATACTCCTGATTAACATGTCTGAGAAGGTACTGAACTCATTAGGGTAAGTTGGTGCAGAGCTCCAGGCTTATATAGGACTATGGACAAAGCCATTTACTCTCACAACTTGGAAACAAGAAGAAAGCACCAACTCTAAAATGCCAATGTCTTAGATGAAATATGCCTGTAATATGCCACTAAAAGGAATCTACACCCACAAAGTAAGTTTTGTGCCTTTGAGTCTCTGGGAGAAAATCAATTTGCTTGAACACTACCATCACGGCTCCCCAAATCTCAATAACTTCTCTTTTGAAACTGTCGTCAGAAGAAAGGCCTCTCTTTAAATAATTCCCAAGATAGAAAATCCTGGTTCTGTGAAAAAGATCTGATTTCAGAAATGGCCAAATAAAATCATCAAGTGCCTTGTCTAGCAATTCCTTTGAGTAGCACTTCTTTAGGTAAAAACTCATATGAAACATAAAATGAAGAGACGGCTCCTGTGGGGAGTCCACACGCCATCCCTGAAGTCATTACCACTGGGAGGAAGCAAGGAAAAGCTGGCTTAAAACTCAACATTAGAAAAACAAAGATCACGGCATCCGGTCCCATCACCTCATGGCAAACAGAAGGGGGAAAAGTGGAAACAGTGACAGATTTTACTTTCCAGGGCTCCAAAATCACTGCTGACAGTAATTGCAGCCATGAAATTAAGACAATTGTTCCTTGGAAGGAAAGCTAGGACAGACCTAGACAGCATATTAAAAAGCAGAGACATTACTTTGCCAACAAAGATCCATCTAGTCAAATCTATGGTTTTTTCCAGTAGTCATGTACAGATGTGAGAGTTGGGCCATAAAAAAGGCTGAGTGCCGATGAATTGATGCTTTCGAACTCTGGTGTTGGAGAAGACTCTTGAGAATCCCTTGGACTGCAAGGAGATCAAACCAGTCAATGCTAAAGGAAATCAGCCCTGAATACTCATTGGTAGGACTGATGCTGAAGCTGAAACTCCACTACTTCGCCACCTGATGCGAAGAGCTGACTCACTGGAAAAGACATGATGCTGGCAAAGACTGACGGCAAAAGGAGAAGGGGCAGCAGAGGATGAGATGGTTAGACAACATCACCAACTCAATGGACATGAGTTTAAACAAACTCCAGGAAATAGTGAAGGACAGGGAAGCCTGGCATGTTGCAGTCCCTGGGGTCACAAAGAATTGGACACAATTTAGTGACTGAACAACAACAGCAAAGTGGACCCACTGCCCCAGGGCCCCTAAGCCACTCATACAAACAGCAAAGTACAGACTTTTGTACCCTAGGTACTGGTTTTTCCTTCTCTCCAACCTCACTTTAATCAAAGTATGATTAGGGTCACTAGCAATAAATATTCTCAAAAGTATTTCATGTGGCCAGTACTATGGTCTACTAAGTAGAATGGGGTGACAAAGGATGATATAGTTGGATGGCATCACCAACTCAATGGACATGAGTTTGAGCAAGCTCCTGGAGATAGTGAAGGACAGGGAAGCCTGGTGTGCTGCAGTCCATGGGGCCGCAAAGAATCAGACACAATTTAGTGAATGAACAACAACAACCAAGAAGAAAGAAAATAGAGAAGAAAAAATTAAAGCAATGACATGAGTCTCATACAAATTTATCTTTAAGAGGGACTCTTTGATGGCAACTCTTTCTATGAAACATGAGCCTTGGCAAAAATACACTCTGTAAAACTTTTATTTCAGCAAGAGGCTCATTTAGTATAACTTTAATAACACAAACATTTGCACAGAAGAAGAAATGTTATAGTAAATCACATACACACACTGCCCACAATGAGAAATGCTTCAGCTATTGAAACCAGATTAAATATATTTCTACTGGAAAAAGAAAATGGGTAAAATTTAAAGCAGAGCACTGAGAAAGGATTTCCAACACCTAATTATCTGAAAGTGCTTTTACAAACAAAGTGCGAGTTTCCCACAGATATGCCAGACAAAGTGTACAAAATGACATGATTTCTCCTGTAAATGCAGTATAAATATATACATTCTACACTAAAGACATCTCAGCAATTTTGTGTTTTCCAAGTTTTTTAGTGACTTTTCTCTTTACAGGTGCCACCCAGCAACAACTTCTTTCCTATTTCAGCAAACTGGAATGACGTCAAACTAGGCATCTGTGTGACTTTTTGCATTCAGCAATCAAGATGCAAGTGTTCATTGGAAGGTTGGGTCCTCCTTGGGACCACACATGTCCCTGTGTCCATCCCACCGCCATCCAGAGTTCTCCATCCCCTTGACCTTCACATCCACCTAGCATGAAGGTGCACCAATAAGCAATGTTCAAAACTCATTGACTTCTGGCAGAAGTGAGCAGATGGTGTATTTATTATTATGATATAGTGCACATGAGAACTTTTAAGACTTAAAAGTCAGTGCCACATTAAATAGACAGGCCAGATCAAAAAAAATGGTCATTTGCTTCTCAAAAAGCTTACTTCTTTTTCTAGTGTATCTACCATTGTTCGAGTATGATTTTTATGTAACAATCATGCAATTCTTAATCTCCTGCAGGAAGCAGGCATTTTCTACAATTATAAGGTGCACAGGCTCACTTTAGTTCTGCTGGACAAGATGAAAGTGGTTTTAAAATCTTCCGGTTCCTGTACTTCTTTACCAGTGTTCTGTGTACAGGTGTATACGCAGTGTTTCTTGCTTCTTTTGTCACTCTGAGGAATGAAATACTTGATGAGACTACTGTAAGAAATAGAAAACGTGAAGTGGCCCATTTTCGAGACACAGTAGCTAAGGCCGAGTGGAAAAGTACTAACAGCTAAACTTGCGGATGTGACAAAGTTGAGGCCTGGGCTCTTTAGATAAAGTTAGGGTTGAGGGGGGAGGCCAGACTGCGTCCTAAAGAGACAGGACTCCTCCCAGTGCCTATGCCCTGGCTCTAAACTTGCCTAACGACTTGCAGGAGAGACACAGTTCACGCACTGGGAGTGTCCCTAGGCAAACAGGATGTTGGAGGAAGTGATAAACCAGCAAGAAAGTCTCTGTTGAAAAATGCGGATGTAGGTTGGAAAGGGAGAAAGAAGGATACCCTATGAGGAAATAATGAAACTTAGGTGACCTTGGGGAAGACTGTACATCCCGTAGTACTCAGCCAGTGAGGAACTCGGGGGAGGGAGGGACCTGTGTGTTAGGGAATAAATTGCATATACACACACACACACACACACACACACACGCAACTGAAAAAACAGCTCTATTTTGATTGGGGGCACCTACCAGAAGCTGGAGAAGGCAATGGCACCCCACTCCAGTACTCTTGCCTGGAAAATCCCATGGATGGAGGAACCTGGTAGGCTGCAGTCCATGGGGTCATGAAGAGTCAGACACAACTGAAGCGACTTAGCAGCAACCAGGAGCTACGAAGGCTAAGGTTGACTTGGAGGAAGAAGGGAGCGATGGAGGGAGAGTCTACACACCTGGATGGGGAGGGGAGCTGGCAGGATAGCTAAGTGGAATGTAGCAGTGTGCAAAGCATAACTGAATCAGCTCAAGTGACTTTCCAGAAAGGCCTTGGGATCTGATGGGAAGGGTCTTATACTCTCTCCTCCAGCCGAGTCCTATGAATTCATCTCAGAGTCTGAGGAGAATGACCTTCAAAGACTTCAGTTAGGGTCACGCCAGAGAACTAGAATTCTATGGTAATTTTGTGACTCAGCTTGACACCGTAGGGCAAGGCAGACCATGCACCAGGGCCTGATGTGAAGCCTGGTGATGATAACCCCACAAACATCTATCATGCTGAATAAACTAGTATTGGTTAAAAGTTGACAGCAGAATTTTTGAATATTTGTGATACTCCTTTGAAATTATAATCTGACATGATTTATGAGCCAGATAGAAAACCATTTGCTTTACTTTAGAATTACACTTTTTTTTTTTTTAGGTTCCCTAAAATGAAATGTTTTTGTGTTACTTGGTTATTGACCTTATTAACCTGGTCTGGCATCTGTGAGCCATTATTTGAACTTTTGTAGCCCTTTTGGCACTTGATGATGACAGGATATTCTAAAATTCAATATAGCTTGGCAGAAGTGAGCTTGAACACTATTTAGAATATTGAAAAGAATGTGTCACAGGGCTCTGGGAAACCACTGGAAGACAGGGATTCTCAGGACAAGCTAAGCAAAGGAGATGTTACGGGGATGGCACGTGACCTCCTTATTTCAAGGGTAGCACACTAAATGCTGGGTAAAAGTGCTGGTGTACTTGTTCAGCATTTCTCTGACATGATTTTGAAATCACGCTAAAACATGCCTTTCATACCGCAGCATGCTGAAGCTGAGAGTGAATCATGGTACCCAGATCTGACGCTCTGCTAAAATAAATAGGATTCAGCAGTCCACCAGTAGCCTCCATCCTGTTAACCAAGTGGATTAGCACAACCCCCTTGTTTGAATATTCAGATTGCAACCACCCACCTGTCAGATAAATGAGTGCAAACCAGTAACCTATGATTCTAACTGAAGTTATCACCTTGAATACGCACATTGATAGATGCCTTCAAATGCACAGCTTTGATATCTTCACAACCAAGTTACAGTTTCTGATTAAACTTTAAAGCAGACTTTTACTGTGAGGCCCAATCTGTCCTTTGAGCTGCTACTGTTTTACTCCCATGTATTGAACTCCAACAAGTAGAACTCCAACGTGGAAGAAGATAAATCAGCATATTGCTGGTCTACATGTGTAGAGCTCTTACTAGGATCAAGCTGTAGATACATTTAATTGAAACAGTCAATATATAAAAGGAAACCTATGAAACACTCTCTGAAAATGATTAGGCTTCAATTTAGTCAAGATTCTGTTCCCATTCTTACTGCTGCTACCTTAAAATGGTGCCTGACAACTCCTCTAAATGCATTGAGTTTGAGTTTCTGCATATTTAAGATGTAAATGATAATTTAAATTTAAAATGTAAATGTGGTGGGGATTAAATAAGAGGATGTATGTAAAACAGATTACTTCCGGGTCTCAGTAAATGGTAACTATTGATTTTATAAGTAAGAAAGCTTTGATTTAACAGTCCTCACAGAGCTATATATGAACTGAGTGCATAAGATGCTCACAAGTTAAGCTGATAATGAACTGATTTTTCTCTTGATACTGATTGTTTCATTTTCCATGATGCTCAGCTATGGGAAATGTGATTTTTTTTCATTTGACTTAATGTTTTTAACTCAAATTACAGGGGTCTTAAATATTTATGAGAGGAAGCTAAGCATGAGTATTAAATGAGTTTAAGATAAAAATAAAAGAAGGGTAGAACTTTATTGCTTTACTAGCTAAGCTACATGCCTTAGAAGTTATAGGAAACTGGCAAAAGCTAAATTCAGAGCTTTCATAAGTTAATCTGAATATAAATTATCCCTTATTTATGAATATTTCTGGCTTGTTAGACCTAGAAGTGTGGATAGACAGAAGGGTTAAAAAAGGTCTGTAATCATTTATCTACTCCCAAAGAATTCAAAATTACATATATCCCACCGCTATCAGTGTATCATGGTCAGAGAGAGTTCAGTATAGATGGGAAGCTTAAAAGAGAGTTCCTTTCAAGAATGGGATGCTTTTTAGAAGAAAAAAAATCTGTACCTAGAGAAAAAAATCCTATAGCTTCCAATTCTTATTTTAATAAAATAAAATGGGACTAAAAAGATCTAATAACATTTTCTATGCTAATAACATCACTCAATACTTCAAACATTATATAACGTTTTTACATACGCAAATAAGAACTATTTTGCATATATGATAAATGAAAGTATATAAAATACTTTTTTCTAATTAATTAAAAAATATTTTTTAGACATTCCCTCTTGTGTCTTATCAGATTTCTGTAAGGGAACTAGAAGAGACCAGTGTTTTCAAGAGCAGTGATCCAGGAGCTGGGAAGTAGCACAGGTCCAGGGTTAGTCTGTGTGTGTGGACCTGGATGCAATGAATTCAAGGCCGTGTCCTTCTTGAGCATCACACACCACCAGATCTCCATCCAAAGGGGGCACCCTTTGAACTGGAGTCACACCCTGGACTCCCATGGGGCAATGCGCCCCTCTCAGTGGAATGCTTTATTTACTATTCCACTTTATCCACATAACCTTGACATCGCAAGAAGGTAGAAGTTACACTGCCACTGATGGGCAAAGGTTCTGCCTGAAAAAGACAATCATAGATAACAGATAGCTGGGACAGTCATTCAACTTTAATAATTGAAATGCACTGAGACTTTTCAGCTTATGCTTCATTTATGTTCATATCACCTCAAAAAAGCATCTCAGGATAACTGCACGATGCCATTCTAACTGGCCTTGCCTCCTCTCTTCCAGCAGACATTTCCTGGGGGCCATGTGGATGGTGTTAAAAAAGGAAAATAGCCCTGCCCTCAAGTGGTTTTCAGTTTTTTTGGGAAAATACACGGATGCATAATAACAATGAATTGGTGACAGAGATGGGTTGGTTGTTGCAGGAGCTTGGGGTAGGTAGTGTACCTGGGCTAGGGTTTCTGGAAGAGGAACTGCCCAATAAATGCAGAAAGGATGAAATTAAACTTGTCAGTTTAAGGGGTACTTTTGGAGTTGTGGGTTCTTCATTCCAGGAATGATGCACAGAGATTAAGAGGGTCTCATATCCCTTTATACTAAAAAATAAGTATAAAGTAGCTTAAAACAAGATAGCCCTCCAGTATATTAATTCTGGTGGGTTGACTGAATATAGCCTGCACCCCCAAATTATCAAAACTAAAGTATTAGGTAGCACACACACATACATAAATACACACACATGTATATATCACAACATTTACAACAATACTTTTTAATTGAGGTTGGTAGCCACTTCTTTTTACCAAGAGTTGATTTTAACTGCAGCTAAGTGTGTGCATTAAAACAACAAGAGCAAGTACACATCTTAAGGAAACAACTGAGGGCACATTTCAAAATCAAACTTGACAAAGTGTAACTATTCCAACTCAACCACAATTATTTTCAGAACAGTTCTGTATATGCATATGAGATGATGCATTTATACTATGTTCCTTTATATGATTAACCCCAAAGAATAATTTCACGCTTTTTTTTTTTAAGGAAAGAGAATGTGTTTCAGGTACCCTCACAAACTCATCACGCATGTCATATTTATAATCAACACAGAAATAGAACTAGACACACATTTGCATATTCACCTAGGTAAGTATATATAAAGCAGAAAGAGCATGAACAATTGACAGACATATCCTGCAAAAAAGATGCTTGTAATTTGAGTTATTCTATAATCGTATTGTGTTATTCATTTCCTTCACTCACAGCACTGAAAGCGTCTCTCCAAAGTTGCAGGGAACTTGTAAAAAAGGCAGGAGGGGACACCATAGCCATTTGACAGCCCTGCTTCCCACTTGACCCCTTGGAGCCCAAGGACCAACACAGCAGAGCATCCCATCCCCAGCACGTACCTGGCTGAAACTCTGGCCCGCACCTCGGGCTTGTGTGCTGCGGGCAGGGAGCTGCGACGGGGCTGTCTCACCCAGAGCCAGGGTCTGGTTGCTATGGTAGCTGGCTGGATACTGGAAGGACCCTTCAGGTTTGGAATTGAGCTGAAGTGCACTCTGGGACAGCAGGCTGGGCCCTGCATTGAAAGTCATTTAGAGCAGTAAGTGACAGCCTCAGTGAAGCAGAAATGACATGTATTATTTATTGAGAGTAGCCTAGAATTATCACACAGGCATGAGTCCAGCCATCTATGCTTTGAATTCTGACAACTAAAATGACTATATAATTCTACTCCAGCTCTTAAATGAGATTTTTTTCTTTTCTTTTCTTTTTTTTTTTTTGTGGTGTAAAAGTTCTCCAAAGAGTAGATTTTTTTTTTCCAAATGATCTCATTCTGACCTACATAGAGACATTTCTTACAAGACAAATTAGTTAATCAAGTACTTATTTTTGGATCAGACAATGTTGGAAACATTTGAAATAATTTAAAAGTCTTCCTTTTGGTACATGTTAATTGCATTAATATATCTCCTACTGTATTAATAGGATGCTTGAACACTCAAAACCTTCCAATCAGCAACAAGTTCTGTTGTATAAATAGTGATGTAATACTCAAAGCTTGAAGGGTAGACAGTGTGTAAAATATTAATAGCTCTCATACAATGTGGAATTTAACCTGATCTCACATGATCTCTGAGGGCTAGTTATCTTTGCCATCACAGCCATGCACAACAGAAGAACAAAGAGAAGATACAGTGTTTAAACTGGTGCTGCTAAGCTGGCTGACCCTGCAAGAGATGGAGAAAGGAATTCCTGGCCTCATTATTTAATTATACTTCGTACAAGAAAATGTGGTTTATTTTCTTTCTTTTTAGATGAGATCTTTGCAACAGTTTGCCCATTTCCTTTGTAAGCAAATTTTTTTTAATCAAATTTCATACTCACTTTGGGGATGAAAAGAAGTACAGAAGAGTGTAAGTGTATTGCTATTTTCTAGTATGTGTGTTTGAGAGGGGACTGGGGTAAGTAGAGTGAGTTGGGTGAGGGTGAGGGACTTGGCAACTCAAGTTCTCTCATGTTATCTCAACCATAGGACAAAGTCACTCCTTTTTTGAAGGAGGGTAATTATATACATGGGTTTTCTTGGTGGCTCAGATGGTAAAGAATCTGCTTGCAATGCTGGAGACCTGGGTTCGATTCATAATCCCATCCTTAATCTTCCTCTTTGGCTGTTTTAGACTATAGTATCATTTCTAAGGGGCATCAGCAAATTTCAAGTTCCTTCTTTCTTTTTAAAATAGAACATGGCTTTTTATTTCAAATGAGACTGCAGATTTGACATGATATAGGCCATTTTTTTTTCCAGGAAAACAATTTATTCTAATAAGGATCGGTTCACATAACCTCTGCATTTAAGACCTCCTCCTTCCCTCTAATTCCCTGATGGAACTTCTAAACAATGCAAAATACTTTTTCATCATCAGAAATTGAATACTAAGATGATTAGTTAGTACAGATAAGACTTGGTATTTTGGAATCTATACAGTTTCTGGAAAAAAAGTCAAGCAAGGAAATAAAACTATTTTCATCCAGTCCCAATTTCATCATGAAGGGCATAGCAAAAGTACAATTGCAATCCCTTTCCTTGTAATTTCAAAAATAGAGTCCCAAGAAATTTGTTTATACCAGATGGCGAAGTTTGCAATAGCTTGCAAAAAGTCATTTAGTCCATACTGACGGTATTATAGGGCTAATCACCAGGGCTACGATGTACCTATGGGGAACACATTCAGAGTTTCATTCTGGATGCCAAGAACATATTTTCCCCACTGCTGCTGTGGAAACTGTCAGGCATGAAGACGGAGTCAAGGGCTGGTCTCTGATGCCCAGGTAATGGGCAGGCTGAGACATGGTAGAGCCTTTGGAAGGGAAGAGGGATTGGTGATGGGCAGAGGTGGGAACTGACTGCAAAATTAGAAGGGTGGGGTGGGTGCTAGGAAGACAGCAATGAATTGTAGCCAAGGGCTTTCCCCTTGGTCCCTACCCTTCTGAAGGTCACTGCTCATTGGAGGGGAGTGAGCTATGGCAGAAAAACAGAGGCCCTTTATGGGGAGTGGTCAGCACTGTACCTAACAATGGGCGGCTTCCCACTGAGACTTCTTTGGCTATTTCCTTCAGGACCGTCCACCCTGACACAATGCTTTGAACTGGCCACGCACCGCCCCTGCTCCCGCCCCCTGCCCAACAATACATCTCCACGGCAATGAAAGCCAAATCAGATATACAAGAGTGCACATACTTTTGGAAATGTCAATACAATTTTAAAAATTCTTTAATTTCAAATAACTAATTTAACAGTCTATAAAGCCAAAACACTGTATGTCCTGGTTATTTGTCTTTTAAAGAGATGGTATGACTTTGCTCTGATGAACTTACTTGCATATGTAATTAGCAAGTCAAACAAACTTGTCAATTCTGAAGAGATTCATAAGATTATCTCTAGAAACCTACAAATGTTCTCCAGGCAGGATAGAAAGGCGGCCATTGAAAGCCCCTTTTCGAAGCAATTTCAATTAAAAATATGATTTATGTGCTCCTGAAATATACATCATGAAATAATCAAATCTGCTCTTTTATAGAATCAGTGGTGCATCTGATCAATACTCCATGAAAACAAACAAAGATTCTCTGTCTCATTACTTTGTTCACACATCTCAAGCATGGAGTCTAGATGTAGTTTGACAAACGTAATTGCAAGAATGAGCAATATATCATAATATTACAGCCCTGACATAGCACCTGGCAAGGGCAAAACAGGACAATAGCTGAAACATTGCACACATTTTAGAATTGTTTGCTCATTGATTACTAGGCTTCAAGTGAATGGCGTTTATTCACTCCAATTTTAGAGAGCACAGATATACAAGAATATGGAACAGGTGAAAATTAGAAGACAATTCTTAATTTCTTTATAATAAAATTTATGTATAACTGACTCAATTAGCTTTATTAACATTATTGTGCACTGGGGTAGAAAATTCAAATTTTTCACAGATTTCAGAAGCATTTATAGTTTGGAGCTTTAAATGATAATTTTTTTCCCTCACAACCTTATGACTTCCCATGAAGTCTTGCTTGAAAGTGAAAGTAAAAGTGAAGTCCCTCAGTCCTGTCTGACTCTTTGCGACCCCATGGTCTATCAGGCTCCTCCGTCCATGGGATTTTCCAGGCAACAGTGCTGGAGTGGATTGCCATTTCCTCCTCCAGGGGATCTTCCTGACCCAGGAATCAAACCTGGGTCTCCCACATTGTGGGCAGACGCTTTACCATCTGAGCCACCAGGGAAGTCTTCCTTGGGTTAGAGGTAAAATGAGGGTGCATCCTTGAGGATATGATGTGAATCCACTGGGAGATGGGGACAACATAAGAGGATTTCTTGGGATGTTCAGGAGGGAGGAAGAGACTGGGTCTTAAAATTCCACCAGCAGATAGAAAGGCAGAAGTATTCGTTTCTTGCATTAAAAATTCAGAATCATTTATAGGTCATATTAACACGCACTAAAATATATAGTCAGTTTCTCTTTAAATTCAGTTCAGTTCAGTTCAATTGCTCAGTCGTGTCCAACTCTTTGCAACCCCATGAATTGCAGCACACCAGGCCTCCCTGTCCATCACCAACTCCCGGAGTTCACTCAAACTCACATCCATCGAGTCAGTGATGCCATCCAGCCATCTCATCCTCTGTCGTCCCCTTCTCCTCCTGCCCCCAATCCCTCCCAGCATCAGAGTCTTTTCCAATGAGTCAACTCTTCACATGAGGTGGCCAAAGTACTGGAGTTTCAGCTTTAGCATCATTCCTTCCAAAGAAATCCCAGGGCTGATCTCCTTCAGAATGGACTGGTTGGATCTCCTTGCAGTGCAAGGGATTCTCAAGAGTCTTCTCCAACACCACAGATATTTTAGTTTTCCTGCTCATGTGCACTCATTTTCTTTATATGGATTTAAGAAAAAAGTTATTTATTTGGCTGTGTCAGGTCTTAATTACATCACATGAGATCTATTGTTGTGGCACATGGACTCTCCAGTTGTGTTGTGTGGGCTTACGCTGCTCCGAGGAAAATGGGCTCTTAGTTCCCTGATCAGGGATCGAACTTGTGGTCTCTGCATTGCAAGCTGGATTCCTAACCCCTGGACCACCAGGGAAGTCCCCTTTAAGTGAATTTAAAAAGACTTCATTTAGAATTGTTAATTCTTATTTGCTTTAACTAAACATCAGTTTCAGAAAACAGTAAACCTTAATTAATCTATGTACTTTGTGATAACAGAGAAAAGGCCAGAGGTTTACAAAGTAGTATTCCCAAGTAATTATTTGGATTGCAATCATGCCAGCTGGAGTGGGAGTATATTGGAAGAAAAAAATCCAGGGCCAGAACACAGAAGATCTGGTGGGCTCTAGTCCATTTCTTCCTGTATGACATCATAGATGATGAAGCCAAGGATAGCAAACCAGCTCCCCTTCCCTGAGTGTTTACTAAATTCCAGGGACTGTCCTGAGCAGCTTATGCCTATTAACCCCTGGAATCCTAACAAGATTTCAATAAAAGTGCAGAAATCCCCATGTATGCTGACATTGCTGAGGGTCCCACTGCCTGAGAACACACAGCAGTCATGGCATGCCTAGTGCAAGCAAGGCAGTGTGGCTTCAGAGTGCCTGTTCTTATCACACTTCATTATTTGTGCTCTAAAATTTTAATCTCTGCAAATTTGAGCACCTAATGAGATAATGGATGTGAAAGTGCTTGAAAAAATGTAAACTGCTACACAAATGTCGGTTATTAGTATTATTATCTAATTATCTAATTAATGAGCCACGTGGCCTGAGAATAAAACCCTGACTGGAATCTGTCCTGAAAACCAGATTCTAGTTCTGTCCCATCCATATATCAGTGTTTTCTTTCATCCCCCTCTAGTAAAAGTAAAGTTGATCAGTCGTGTCCAACACTTTGCGACCCCATGGACTGTAGCCTGCCAGGCTCCTCCGTCCATGGGGTTTTCCAGGCGAGAATACTGGAGTGGGTTGCCATTTCCTCCTCCAGGGGATCTTCCCGACACAGGGACCGAACCCGGGTCTCCAGTATTGCAGACAGACGCTTTACCCTCTGAGCCACCAGGGAAGCCCACAACACCTTCTAAGCTTCCCTCTTACAAACAGGACACACAAGGCAAAGATCCTTAAAATGGCTTGGAAATAAAAACTGAACCAAACAAAACCTAGGGTCAGAGACAAGAGATAAGGAAGAGAAGGTTCTCTCTTAACCTGAAATTCCATTCTTTGTCAACCTTGAAACCCACTCTCAAACTTGTGGTTTAAATGTCACCTCCTCCATGCAGCCTGCCCGGATGTCTGATTGCCCTGGGGAAATTAACCATACCCCCATCTCTGCTGCCTTAATACTCTGCATAGACTCTGAGGAATTTCAGCAGAGAAATCTGTAGTCTTACACAGCAAATGGTAAAGAACCTGTCTGATAATTCAGGAGACATAAGAGATGCAGGTTCGATCCCTGGGTTGGGAAGATGCCCTGGAGGAGGGCATGGCAACCCACTCCAGTATTCTTGCCTGGAGAATCCCATGGACAGAGGAGCCTGGCAGGCTACAGTTCATGGGATAGCAAAGAGACACAACTGAGGAGACTTAGCAAGCACACACACAGCAATAGGTTTTCTGGAAGGAGAGTGACAAAGTAAAAACAAGGAGTCTGAACATTTATGTGAAAGCTGCTGCGTTCAGATACTTGGAGACACTAGAGACCATGGATTTTGTGGAGAGGAGAAAAAGGAAACCAGAAGAAATGGAGGAAATTTTGATTGGGGTAATGGCCATGGTAGGAAGGAAGGGAAAATCGTGCATTTAAGAGACATTTTTAAAAGCTCATTGGTACTTTGGGACTAGTAGACAGGAAGGGAAGGCCAGCCCAAATGACTGGACACTCTTTAGCTGGCCGCTCGAATGATCTCACTGACACTGTAGTGTGTGTGGGGAAGATGCCCATGGTGCAGAGTAAGTCTTTTCTAGAAAACCAAGCAGACAGGACAGCACTCTTAAAATCAGGCACACACCTTCTGTTTCTACAAGGTTTAAGGTGATTTATTAGCTGATGCTAATTATGGTCTGTTTCAGTGGAACATCTGTCCCAGAAAGCAATAAATATTCACTAAGAGAGGTGAAAAAGCAAAAGCTCCCCTCACATGCCGTTTGAAGGAGGAGGAGACCTGTGTTGGGGAGTTGATACTTTGGGGAAAGACAGGCTTCATTTTTTAAATTACAGAGTTGTCAGAGATGGTGGGAGTTGACATAGTTAGAAAGGCACTCTGGGCTTGATTCTCAAACTGTCTCTAACAGACTCAATTATCTTTTGAGATCTTAATTTCCAAGATCAAAGTTTGGTGGTGGTGGGTGGTTTAGTTGCTCACTTGTGTCCAACTCTTGAGATCCCGTGGACTGTAGGCCACCAAGCTCCTCTGTCCCTGGGATTCTCCAAGCAAGAATCCTGGAGTAGGTTGCCATTCCCTTCTCCAGAGTATCTTCCTGACCCAGGGATAGGACTCACATCTCCTGCATTACTGGCAGATTCTTTACCATTGAGGCACCAGGGAAGCTCAGATCAAAGTTTGGTTATATATAAATGAAATTTTAGAACAGAGATGCAGCTATCTGAGTCATCAGGGGTAGAAGCTGAAGCGACAAGAATGAGACAAGGTCTCTAAGTGGTGACAATATCAATTTAATTCCTAGGGATTATTTTACCATCAGAAGAAAAGAATTATTAACAAGAAATGTACTAAAATAAACAGCTATGAGATCTAGGCGATGTCTTACAAAGATGCTCAATGAATGCTTTGTTAGGTTGTTAATTCAGGCTAATCAGGAATAATAAACACACAAATTGAGACTGACAAGTTTAGGACTGGATACACAACAAAGGCAGTTCTGTTAAGATTTCCATTTATCAGGAAGTTTAGAAACATTCTTTATTTTTGGCTTAACTGGCTCTTTCAAAATGATATAAAAATCTTATATTTACATAGACCATGAAAAATAAAGCCAGCAAGACTCACACACGTAACTACAATTGTCAGAGAATTTGACTCATGTCTACCCTCTTGTTATGCAATCTTTGTGGAAGGCTGAGAATAATGTGAAGGTTAAGTGTTATTTTAAATGAGAGTAAATTTTTAGAGCAACAACAAATAAAAAGAAGGGGGGAATCTTTTAAAAGGAAAATGGTGAGTGAGTAAGAAGAAAGGAAATAGTGGAAATTATTATATACAGTAAGTCCCATATATACGAACCTTTAACGTGCAAACTTTCAAAGACACAAAACGTGTTCGCATGTCCAATTACCTAAGTTAGTTCCTGTGTCTGGTGCACATTGTCACATGCAGGCATCCTCTGAGTGGCTGTGCTTTACAGAACTGTTCAGAGTACAGTAGTGGAGTGTTCTTGTCTGGAGAATCCCATGAATAGAGGAGCATGGTGGGTGTTCATGGGGTCACGAAGAGTCGCATACAACTGAGCACTGCGTGATGACGAGTAGTGATGAACTGGTTGTCTTCTCCTGCCCTTCACTAGTAACTTGAAAAGGTATGTAGGAGTTTCACTGGGGCATTAATCTAAAAACAGTATTTCAGTCCATCTACCATCCCTAACATTAACTGAGGGCAGAAACTCAAGCAGCTTGTTACCCAGCAAAGCTTAGGGCTTGTTCTACTAGCAGATGTGTTTTTTTTTTTCCCCCACAGTGGACCATTTTTAAAGTCTTTCTTGAATTTTTTACAATATCACTTCTGTTTTATTTTTTGTTTGTTTGTTTTTTTGGCTGCAAGACAAATGGGATCTTAGTTCCCTGACCAGAGAGTGAATCTGCACTCCCTGCTTTGGAAGGTGAAGTCTAAACCACTGGGGGACTGCTGGGGGAGTCCCAGCAAATGTGTTCTTAAATTTGATTTCTAAGTCTCTTCCTTCAGAATATCTGTTTTCTCTGGTCAGCTTCTTTCAGTGTATAATGCTTTACATGAAAATGAAAACTTGGAAGGTCCCAAGAATAGAGAAGCAGTCATTTAGTTTTTAAACTGATTTAGATTCAACCAATGCTACTGATCTAACTAGTCTGCTTTCTCAAGTTTGACTTGGTATATGAATAAACGAAAAATGGATAAAGCTCTTACCCTAAATATAGTAAGTCAGTGTCTTTACATCTGTATACAATGGAGGGAAATGAACAAAATATCATTTATTACAAAATAAAAACTTCCAATATATAACTTCCCTTTAAAATGTACAGCTCAAGACTTTCATTGTGATGGGATTTTACATGTTGTTTTAGTCATAGAATGATATTTTTATAGCTTGCTCTAGTCCCCAACTACTTCCTTATAAACTTTTGTCTTATTTACCTTTAAAAAAACTAATGTAACACAAAAATGAGGAAAATCATTATATGTATCTCTTTATAAATGAACAAAGATAATATATTCATACTTCTCACTATCACTCATTGTGAAAAGAAATAGAAAACTAATAAATTTCGCTTTAGAAGAAAACAAAATTTAAAAGCTAAATTTTGAAAAAAATTTCAATGTATTAATGAAATTACATTAGCTTAAAGAACGAATTTTTGATTTTATGCAAACCACAGACCTTTTCCTAAATATTTGCATGGTTTGCTCACACATTTATTCAGATTCCCAATCAAGTAAAGAATGACTTCCTGGCCCTTGCATCATTCCCTCAAAACTAGAGTGGTTTGGAGACTTCCCTGGAGGTCCTATTAAGGCTGTGCCTCCACTGCAGGGGACTCAGGTTCGATCCCTAGTCAGGGAACTTAGATCCCACATGCCTCAAAGAGCTTTTATTCACTATACGAGTGACGTAGAATACTATTTAGGACACCAAAACTGGAAAGTATTTAAAAGAAAAGGTTGTATCACACACTTTCCAGGAGCCATCAGAGCAAAGATGCTACCACATGCCACGCAGCCTCCAGGAAGCTTCACTGAACACTCATTGTGTGTGATTCTCAGTCTGTTTTAGTTAGTTTGTTTAACTTACTTTATTCAAGTATAATTTATTTACACTGTTGCATCAATTTCTGTTGCACAGCCAGATGACTCAGTTACACACATACATATATATGTACATTCCTTTCCATGTTCTTTTCCATTATGGTTTATCACAGGATATTGACCAACCTAGACAGCATATGAAAAAGCAGAGACATTGCTTTGCCAACAAAGTCCATCTAATCAAAGCTACGGTTTTTCCAGTAGTCAGTAGTCCAGTAGTTTTTTCAATTGGACCATAAAGAAGGCTGGCTGAGTGCTGAAGAACTGATGTTTTGGAATTGTGGTTTTAGAGAAGACTCTTAAGAGTCCCTTGGATTGCAAGGAGATCCAACCAGTCCATCCTAAAGGAAATCAGTCCTGAATATTCATTGGAAGGACTGATGCTGAAGGTGAAGCTCCAATACTTTGGCCACCTGATGGGAAGAACTGGCTCACTAGAAATGACCCTGACGCTGGGAAACATTGAAGGCAGGAGGAGAAGGGGATGACAGAGGATGAAATGGCTGGATGGCATCACCAACTCGAATGACATGAGTTTGAGCAAGCTCTAGGAGTTGGTGATGGGCAGGGAAGCCTGTCGTGCTGCAGTCCATGAGGTCACAAAGAGTCAGACACGATTGAGCAACTGAACTGAGCTATGGTTCTCCATGTGCTATACAGTGGGACCATGTTGTTCATCCATCCTATATACAATAGTTTGCACCTGCTAATCCCAAACTCCCAGTCCATCCCTCTCCCACCCCCTTCTCCTTGGTAATTACAAACCTGTTCTCTGTGTGACTCTCATTCTCTGCTTGTGTAAAAACGAGTAAGGAAAGGTGGATGGTATCGTGGGATTATTGTGAAAATGGGTACTTCTGCAATCCCTGAAAAGTTCTTGAGGACCCCCTGGAATCCCCAGTACTCTCTGAGAAACTCTGCCCTACTTTACCCCCATGGGCTTTGTCACTGCTGGGAGTAATTACCTATCTGACCTTGTAGTATTTACAGTGCTCAATTTCAGCCTTTTCTGCCCATTACATAAATGCCAAGGGCATAGACTTTTGTGCTGTTGTTAATAAGTGCTTAAATGCTGCATGCTAAATCGTTTTAGTCCTGTCCGACGTTGTGCAACCCTATTGACCATACCCCTCCAGGCTTCTCTGTCTGTGAGATTCTCCAGGCAAGAATACTAGAGTGGGTTACCATTTCCTTCTCCAGGGGATCTTCTGGACCCAGGGATCAAACCCGCATCTCTTATGTCTCCTACATTGGCCAGCAGGCTCCTTACCACTGGTGCCACCTGGGCTTGAAACAGACGTTTTAAAAAAGAATGTAACACCTATCTGTGCCTATAGCTTTACAATCAAAACCTTGTATATTAAGATTTCATGTCATCAGTTGCTGTTGAAGTAACTTATTGTTTGATCAGTGCCAATTACTTCTAGGGAAATCCTATAAGATGTCTTCATAAGGTATTACCAGGGGACCCCACCCTCCACTGTGTCCCAGGGAAAAGTCTGCTTATTTTGACTTTCTCACAGGAGCTTTCTGCCTCTCTCTGTTTCTTCACTTCTACCAGCTTTCATCTGACCCTCATATTTGCATGTAGGGTGCCTAGGGTGCTTTGGCAATTTCAGAACCCAATTATGTGTTCATTAAAAATCTCTGCCAGGCTCTAAACTCTGTGCTTGATTCCAGGAGACCCTGAGAATACAGCTGAGAATGATGTATTTAATGAGAAATTTGCATTTTTTTCCCTCCTGCTTAGGGAATGGATAAGGAGCAGTTGGTATTTTAGGTGTTTGCCCATCCCTTCATTTCCCAGGTCTACCTCTGAGCTGGTGATCTCTTTGCAGAAGCTATAACATGCTTCTCAAATGTCTATGTGATAGAAAGACATATATCTTTCTATCTATCTGTGATAGAAAGAAATATAATACTGAAGTGGGTTGCCATGCCCTCCTCCAGGGGAATCTTTCCAACCCAGGGACTGAACCCAGGTCTCCTGCTTTGCAGATGGATTCTTTACTGATTGAGCCACTAGAGAAGCCCAGAAAGAAATATAAGAGAAAGAAATTGAGCCTTAACTGAAGAAGAGGTAAAGGTCCAGTCTGGAAGGAAAGATAATGACAGCTTTCTGGAGGATATTACTCTATACCCTGTATGCTACTTGGGTGTTTTCCCTAACTTTTGTTCATACCGTCCCCTGCCAACTTCCCATGGGCTCTGTAACACCAAAGGTAGTGGGGTAGGTGGGTGTGAACCTGGAAAGGAAAGAAAAGGATGTGTGAAGCATCAGACAAATTCAGGCTTCAATTCTGACCAACTTCTGGAGCGGAGACTGGCTTGTTTGTATTTCAAAAACTTTGGACCAAAGGGTATATGATGAAGTAATACAAGGAATGAACAACCAAAGATGTACTCAATTAACTTGAATAAATACATGCCCAGGAAGGGACTTGGGGTCTCTGGGCCCAGGTGACAGTCTTCAGCCACTTGTGGAGTGAGGGGAACAGTAGGGCTGGAATCTAGATCTTGTGGCTCCAAGGGCAGGATGCCTTGGACCCCTACCTACCCAGAGTCTCTGCACCCCTTCAGGTCTAACTGAGGATCTTGTTTCCACCCTATCAGATTATCAACAGTGATTCACATTATTTATATAGTTATCATCTTGATTACTCTAATCACTATGAAAGTGTGATCCTTCCAAACCACTTCTGAATCCTTTGTTGCCATGCTTGCCAGGAATTGTGAAAATATTCACCTCCCAAGGTTGTCTCTTATCTTTATTATTATTCCATAAGAATGTAAGGGGTTATATTTTATAGCATTTTTAATAACCCAATCTCTCAACGGTTTTTCCACCTCATGGAATTAAGCATATTCATAGTAATTAAATGAAGATGACAGGCTGTAAATCGAGAGGAAGTAATATATTCCTTTCTATCAAACTATATATGATCATTCTATTTAGATTTCACCTGCTCAGAATGGTAACCTATACGATTGATTCTTAATTTTTTGAATATATTCTGAATTGAGAACTCAATTAAATAACATTCCCTTCTTTGCCATAATATTCAGAATATATTAAGCTCCTAAGATTTCCTTCCTACTGAATGCTGGGATTTTAAAGGATGTGGTAGAATTTCAATTTGTCCAAGTGCTACAGAAACAAATAATTATTATTTCATGATGTTCAACAACTCTATCTATAAACACAGAAGGGGGCTTCCCAGTGGCTCAGTGGTAAAGAATCCGCGTGCAGTGCAGGAGACGCAGGAAATCCAGATTTGATCCCTGGGTTGGGAAGATCCCCTGGGGGAGGAAATGGCAACCAACTTCAGTATTCTTGCCTGGGAAATCCCATGGACAGCAGAGACTAGCAGGCTACAGTTCATGGAGTCGCAAAAGAGTTGGACATGACTTAGTGAATCAGTTCAGTTCAGTTCAGTTCAGTCACTCAGTCGTGCCCGACTCTTTGTGACCCCATGAATCGTAGCACGCCAGGCCTTCCTGTCCATCACCAACTCCCGGAGTTCACTCAGACTCATGTCCATCGAGTCAGTGATGCCATCCAGCCATCTCGTCCTCTGTTGTCCCCTTCTCCTCCTGCCCCCAATCCCTCCCAGCATCAGAGTCTTTTCCAATGACTCAACTCTTCATAGTGAATAAACAACAACAAATAAACATATAAGCCATCCCCCACCCCCCACAAGAAGTACATCACCTCTCTGATTTTGAATTACTAATGTGTTTAATAATTTTTAGCTAAGACATCATTACCTTTATCTCTGAGTTTGTATCTCCAAGGACGCGTGGTTCAAATAACATGCTTGGTCCATGACATATAGTTTGAGTCAAGCTGTGTATTATATGAGAAGCTAATGGCCCTGTTGCTGCTGTTGTACAGTCACTCAGTTGTATCTGACTCTTTGTGCCCCCATGGACTGAAGCACTCCAGGCTTCCCTGTCCTTTACTATTTCCCAGAATTTGTTCAAACTCATGTCTATTGAGTTGGTGATGATATCTAACCATCTCATCCTCACCGCCCTCTTCTCCTCTTGCCTTCAATCTTTCCCAACATCAATGGCCCTGCTGCTGCTGCTGCTAACTCGCTTCAGTCGTGTCCGACTCTGTGCAACTCCATAGCTGGCAGCCCACCAGGCTCCTCCGTCCCTGGGATTCTCCAGGCAAGAACACTGGAGTGGGTTGCCATATCCTTCTCCAATGCATGAAAGTGAGAAGTGAAAGTGAAGTCGCTCAGTGACGTCCGACTCTTAGTGACCCCATGGACTGCAGCCTACCAGGCTCCTCCATCCATAGGATTTTCCAGGCAGGATTACTGGAGTGGGGTGCCATTGCCTTCTCTGCAATGGCCCTGAGCCTCTGTCAATAACTATTTTTTTTTTTCAGTAAAACAACAGCAATTCTTCCAGTGACTCCATGTCATGTATTTGTTAGAATTGAAATTACACAGCTGGCAGCCATAGAATAGTGGTGGGCTAGCAGAGGTTTTACAAATGATTTACATATGGTTTATGATAGCACTTTTTAAAAAAATGCAAAGTGTTGGAACACACTGATAAGTATGGGACACTGTAGTTCATATTACTGCAGCAGTTATTGCTTGCCTTAGGGTCAAGAAGGTGGGTTTACTAAAATTCAAATTTTATTTTAATCAGACCACCCTGGAAAGAAAAATAACAAAAGCTTTTAAACACAACGAATTGCATGTTAAGTGCTTAGGGGCTGAGACTGGTTGCCACTGTACATTTCTGAAGCTTGTTTTAGGCTGTATTTAGAGTTCTTGCCTAGAGAATCCCAGGGATGACAGCGCCTGGCGGGCTGCCGTCTCTGGGGTCGCAGAGTCGGACACGACTGAAGCGACTTAGCAGCAGCAGCAGCAGTGTTGTTTTGGTCTCTTTCAGGTTAGGACTAAGATTCCAGCTCTCAAGGGCACTGTGCCAGGTCCAATTTACCATCAGCTATTTCATGTCTGTCCTAGCTAATGAGACCATTGATTGAATCATCACAAAAACAAGGGATGGGCAGAATCTGATGGGCTTGTGCTAATTATATGAAACATGTCAAAGCACTGGTGCATAGGAATGCATTACATCTATGTAAATATAAAATGGCATGTTGTTCTAGAACTGAGTAGAATGTTGTGCCAATTATTCTCTTTGCTCCCCCGTATTCATTCTCTGCCCTTCTCCCCACAGAGACTGTATCACAAGGGTCCCTTGGCACTTGATTTAAGACTAGACTTGGCCAGTGAAAGGCAGGAGGAGAGAGAGGCTAGAATGTTTATTCTTCTGTTCCCACCAACCGTGCCTCCTGACTCTGCTGGCGCTGGTTCATTGATTTTTCCTTTGGGACTAAGAGTGGCAAGGGTTTCCATCTGTTGCTACTCCCCAAATACTTCTTCAGGCATCGATTGTTCCCTTAATCTTGCTCACTCGTTTGTAAATGGACCCTTAATTAAATTCTCTTCATTTAAACTCTTTTTGAGAAGACTCTATTTCCCATCTGGGCCCTGATACAAACACAAATAGCAATTAGGATTTTTATTTTCTGATATTCTGAGTACTTAAAATAAGCAATAATTGATCCCTCAGATGATAATTATCTACTCAATATTTTAAAATTAATTTCCTAAATTTTAGTTCATTCAGTCTTAAACTGACTCTGAAAATGTTAAGAACCAATGTTTCTTAAGAATAACAATATTCCACAGTTTACTGTGATTCAGACCCTTTGGCATAAAACTTTCAAGCTGCATTTGAATCACCTGGGCTTGTTGTTTGTTTTAATGTTACTTTGTTTAAGCTCCAATCCTTTGGCCACCTGATGCAAAGAGCCAACTTATTGGAAAAGACCCTGATTCTGGGAAAGATTGATTACAAGAGAAGGGGGGGCGACAGAGGATGAGATGGTTGGATGACATCACCGAAAACTCTGGGAGACAGTGAAGGACAGAAAAACTTGGCGTGCTGCAGTCCATGAGGTCGCAAAGTCCATGGGGACATGATTTAGTAGCTGAACAACAACAACAACCTTCAAATAAGAAGCAGGGCCTTCAAAAACGAACAGTTAACTAAACTCTTGGGAGTCTTCAAAAAGATAAATAACCGTATATAACACCATAAACTAACTAATCTTTCTGATAATCAAAAATTCAGCAGTTGGCAAATCTATTTCAAAAACCCTTACTAGTATATTTAAATTTCCTGTAATAAAGATAAATCTTTTGCAGGTAATGTTTGGACATGTTTTACAGAAATGCAAAAGTGAACACTAAACATTCTATTTCTCCTGTGTGTAGAGTGTCTCAATTTAGAAATTCACAGACTTCCTTTGTGGCTCAGTCATAAAGAATCCACTGGCCAATACAGGAGACATGGGTTCGATCCCTGGTCCAAGAAGATCCCACATGCCTTGGAGCAACTAAGCCCGTGAGCCACAGCTATTGAGCCTGCGCTTTAGAGCCTGGGAATTGCAACTGCTGAGCTCTCAGCTGCAACGACTGATGCCCTAGAGCCCAGCTCCACAAAGAGAGAAGCCATGGCAATGAGAAGCCCGAGCACCTAAACACCTAACTACAGAGAAGCTCCTGCTTGCTCCAAGTAGAGAAAAGCTGGCTTAGCAATGAAGACCCAGCACTGCCAAACAAACAAATAAATTAAATTTAGGATGTTTGGGATTATTAGTTGACAAAGTTATTTTTTAAAAAGTTCATATGGTTATTTATCTCCTCTAATATTTATTTCTTCTACTCTTTAATTTTATATTACGTTATCTCTGCACTGTTTTTATAATTTATTTCCATCTTCCTAGCTTAGTCTGATTTATTTAGCCCTTTTAAGGTGTCCCCAAATAAAGGGGCAATGGCAACCCACTCCAGTACTCTTGCCTGGAAAATCCCATGGATGGAGGAGCCTGGTAGGCTGCAGTCCATGGGGTCGCGAAGAGTCAGACGTGACTGAGCAACTTCCCTTTCACTTTTCACTTTCATGCATTGGAGAAGAAAATGGCAACCCACTCCAGTGTTCTTACCTGGAGAATCCCAGGGACAGCAGAGCCTGGTGGGCTGCCGTCTATGGGGTCGCACAGAGTCGGACACAACTGAAGTGACTTAGCAGTAGCAGAGCTCATTATTATCTTTTATTTTTAATAATAAAATTTTGATTTCCTCTGAATGCATTTTTTTGCCATACCCTTATGCTTTCATTATAAAATGTTGCTATTTCATTTGCTTTGTAAATGTAAAAGAGTATGTAATTTTCTTCCTGCTTTCACATTTGATTCGGTAAACCCAAAAGTATGTTTCTTAATTTTAATGTCATTATATTTTTGCTTATCATTTACTGTTTACTTTTAATTTTACTGAATTATTATAAAAGAATGTGGGCCTTTCTATACTTTATAACTTTTAGAATTATCTTTACAGCCCATTAACTGATCAATTTTTATAAATTTTCCTTGGACATATAATGCAAATGGCTATTATTATTCAAAAAGTATACCTTTAAAAAATTCACCTAAGGCATTGATTTGTTAATTATTTATCCAACTTTCTGTGGCTTCTTCTTCTATTATTTAGTTTGATTCTGAGAAATGTTCACATTATTTTTTATCAGTCTCTTTCATTTTTAATATTCAGATGTTACGTTGTTTGGTGCATGTATGTTCACCAGATTTTACCATATGATTATAAGTTAATATATTTTTCACTGTGTAATTCCTTTTGACCCTGCTTAGTGATTCTGTGGCAAATTCCACTTTATTTCACATTATTCTTCCCAACCCTACCCTTTGTGGTCGTTGTATTTGCTGTCGATTCTTTGTCTATTCTATTTGTCTATTTGTCTGTTAGTATTTGTCTAAATAGTAAATGTCTATTTATTTCAACATTTACTTCATTAATATAAGTGTGTATATTAAACATACCCCATGATTTTATCTTAATTTTCTACAAATTTGTATTTTTTATTTTTTTCTGAGAATTCAGCATGCTTACATGTAGTGCTAGATTGATATACTTGATCTATCACTTCTATTTTAACTTGTTTGCTTATTACTCTTTTCTTCCTTCTTTTTTTCTGTACTTTCCATAAATAAAAGGTATACCCTCTCCTAAAATCATAATAAAATTATTATATAATAATATATAATAAGAGTATTATATAATAATATATAATAAAAGTATTATATAAAAATAACATAGCCTATATCATCCTTCCAAGAAGTTTTATTTCTGCTTTCCTTACTCTCTAATAAAATGAGTGCATGTGCCTCAAATATTAATTAAATATATTAATAGTTCTAACTACAACTGCCCCTCCAGAGTAAATATTTTATAGGCTTTGAGAAACAAAAGGAAACAATCTTATACTGTAAAATATAAAATACAGAGAACAAGAGTAATACACTCATGCATCTTACTTTAGAAGCTTTAACAAGAGGATGTATATGGTTAAAGCAGCATATTCATGATGATGTTGTTTCAAGAGTCATGGTGTTATAAAGATCCTAGAGAAAATGAACTAATATGTATGTTAAATGGTTTCAGGATCACCATGCTATCTCACTCTTCTATCGTTCCTTTATATAGCAAACACTGATGGGTTTTCAAGGAAATTATACTTTTTCAAAATTAAGGAATAAAATGCTCCACTGATTTCTGATGTAGAAATTATTAGGGTAATGTCTGCTTTGATGATTTAATTTTTAGCTTTTTGTGGGATTTTATTAAAATAGGTCAAGAGAATTTTATGATTTATTAAAATGAGGCTTGTTTCAGCTCAAAGAACTTCTATTTCTAAGTTTCAGCCACTGTGGTTGAAAAACATATAATTAAGTAGAAAAAAAAATCTTAAAATATTTATTGAGATTAATATAGCTATGCAAGATAGCTAAACATAGAAATGTAAAGAGTTATTGCATAGTACTCTAGCATTGTACTAAACAGTATTGCATACATTATACAATTCTATCTATTTTGCTATAGAATTGCTCCAACATTTAAGATCCCTACCAATGACCATCTGTATGAGTAAAACCTTGACTGTGTATGCTTAGTCATGTCCAACTCTTTGCGACCCCATGAACTGTAGCCCACCAGGCTCCTCTATCCCTAAGCTGTAGGCCACGAGGCTCCTCTGTCCATAAAATTTTCCAGGTAAGAATATTGGAGTAGGTTGCCATTTCCTACTCCAGGGGAACTTCCTGACCCAGGAATCAAAACCATATCTCTTGAGTCTCCTGCATTGGTAGTCGGATACCTTACCACTGCACCACCTGAGAATCTCTAGACAGTTAAGTTTAAAGCAGACAGTGTATTGATAAAACAACTATATGATGAATTCATACAATTTGCTAATCTAGATGCCAAAAAGGATGTCAGAGAATTGATTGAGAATCACCAATATGTCAATAGTTGGTGAGAAATCTCGATGCTAATTACTGACTTGTTATGTTAGCTGCTCAGTCATGTCTGACTTTTTGTGACCCCATGGACTGTAGCCCACCAGGCTTCTCTGTCCATGGGATTTTCCAGGTAAGAATACTGGAATGGGTAGTCATTCCCTTCTCCAGGGGATCTTCCTAACCCAGGAATCGAACCTCGATCTCCTGCATTGTGGGCAGATTCTTTACCATCTGAGCCATCAGGGAAGCCCCCATTACTGACTTAAGAGAGTTTATAATCAAATGTGAATTAGTGTGAGGTAATGCAGGAAGGAAGTCGATGAGAGTGGAATAAAATTGATAAAATAAGTATAAACACATCTTGAAGTCCTAAGGATATGGCTCATGATTTAACTATATTAATATTAATGGGATTCCCTGGTGGCTCAGCTGGTAAAGAATCCACCTCCAATTCAGGAGACCTGGGTTCAATCCCTGGGTTGGGAAGATCCCCAGGAGAAGGGAATAGCTACTCATTCCAGTATTCTGACCTGGAGAATTCCATGGACTGTGTGGTCCATGGGGTCGACTCCCATTCCATGGGACATGACTGAGCCACTTTCACTTCACTTTCATTAATATTAATGACATAACGCTCTTATATTTTAATTGTCTTCAAGCTTAATTACTATTTGACTTACTTTCACTTGTTGAATAGTCTTGTGGGTCAAGTATTCCTGATTCCTGTAGTGATCTAATACAGGAGTCCACCAGTTCGAGACCTGTTGTGAGCTCATCTTCAATATCTTTTTGACCATCTGAAATACAATATTTCAAAGAGATGAACAAGCACATGGTTTTGTCACCATTAAAGCTTAAGACTATGATTTAATAATCAAAAATATAGTAACTATAACTATTCAGTTCAGTTCAGTCACTCAGTCATGTCCAACTCTTTGCAATCCCATGGACTGCAGCATGCCAGGCCTCCCTATCCATCACCAACTCCCAGAGTTTACTCAAACTCATGTCCATTGAGTCAGTGATGGTATTACCTTTATGAAATTCTTATTAGGTATCACATTGTAACCCTGGTCAACCACTATTAAAAACCAAGGCTAGCCAATTATATGTGTCCATGAAAAACATAAAGTTACTAGGGAATTGGGAAAATTTAACTCCCATGAACTGTTGAGCTTTCAAAACAACTTCACTTAATTTTAGTGTCATGTTTTATCAAATTTATTTTTATAAGTTTCTTTCTAAAGTTCTTAAGAAAATTAACCAATAGAGGTATATGTAGAAGTAAGTATATATGCTCATCAAGAAGTTGTATTTTAAATTTAAATGCCCATCAGCTGATGAATGGATAAAGAAGATGTGGTGTGTGTGTGTATATATATATATGTACACAATGGAATATTACTCAATGTAAAAAAGAATGAAATAATGCCATTTGCAGCAACATGGATGGACCTAGAGATTATCATATTGAGTGAAGTCAGAGAAAGACAAATATTTATAATATCATTTGTGTGTGGAATCTAAAATATGATACAAATGAACTTGTTTGCAAAACAAAATGATCCATGGACATAAGAAAACAAACATGATTACCAATTGAGAAAAGGGGTAGGAGAGGAACAAATTAGGGGTTTGGGATTAGCAGATACAACCTACTATACGTAAAACAGACAAACAAAAAGAAATGATATAGCACAAGGAACTAGATTGACTAATAATCACAATGGAAAGGAATACAAAAAATATGTATATTAATATTTATAAATTATACAACACTGTAATTCAAGTATACTTCAATAAAGAAAACAAGCTGTATCTTACCTTGTGATTGCCAGTGAAACTGCTCTTCTGCTGAACTGTAAAAGAGAGAATACATAGATATAATGAATTTGTTACAAATTAAAGGGCTCTAGACTGTAAGATGCAAAGGTACATTAAGTTAGTAATGGGGCCTCCATGGAACTCCCTTTAATTTCTTACTGGGAAAAGGGGTCCCACTTTGATACAATCATAATTTTAATCTATTTGGTATACACCTTTTTGGATTCACAGGTATTTACATGTCATAAATGGACACCATTCAGTAAATTTCAAGAGAACAGCTGATATTTTTACAAATCACAATGTACTGTACTCATCACTTACGACAGTTTCTACACACATGAAGTTCTACGCAACTGTAGCTATTTTAAAACACGTCTGAATAGTTTCATGTAAACTCTGTAAGGTGTTCTAATAGAGATATAACTTTCTCCATTTTCATTATAAAGAGATAAAATAAATCTACACCTTTTCCTAGACATACCTGATAAGCAGTTCCTTTTAGCTGTTTATTATATTTCAAACTAAGTAATATGAAAATCATAACACTTTACCACCCACCAACTATACAGTTCCCAAGTTTCCACTTTAGAAATATATCATATAATAAAAATGACCCAGGTAGAAAGGGTGGCTCATGCAAATGACATGCCAAAGATATTGTGCAGATTGTACCTAGGTGGGCACATAAATTTATTTTAAATGATTTATTTAAAATACATGTTGTTGCTGCTGCTGCTAAGTCGCTTCAGTTGTATCCAACTCTGTGCAACCCCAGAGACGGCAGCCCACCAGGCTCCCCCGTCCCTAGGATTCTCCAGGCAAGAACACTGGAGTGGGTTGCCATTTCCTTCTCCAATGCATGAAAGTGAAAAGTGAAAGTGAAGTCGCTCAGTTGTGTCCGACTCTTAGCGACCCCATGGACTACAGCCTAGCATGCTCCTCCGCCCATGGGATTTTCCAGGCAAGAGTACTGGAGTGGGTTGCCATTGCCTTCTCCTTAAAATACATAAATAAATTTAAAATTTCTAAGTATGAACAGCTCTTTCATAATATATGGCAAATAGTTCTAACATACCCTTTTTTATATGTCAATAGTTTGTGGGAAATCTATATGACAATTACTGACAGGTAACATTTTGAGAATGATTTTCTACTCTTATTTACTAGATCTTTTACTCTGATCAAGGCACTTCTATGAATAGCTCATCAGTTTCACAACAAGAAGTAGGTTTTAGAACTTTAATCTGTACCTTAGAAATGGTTTCTGAATACATCTGCTGAGGAAAAAGGCAATTCTGGTATAAATGAGTGTTCAGAATAGCCATGATTGATATACATGAATATAAGAGCTGTCCCTCAAGAGACTGTTTTAGGGCATCTTTCTCCTCAGCCAATCCATTTTAGCAAAGTGAAAAATGGTTTCACAATGATGAGCGCTATAGACAGTTGATACCTAAAATGATAACATTACAAATTCACTCTGATGCAGCTTCTCCTTGCATCAAAAAGTGTATCATTATAAAGCAGTAACAACTAAGTGCAAGGTTTAACACCTTAAACAGAAATGCAATCCTATAGTTAATAGTTAAAAAAATTACAAAGTATGTTCTGTTAGTAAGTGGCCTCTAATATAGGGGTGGAAAATGTTTTCAAAATTGTACTGAGTTGAATGGTATCCTTTCCCCCCAAAAGATGTGTCCATACCAAATCCCTAGAAATTGTGAAAGGTTACTTAATGGGAAGGTGTTTTTAAAGATGTAATTAAGGTAAAGATCTTAAGATGAGAGCTTCTGAAATTCAATGATCAATGTCCTTATAAAAGACACTAGAGGAGAAAGACACAGAGGAGAAGGTCTTGTGAAGGTCTTGTGAAGATGGAAGCAAGAGACTGGAGTTATGGAACTATAAGCCAAGTAATGGCTGGAGCCAGCAGAACCTGGGAGAGTTAAGAAAAGAACCTCTCTCCTTAGTATTCCTCCATAAAGAAGACTGAGTGCTGAAGAATTGATGCTTTCGAATTGTGGCACTGGAGAAGACTCTTCCAAGTCCCTTGGACAGTAAGGAGATCAAACCAGTCAATCCTAATGGAAATCAACCCTGAATATTCATTGGAAGGACCGATGCTAAAGCTGAAGCTTCAATCCTTTGGCCACCTGATGAGAGGAGCTGACTTATTGGAAAAGATCCTGATGCTGGGAAAGATTGAGGGCAGGAGAAGAGGGTGACAGAGGATGAAGTGGTTGGATGGCATCACCAACTCAATAGACATGAGATTGAGCAAACTCCAGGAGATGATGAAGGACAGGGAAGCCTGGTGTGCTGCAGTCCATGGGGTCACAGAGTCAGACACAGCTCAGTGACTGAAATGACTGAATTAAACTGAGGGAACATAGCCCTGTCAGCATAGGTGATTTTGAACTTCTGAGAGAGTCAGTTCATAGGTAGGTTGATAAGAAGTCCAGGGTTCCTGAGGAGGAGAAAGGGATCCGGAGTTCTCTAGAAAGAGAAAGGGATCTGGGGCTCTCAAGGAGAAAAAGACATTTTCTACATGGCTTTGTTTTAATCAATATAACAATGTATCTTGCTCAAGGACATGTTTCTCCTTAGGTTTTCTGACCAATCTTGTTATCTTAAGAAGTATGTTATGGGAGTAGGTCTGGCAAGACCTTTCTATCCTTAAATCTAATCTTGTTCATTTAAGATGCATGTTGTGAGAGTGGGTCTGGTAAAGTATATAAGGCCTTGATAAGACTAGCGATGGGGGCACTCTCCATCTGCCTTCTGATGTCTTTGTCAGAAGCTTTGTTTGTCTGTCCCTTTTCTTACTTTAATAAAACTCTGCTACACAAAAGCTCTTGAGTGATAAGACTAGTCCCTGGTCTCGAAGCTAAATCTTCTTCTTTAGAGATCGCGAATTCAATATTGTTCACCCTAAGCTATCACTTCTGGTCCCCAAACTGTGAGGTAATGAATTTATTTTAAGACACTCATTGTAGTAATTTGTCATGGCAGCCCAAGGAAACCAGTACAGTATTTTTCTGGTATGATCAAATGTTTTCATAGTATAGCCTTCCAGATTTACTACTATCTATATGCTACTACATTCCTTTTACCAATTCAGTTCTTTGCTAAGTACTTATTGTATACTAGGGCTGTGCTAATTCATGACAATCACTTATATCTTTTGGTACCTGGGGAGTAGCTATCTTATTGATGTTAAATAACTTGGCCACCTATAGCTCAATATATATAAAAAAATTAAACGACATGATTTAAAAAGTGGGTAGAACTGAGTGGACATTTTTTCCAAAGAGGAAATGCAGATGGACACCTGGCACGTGAAAAGATGCTCAACATTGCTAATCATCAGGGAAACACAAATTAAAACCACAATGAGGTATCACTTCACACCTGTCAGAATGGCTATCATCAAAAAGAACACAAATAACAAATGTTGACAAGGATATAGACAAACAAGAACCCTTGTACACTGTTGGTGGGAATGTAAATTGATGCAGTCTCATGTGGAAAACAATATGGAGGTTTCTCAAAAAACTAAAATATGTAGTTTTCAAAGAACTACATATGACCCAGCAATTCCACTTCTAGGTATTCCAGTAATTAAAAAATACATGTGCATCCAATCTTCATAAGAGCATTGTTTATAGAAGGCATTCTGGGTGTCCATCAACAGATATATGCCATAAAAAAGAATGAAAATTTTCCATTTGCAGCAACATGGATGGATTTAGTAATATGCTAAATGAAATAAGTCAGACAGAGAAAGAAATGCTGTATGCTTCTGCTGCTGCTGCTGCTGCGTCACTTCAGCCATGTCTGACTCTGTGCGACCCCATAGACAGCAGCCCGCCAGGCTCTGCTGTCCCTGGGATTCTCCAGGCAAGCACACTGGAGTGGGTTGCCATTTCCTTCTCCAATGCATGAAAGTGAAAAGTGAAGTCGCTCAGTCGTGTCCTACTCTTCGCGACCCCATGGACTGCAGCCTACCAGGCTCCTCCGTCCATGTGATTTTCCAGGCAAGAGTACTGGAGTGGGGTGCCATTGCCTTCTCTGTAATGCTATATGGTATCACTTATATGGGGCTTTCCTGATAGCTCAGTCAGTAAAGAATCCACCTGCATTGCAGGAGACCCAGGTTCGATTCCTGGATCAGGAAGATCTGCTGGAGGAGAAATAGGCTACCCACTCCAGTGTTCTGTCCTGGAGAATTCCATGGAATGTATAGTACTGTACAGTATTCTGGCCTAGAGAATTCCATGGACTGTATAACTTATATGTGGAATCAAAAAAAAAAAAAAAAAAAAGAACCACCACCAACAAACTAGTGAATAAAACGAACAATTATGCAGACTCACAGGAATAGAGAAGAAAACAGTTGTTACCAGTGGAGGGAGTGTAGGAACGAGGGGCAAGGAGGGGGGAAGGGTTATCATGGGATTACACAAAATTGTACGTGTGAAGCTTTTCTTGAAAATTGTAAATCACTGTAGAATTTAAAAAATCCCCCATCCAATCAAAACAACATCAACAAAAAGTCAAGGAGGAAAATCCAGTTGCTACTTCCCACTTGAAACAATAAGATTGCATAAGTCACTGGAAGTTTCTTCCATGCTCATCAAAGCCCTGCTCTCCACTCCTGGGCACATTGAAGATCACACTTCTCTACCACCCTGCATGTGGATGGGGCCATGTACCACCCCCTGCCAGAAGCACAGAAGGGTGGACATGTGATTTCACACATTCCCTTGTGAAGCCCTATGTTGAGAAGGGTCCCTGAGTAACCACATGCTGGGGAAATTTCTGCCAACCCAGAGAAGACACAACATGAATGAGAAATAAACCATAGTTTTGTTAAAACTCTGAAGCTGGAGGGTTGTTTTCTTGGGCAGAATAAATGTCACACTGAGTAATACAGAAATATGCCATTATTTGAGTTCATTAGGCATTTCCAACTTCTCCATCTTTCATTTCCACAGTTTAGAGCTGGAAGAAAACGTCTTGGGTCACCCTAGCACAAATAAGGCAGTGCTCCTGCATTTCACATCCTTTGAGTAATCACTCATCCACAGTAATGGGTGATTTTACACACAGAACTACACATCACACTGTTACATAATATTTACTTTTTGTTCATTTCTTTAAAAAAATGTTTCAATTTTATGTGCAACAGAAACAAGAAGAAACTTTTTTTATTACAATTGAAAAAATACTATTGACAGTAAATATGAAACTATCTTCTCAAAGCAGGGGTATCTCCTTTGGAGTCGACAAAGAGCATTAATCATGTAAGTGGTTTCCTGATTTCCTTAGCAGAGTTAAAATGCACTAAAAGTATGACTGATCACAGAAAATAGAAGTCCCAAGAGACACTGGGTTTGGATTTTATTTCCTTTAAGTGTGCCCTTTACTTTCTATGCAATTGCATATTTATGCAATTGATTCTTAAAAGCTGCTCTAAGGTGGACACTTTTAAAAAAAAAAAAGTGAACTCTTTATTCATTCAATAGAAATTATGCCTATACTTCAGACACTCTTATTTAAGGTGTTTAGGAATTACTCATGGTGTACTTTTCCCCAATCATATCATTCAACTTAATCTAATACAAAAGTCAGATTTGATGTTGTGGTAACTTTCATGTATGTTCAGTTTCAGGAAATAAAGTTTTCTTTCACTACCAAAATTCTATTTCTTAAACTAGAAGTAACGTCTAAAGAATTAAATGTGGGCTTTAGTGGCACTAGTGGTAGAGAACCTGCCTGCTAATGCAGAAGATAAAAGAGACATGAGTTCAGGAAGATCCCTGGATCAGGAAGATCCCCTGGAGGAGGGCGTGACAACCCACTCCAATATTCTTGCCTGGAGAATCCCATGGACAGAGGAGTCTGGCAGGCTGCAGCCCACAGGGTCGTAAAGACTTGGACATGACTGAAGAGACTTAGCACATACCCATGCATATTTAAATACAACTTTATATAAGTTTCAGAACTCAATTATTGTGAGAATACACATATATTTATAACAAAGACCATCATAAGTAACATCTAGCTTTTAAATACAAACACACACACACATAAAAATATATACTGGTAATGCTGGAAAAGAATTTTTAAAACAATATTTTAAAAGCACAAATCCTAGGAGCAAATGCATAGATACCTTTCCCTTTACAACAGGCAATATTCTAACTGATTTCTAGTTAAACTTTACAACAAAAGTTTTGAGAGGTGATATTTTCCCATTTTATAGAGAATGAAACTGAGCTGAAAAGTTCTTACGGAACTTGCTGGAGACCCCACAGTCAACAAATACTGAAGCCAGGATTATTACCCTGACCTCCTGCTTCTAGAGATTACATTCTGAACTAACATTCTATTCACACACTGGGCACTAAAACTGAACTCCTATGCAATTAAAGCCATAAACACCAGAAACTAAGGTGAAAAAACAAGCCACATCCCGGGAGAAGATATTTACAATGCATACAGCTTACAAAGGGTTATGGTCCAGAACATTATAAATAACTCCTACAAATCAATGAGAAAGAGATTAAGAGATCAAGTAGAAAGGAGGTCAACAAATATATGTAAAATTGATGAGCAGAAAAATCAAGAATGTATGGTCACCACATACATTAAAAGAGACTCAATCCTATCAAGAGTTAAAAGAATAGAGATCGACAGATACCTCTTTAACCCTTCACAGTCTATAAAACTACTAGAAAGTCTGACTGCGCTAAATGTTGAAGAGGAGATGAGGAAATGTTAACTCTCATACACTGTATGTGGGACAGCAAACTAGTGAAACACTTGGGTGAGCTGTGAGTCAGCATCTGATACTGTTTTATGTGCAAATACCCAGTCATCCAGCTTCCCTGGTAGTTCAGTGGTAAGGAACCCACCTGCCAATGCAGGAGATGTGAGTTCCATCCCTGGGTCAGGAAGATCTCCTGGAAGAGGAAATGGCAACCCACTCCAGTATTCTTGCCTGGGAAATCCCATGGAAGGAGAAGCCTAGCGGCTATAGTCCATGGGGTCTGAAAGAGTCAGACATGACTGAACGATGAAACGACAATCCAATCATCGAGCAATTTTCCTTCTAGGTAGAGTCTTCAGGGAAACCTGTGCACCTGTGCCCAGCAGACTTATACAGACTGTTCCTGCCCATATGCTGGCAGTAGCGAAACAAACGAAACAACCTAAGGGAACAACAATAGGGAAACAGATAAATTCTGTTCCATAATAGTAGGATTCCACATCATATATGACATAACATGGAAAAACACCATTTGGCAGCTAAAGCAAATTAGCCCCATATGTAATGTACATAAAGTGAAAGGGTCAGTTGCTTAGTCATGTCTGACTCCTTGCGACTCCATGGACTGTAGCTTCCATGGACTGTAGTCTTCCCTTTCTCCAGGGGATATTCCCAACCCAGGGATCAAACCCAGGTCTCCCACATTGCAGGTGGATTCTTTACCAGCTGAGCCACAAGTGAAGCCCAAGAGCAGTGGAGCAGTAGCCTATCCCTTCTCCAATGAACCTTCCCCACCCAGGAATGAAACTGGGGTCTCCTGCATTGCAGGTGGATTCTTTACCAATTGAGCTATGAGGGAAGCCCATAGTCCACTAGGCTCCTCTGTTTATGGGATTTCCCAGGCAAGAATACTGGAGTGGGTTGCCATTCCTTTTTCCAGCAGATCCTCCCAACGCAGGGATCGAATCTGGGTCTCTTGCATTGCAAAGTCTTTACCATCTGAGGGAAACCCAATGTATACATGGATCAGGCTCAAAAGCAAAATATAGAAAAACATGCTGCACATAAGACATGTACTTCAGGACTCCGATTATGAAAAAAATTTAAGACATGGACCAAATAATATTGCATATAAATACAAACACACACATGTACGTGTAAGAGGGAGAGAGACCATACAAAGACAGATTAAAGAGATGTGCCCAAACTCACGATGGTGAGAGCAGAGGAAAATAAGTCTGAGCAGGGACAAAAAGGGACTCTCACTTTTATCTCAAATGTTTTATGTTATGAAAAATCGGGGAAAAAAAGGTTAACACGAATTTAAGAATATCTTTGACACTTGAAACCGGGAAATCACAATTCTTACATTACATGTTCAGTTAAATATTTTCATAAATCCTTGTGATTCAGTTCTACATCATATTTTCATCATTGTCAGAATCACTCAGAATGGAAACTCAAATGATGTGAGACACTTCTGAAATCTGTAAGTGTAAATAATTGAGGGAAGTAATGGTTTCGAATATAATGAGTCTTTTCTCTATTTTGCATATGAGAAATATGACATTATTACTTTTCCTTACTATTACTTTTGCTCAAGTTTGACACAGTTTGAACATTTGAAGCGGGCAAACAATAACTTTCAAGTTCTGAGGTCATGAGGTAGGAGAAAAACTAGTTTAAACCAAAGAATAACCTTTGAGTTCCTCCAGAAATGATTTTCCGTCTTATCATTTCTAGCATGATAGTCTCCTTATCCACCTCTGGGTCGTTTCCAATATATATATATAGGAAAGTTCAAAGAGTTTTCTTAATGTTAGGAAAAGACACAAAGTTAACTGTTACTACAGCTACTCGGTCTGCTGTGAACCTGCTCAAATACATTTTCGTAGTTTCTTTTTCAACTTTTGATGCCTGAAGCACCAATTCCTTGCACGGTATTGTGTGGCATTTTATTGCTCACAATATCGTTCAAAATGAAATAAAGGAAAGGAACTATGAGTTTTTGGTTAGCTGGCTTTCAAGTTAAGCAATGTACCTAAAACATAAGCCAGAGAAACTATTGTGAAGTATTAATCAATTGCTTCCGAACTGACATTTGATGCTCGCCTACAGGAACAAAGAACCTTTTATTTACAATGCCCCAATGACCTGAAACTGTACCCTCACATAAAGTCTTTTTCAGTATATGGCTTTTGCATGCAGCCACATCACAAAAATAGCCATTGGTGGTAAAATAAAATGACCTTGGTCAAAAGTCTAGAATACCATAAAAATAAAACATATTTAGAAAAAATGGTGAGACACGGTACCCGTGGAGCTGTTTAGGATGCTGTTGCCCAATGGCACCCCACTCCAGCACTCTTGCCTGGAAAATCCCATGGACGGAGGAGCCTGGTAGGCTGTAGTCCATGGGGTCGCGAAGAGTCGGACACGACTGAGTGACTTCCCTTTCACTTTTCGCTTTCATGCATTGGAGAAGGAAATGGCAACCCACTCTAATGTTCTTGCCTGGAGAATCCCAGGGATGGGGGAGCCTGGTGGGCTGCCGTCTATGGGGTCGCACAGAGTCGGACACGACTTAAGCAACTTAGCAGCAGCAGCAGCAGCCCTTGAATGCTATGGACAGTAACCAGTCCTTATTAATTTGGTTGGCAAGTGACCCTGCTTCTCCCAGAACTTTCTGCAGAACTGATTTCAACTTTTTGCCTTGTGGACTTTATAAGTGTTTGTGGTCTATTCCCAAATGAATATCACAGTATCTCCACCATGCAATAAGAATGTTTATTTGTTTCTTAGGCCACACATCTTCTATCCACTTTAACTATTTTCATCAAAATGTAATTTTGCAGCTACTATACTATAATAATGCTTAATGGTATATGGTGGGCAGTTATAGGACCACAAAGCCCAAATGAGGAGACTGTGTGCATGGTGTCCAGTTCTTCAAGTCAGGCTCAAAGGCTAGACTCCCTTCAGCTCTGCTCCTATCAATACAGGACACTTTGGGCAAGTGACTTAAACTCTCAGGGCCTACATGGAGACATCTTGAGGCTTAAAGAAATCAGCTCATATCAAGCGCTTTCTGTATCAAGTGATCAGGGCCTGGCATGTCTTGAGTAACTATGCAACTGTTTCCTATTTTACTATATTGCTAAAATGGTCACTATAGTTTATAGATTATTTTGTTGTAGTTCAGTCACTAAGTCATGTCTGACTCTTTGTGACCTCGTGGACTGCAGCACCCCTGGCTTCCTTGTCTTTTACTCTCTTGGAGTTTGTTCAAGCTCATGTCCATTGAGTCAGTGATGCCATCCAACCATCTCATCCTCTGTCATCCCCTTCTCCTCTTGCCTTCAATCTTTCCCAGCATCAGAGTCTTTTCCAAGGAATCAGCACTTTGCATCAGGTGGCCAAAATGCTGGAGCTTCAGCTTCAGCATCAGTCCTTCTAATGAATACTCAGGGTTGATTTCTTTTAGGATTGACTGGTTTGATAATGGCTTATTATAATTTATGTCATCTATTAGAATACATTGCCGCCCACTGTGTGTGGGGGTGCGGGCAGTCAACACGGGGACAGATCGGGGGAAATGGGAACAGGAGACTTAGATAATACCCAGGAATAGTGGGACCATACCTAGGCTTTCAGTCACAACCAGTCATGGAGAAAATGGTAAAACAGCATCACCACCAGCCCTTGGTAAGTGCTCACCATGGCTCTGGGCTTGCAGAACAGAGAGAAACAAGGCCAGCTCCCCATATCCTGGCAGTCTGCCTGGGGATGTGACAGTAAGGACACGGGGCAGGAAGGAACATTCACGAAGAAGTGTGTTCAGGGAGCTGTTGCACACAGGTCCATGGGACCTTGAGCATGTCCATCACTTACTCTGAGCCTGGTTTCTCTCTTTGTAAAATGGGGCTATTACTAGAAATTTCCCCATAGGGATCTTGTGACAGTTAAGTGTGTGATGTATGTAAGACCCGTAAAATAGTGCTGAGAACATTTTGTTGTTGTTGTTCAGTTGTTAAGTCATGTCTGACTCTCTGCGACCCCATGAACTACAACACACCAGATTCCTGTCCTCCATGATCTTCTAGAGTTTGCTCAAATTCATGTCAACTGAGTCAGTGATGCCATCCAACCATCCCATCCTCTACCGCCCTGTTCTCCTTTTGCCTTCAGCTGGGATCATAGGAGCCATTAAAAACAAAGTAAGCTAACATTATCACAAACAGGACAGAGGCTTGAGAGAGAACAACTCATAGAACTGAAAGTTCAATAAACCAACATACAGAATTCCACTTGTCCACGTTCAGTTCAGTTCAGTCGCCCAGTCGTGTCCATGTTGGATGCCAATTAATATCATCACACAAATATGTTACAGGCTTTGCAGAATTTAAACTGTCTCATTTTTTTCCCCACACTAAACTGAGGAAGGAAAACAGGCAGTCTGTGATTTCCAAAGAAAATGATTTGCTTTTTAAGCCTTAAGTTTTCCATTCACTCCCACACAGGAGGCCTCCCCTGACAATTGCTACTGTTCTCGCCACAGTAAAAACCTTAAAGACCGTTTGCTATTTTCAAAACCTTGGAAGAAAATGAACCACATCCAAATTGCTATTATTAATTTCCATTTAGTTTGAGGCAGGGGAAATTCACATTCCTAAGCTATTAATAAATCTGTTGTGTGTGATGACTGTCGAAATATCCAGGCAACTGATAACATCAAAATGGTAAGACTCACTCGCTGTAGTCTGGATACATATGGCCCCAAAGTTTATCACAGAGGACCGCAACACTGATGGGTTTATGAGCTGGTCAGCTCGAGGGAAGCAAGGGCAATAAACAGGAGTTCTGTTTTGTCTTCATTCCTCCAAAATACATACTCCAGTTTCTAGTAACCATAGAGTATTCGCCTTAGGCCTTCTCACTCTAAATGCACTAGCTACACAAAGCCAAGTTCTAACCTTGGGAAAGACACACTGGCCAGTTTCTCTTTTGGAAATGCTTTCATAGTTTTGGAGTTGACCATAGTTCAATTACAATAGACATATTATGTGTAAAATTCAATATGAGAAGGAGGAACTAATGGTGAATTATAATCTAGAAAATTCACACATTATATTTGTCTCTGTAGTCTTCTGGGAGACTTCTCATGCATGTACTAGGTATTTTTCGAGATGCTACTCTAGTACACAAGAATTTTATAGTAGTTGAAGCAAAATTTCTGAATGCCAGCCACAATAGGCAACAAAGCACTGTAATACCTTTGTCTGTGGGCATTCCATAGATTGGAACACATAAACCACAACTGAAGATGACTGGGGATGCTATTAATCAGATGACTAATCAGATCTCTTATCATATTTTGAAATGCTTTCCAAACCATCAAAAATCGAGAAGTTTGCATGGTTAATTTGTTAAGTGTTTTATCGTTTTATATATGCTTATATTAATAATGTCCTTTGGTACTCATTGTAACTCACAGTGAGATCTTTGATTAACCCGAATGTTTTATTCAATGATCTTGAGGGTGAGCAGAAAGTTGCTGTATTTTGCAGTTTGATCATTCATAACTGATTTCTAAGGCAAGAGAGGTTTTGGGTTTTTTTTTTTGGTGTGTTTACTGGCAGAAGTGGTACCAATGTCAAGGTTCTCAGATTTTCAAGTTTCAGGCTTCAGCATTCAATATCTCGGAAATATGCCTACTGTTAGGGTCCTCTCAGTGGACAGACTGGCTTAATCTTGGGGATGCTATGCTATGCTATGCTAAGTCACTTCAGTCGTGTCCGACTCTGTGTGACCCCATAGACGGCAGCCCACCAGGCTCCCCCGTCCCTGGGATTCTCCAGGCAAGAACACTGGAGTGGGTTGCCATTTCCTTCTCCAAATCTTGGGGATACTGCCGGGCAAAAGGAAAGGTCAAGCTTGTGTGTCTGTAGCTTCCTGGGATTGGGTGGTCTTGTGCGTGTGTGTGAACGTGCATATGTGTGCAGGTGCATCTCGTCTTTCCTCTAAAGCACTCTGATCTGCTCACAGCTTTCCTTCCACCTGCTTTTCTGTCATTAAGTGTGTGGTCTATTATAGACACATCAAACCCTGGTTAATGGGTTTGACTAGAATTGATATAATTTTATTAGTAAAAGTGAAGCTAACATCCCTTAGATATTTAAGGAAAATTTATGCAAATTACCATTGCCTGTTTTATAGAAAAGACAAAACTGAAATTTTGGTTTTGTGACATTGAATACCAACAGATAATCTGTGGAAATAAAGCTCAATGTTATTGTCTTCATAGAGCATAAGACAAGTAATATTCATGAACATCTCTCATTGTATTATAGATCCTTACTTCCTTATGATCAGAGGCAAGTTTCTTTAAACAACTTGAAGGTTCCGTTCACATGTTTAATATTCATAACATTAAATCAGAATAAATATTCATAGTAGTTTATGTATAATTTCAAAAAACTAGAAACAACCAAATGTCCCACAATATGTGAGGTGTTAAACAAGGTGATGCATCCATACCAAGGAGATGTATGTAGCAAGAAAAAGGAAACCTACTATTGATTATGCAACAAACAACAACTTAGATCTCAAGTGCATTATGCTGAGGGAAAAAGATAAATTAACATTCTTGAAATAACAAAATTACAGAAGTGGAGAACAGAGCAGCAGCTATCAGGGCTTTGGGAGGATGAATGTGGGAATGGCTACAACAGGGGTGGCAGGAGGAGGCCTTGTGGCAATGAGACAGTCCTGAATCGTCTGTGGCTGTGGTTACAGTAGCTACTTAGGTAATACAATTACATAGAACCAAACTCTAGTCAAGGCTATGGTTTTTCTAGTGGTCATTTATGGATGTGAGAGTTGGACTGTGGAGAAAGCTGAGCACTGAAGAACTGATGCTTTTGCACTGTGGTGCTGGAGAAGACTCTTGAGAGTCCATTGGACTGCAAGGAGATCCAACCAGTCCATTCTAAAGGAGATCAGTCCTGGGTGTTCATTGGAAGGACTGATGCTGAGGCTGAAACTCCAATACTTTGGTCACCTCATGCAAAGAGTTGACTTATTGGAAAAGACCCTGATGCTGAGAGGGATTGGGAGCAGGAGGAGAAGGGAACGACAGAGGATGAGATGGCTGGATGGCATCACCGACTTGATGCACATGAGTTTGGGTGAACTCCGGGAGTTGGTGATGGACAGAGAGGCCTGGTGTGCTGTGATTCATGGGGTCACAAAGAGTCGGACATGACTGAGCGACTGAACTGAACTGAATTGAACTGAAACACACTTAAAACTCAGTATTCAAAAAACAAAGATCATGGCATTCAGTCCCATCACTCCATGGCACACAGATGGGGAAAAAGAGGAAATAGTGACAGCTTTTAATTTTGGGGGCTTCAAAATCACCATGGATGGTGACTGCAGCCACAAAATTAAAAGATGCTTGCTTCTTGGAAGAAAAACTATGACAAACCTAGACAGTGTATTAAAAAGCAGAAATATCATTTTGCCAACAAAGGTCTATATAGTGAAAGCTATGGTTTTTCCAGTGGTCATGTACGGATGTGAGAGCTGGACCACAAGGAAGGCTGAGCATCAAAAGTATTGATGCATTTGAACTGTGGTGCTGGAGAAGACTCTTGAGAGTCCCTTGAACTGCAAGGAGATCCAACCAGTTCATCCTAAAGGAAATAAACCCTGAATGTTCATTGGAAGGACTGATGCTGAATCTGAAGCTCCAATACTTTGGCCACCTGATGTGAAGAGCTGACTCACTGGAAAAGACTCTGATGCTGGGCAACGTTGAAAGCAGAAAGAGGGGGCAACAGAGGATGAGACGGTTGGATGGCATCACCAACTCAATGGGCATGAGTTTGAGCAAGCTCTGGGAGATGGTGATAGACAGGAAAGCCTGACGTGCTGCAGTTCATGGGGTTGCAAAGAGTTGGACATGACTTAGCGACTGAGCAACAACAGAATACACAGGCATAAATGAGTGCATGAAAAACTGGGGAAATCTGTGCAAGGTACCAATGTCAATTTCCTGATGCTACTGTACTACATAGCCATGCACGATGCTGCCACTGGCGGGAACTGGGAGAACTCAAGTACACTTCGCTGTGGATCCTATTTTGTGGCTTCCTACGAATCTATCAGTTCAGTTCAGGTCAGTCACTCAGTCGTGTCTGACTCTTTGTGACCCTATGAACTATGAATCTGTAATCATTTCAAAGTAAAAAAGTAGAAAACAATTCAGTGGGGTTAGGTTTGGCTTCACTTTAGTTCTTTGCCCTGAACCGATTTTTCTATATGCAATTAGTTACTCAATTATCCTCATGTAATACATAAGATTTAAAACAAGATTGAGAATAGTGGAGTAAAGAGGAAGCAGAAACAATGACACCAGTGTCCACTTGTGAATATCCATTTTTGTTCTTCATTGTTGGCAAGCAGAGCTCAGGTGACCCTACCCTGGGCTCATTTCTGCTTTGTTCTGTAAATGATGTCATTATCCTTGGAGCAAAATATACCAATCAGACTGCCCACTGCCAATCTGATGCAAGGAACTGTGCTGCTTCTCAATGAAAACATATCCATCGTATCTGTTTTCTGCTCATCAGGCCCCCATACCCACTTCCAATGCCATGTTTTCTTTTCTTTCTATTTTTACTTTTTATTTAAATTCTTCCCTATACTTTAAATTTTGATATAAAATAAAGACACCATTTTAATTTAAATAAAACTAGTTTGTGTGTGTCTGTGTGTGTTAGCTGCTCAGTTGTGTCTGACTCTTTGTGACCCCATGGACTGTAGCCCACCCAGGGTCCTTATTAAAGGCACAGTCATCAATCATATGAATATACTTATGAAATTGGAGGTATTACTGTATTGTTTGAAGGTTTCTGGTGAATTTGCATTATTTTTGCTGCTAAAAAATTGTGCAATGACTTATCCATTGCCTAGATTTAAAAAAAAAATTGCAAACTCTTTAGTTTGGAATACTTAGTTTGGTTTAGAATACAAATAAATAGTTTAGAATACAAAGTTCTTCATTATCTAGTATTGCTCTGCATCTATTATTTCTATCTCTTCCTATATGAGGAAAAGTAAAAATAGTATTTTGGCTTACAGTACTAGAGCAAAGAATGCATCCTAATGCATTCTACCTGAGTCTAAGAGCTCTCAAATGATATAATTCGCTGGCTCTCTGGAAGCAGGTTCATTAAAGTTAGGCTTTCATGTGGCAGACACGCTCCTCGCCTCCTGCTAATTCACAGGGAAGCTACCACGGGGCCAGTTAGACTTCGACAACCCCCACCTCCCATCCTGACTCAATGGAAATTGGTCTTCTTGATTACATCTGGCAGTTTCTTTCTATATTTACTACAGTGGGGAAAAATCATACATTAAAAAATCATTTTCAAACATTTAATATCAGATATTTGAAACTGAAAATCTAGATCAACCTCTCTATACTTTCTTTTATTTTACCATTGCATGGCAGCTGTATTTGTCCTGATCTCTTCTTTTAAAAAAAAAATTATTTATTTAAATTGAAGGCTAATTACTCTACAATACTGTAGTGGTTTTTGCCATACACTGACATGAACCAGCCATGGGTATACATGTGTCCCTCATCCTGAACCCCTCTCCCACCTTCTTCCCCATCCCATCACTCAGCGTCGTCCCAATGCACTGGCTTTGAGTGCCCTGTTCCATGCATTGAACTTGGACTTGTCATTACCATTACCATACGGTAATATACATGTTTCAATGCTATTTTCTCAAATCATCCCGCCTTCCTTTTAAGAAAGAATGAGGATTTGAATCCGAGGTGCTATATTCATACATAGTCATGTCCGACTTTGCCACCCAGGGACTGTAGTCTGTAGTCTCCTCTGTCCATAAGATTTTTCAGGCAAGAATACTGAAGTAGGTTGCTATTTCCTCCTCCAGGGGATCTTTCGGACACACTGTGTCTCCTGCATTGCAGGCAAATTCTTTACAGCTGAGCCATCAGGGAATGCAAGGTGTCACTAACAATTGTACTGCCTGTCAAATGTATAACTGTTTAAATGTATCAAAAGTAATAAACGTTATATGGCAGCTGGGATGGGAGGGGAGTTTTGGGGGAAAATGGATACCTGTATAGGTTTGGCTGAAATCCTTCCCCATTCACCTGAAATGATCACAACACTGTTGTTCATCAGTTATACCTCAATACAAAATAAAACGTTTTTTTTAAAGCAACAAATCAAAATATCTATTAACGTTCTTAATAATTTAAAGCATTTCTTTCCCCAAATTGTTTTCAAAATCCTTAGCCTCTTCCTATCCATTCTTCATTTGCGAATGTCTCTTGAAACTTGTTTTTTGTTCTCTCTCTAACCTGGAAGATGGAAGGATGTCCTCCAGTGGACAGAGACACTCCCCTTAACCAAAGTTTGGTTTGGCTCTTCTGAGATCTGTTTGACTAGGCTCAATCTTGGGTTCTCATGCTTTTCCCTGTAGAGTCCAGTTCTAAAAAGAATCTGGCTAACTTGGGGCAACCAGAATTCCCCACTCTTGATGTCTAATCACCCTTGATATCTGATCAGGCTTCTTATCCTCCACCATCATCCACCCCCAGGTGATGTCTGATCACTGGCCAGTGGTCAGCCAGAATGCTGTTAGCTCTGTTCAGCCAGAATTCCTCCCTTCCTCCTGATGTTTCCTTTTAGTGACTTTCTATCCACTGACCCCCATCCTGCTCCTCTGAGCCCAGTCTCTCCCCTCTATGACAAACCCCATCCTGGTAGCTTCCCTTGCATAAAGTCTTACTGTTCCTTAGCAAGAATCATTGAATAATTTTTTTCCTATAACACCATCACAAATTCCCTCTGCCCAAAGTTGCTGTGTAACACTGGAAGCTCAATCTGGTGCTCTGTGACAACCTAGAGGGGTTGGGTGGGGTGGGAGGTGGGAGGGAGGTTCAAGAGGGAAGGGACATATGTATCGCCATGGCTGATTCATGTTGTTGCATGGCAGAAACTAACACAACATTGTAAAGCAATTGTTCTTCAATTAAAAATAAATTTAAAAATATTCCCTCTGCCCAAGAGGAAAGTGGAAGAAGTCACATCCGCTCTATAATGTAAGTCTCCTCCCACGTGCTGAGATTACATTATCAGGACCAGCTTCGTGTGCCTGAGACCTATGCAGTTGTAACTGGCCTCACGCTCAGAGGATCCCAGGCTTGATTTAACTCTATCGCTGACACCTTAGAACTGCCAATAATCTGTCTTTGAACGTGTATCTTGCAAGTGAAATCCAACAGAACAATGAAACACATTCATGAGTAGAGTCCTCTATTTCCTGCTGCCTCCTTCACACACTGCGTTTATAGTATGTGAATACTGCAGTCTGGCCCTCCTGGGCTCATGGTAGGCTGTGGAAGACCGAAGGCAAGTACAAAGTAAATGCCTTACATTTATAACCGAGTCAGCAAGAGTGTGACAGCCCCCTGCTCCCTCTGCACCAGAACTTGCTTTGATTCAAGAAAGCCATGATGTTTTAAGAAGTACAGATGATCAAGGAAACTCATCACAGAGGAACCCTTTCTTACTCGTGTTATTCACCCAAGGTAAACCAACTATTTATGCTGAAAATGATGACCTAAAAAGAAAGGGAAGTTATGCCAACCCACAGTTCTATTTCCTTCCAGTCCTTCCTCAGTCTTTAGTTAAAAGAACATTAGTAGAATACACTTCAGTTAAAATAATTTGGTAGAATACACTTTAGTTAAAAGAACATTGGTAGAATACACACAAATTGAGAAGTGAAACAATGACAGCTGAGGTAGATTTGTGCAGTGTTTCCACTGTTTTGGTAAGAATGAAATACATATGTATGTAGAGACCATAAAATATGAACTGTGCAATTTCTGTGATTCTGAATACAAGTTAAATGTGTTTATATTGACATTTGCAATGATTCTGTGGTTGCACAATACACAGATAAATGGTAAAGTCCATGTAAATAATTTGAATTTTTAGTTTTTCTTTATTTAGAATGACATTAAATAATAAATAAAAAACATGAAGACAAGTCAAGAGAGACCATGGAAGAAAGAAAAAGGCTTGAGCATCTCTTTAGTACCTTAAATGGTATTTCCATTCCTGCTTTTTGGACAAAAAGCTTGAAACATTCATTTGGCACTGGGCAATGCAGATTACACAGCCAGCTCCAAACATGAGCTCTCAGCTTGCTGTTGTGGGATTAAATGACAATGTATGTGAAAATCCCAGGCACAAAGAGAAAATCAACCAGTTACCTCTGGAGAGCTCAGATGGTAAAGAATCTACCTGCAATGCTGGAGACCCAGATTCAATCCCTGGGTCGGGAAGATCTCCTGGAGAAGGGAATGACAACCCATTCCAGTATGCTTTTTATTTAAAAAAATTTAAAAGACTTCAATATGAAATATAAAAGATAGGAATACATTTAAAATGTGTGTAGATTCATGGTTATATTTCGCAAATAATTGATTTTATTTTGAGTTATGTTTGTCTAAGCATTTGTCTTCCAGGTTTTTCATTCACAGTATTTTATACTTTATTTTTCCCTTGTGGACTTTTCTCCTCCTTTGGAATTGCACAGTCTTTTTTTTTTTCCCCTACTAGTATTTCTTCCTCCATAAGAGAGGCATCGGATTTCAGATACTAAGAGGCATGTTTGTACCTATGCTTGTAGTGCTGTGTGCTCTTGGCATATTGTCACATTCTTGCCTAGAGAATACCATGGACAGAGGAGCCTGGCGGGCTATAGTCCATGGGGTCGCAAAGAGTCGGACACCATTGAGTGGCTTTCACACTCATTTCCCGCTCCACCCACCTGCTCTCTCCTACTTTTCATTCCTGTCGCATTTTTCTTGCTCCAATCAATTACTCTCTGTGTCACTGAAATCAACATCCTAAAGCAGAAACTAGATTATGGCAATCCCTCATTCCAAAATATTCTGTGATTGCCCACTCTCTGTGAGATCAAAGCCCAAGCTACTTTGCAGAGCACGCTCTGCCTGCAAGGGCCCCCGACCCACCTTGAGGAGCTAGCCTCGGCTGACTGCTTTAGATATCCAAGCTGATCTAGGTTCTGCATCCTTAGAGACCCCAGAGCACACTGATCACTTATCAAAACATGCTATGGTGATCTGTTTTTACATTTGTCTTTGCCAGACTGTCAGCTCCTCATCTCTCTATTTCATTCTCATCTCATCTGTATAACATTCTCATCTCTGCATTTCTGAATAGGAAGTTCTGGGACCAGCACTCGTTAAAATTTGTTCACAATTGGAGATCAGCACAGTTAGTAAAAGCAGGATGTTCACTTCATATTCTAAATGCACCCTTTATTTCCCCGAATTTTGTCTTCCTTCAAATTGCACTGTGAAAACACAGGAACTCTACCACTTTTGTTATACTTCTGTCATAAAGCATTGCTGGAATAAGTAAGTAACTTACTGAGTGGATGTTGTGACTTGTACAACCTCAACTGGAATAAAAACATTCACTAATCAGCTGCTAAGCTATCAGTGGCCCCATATAGTTAATAAAAACACATATTATCAAATGTTGTACCATGACAAATCCTCTTATAAAAACAACAAAACATTTATTACATTTTATATACCTAAATTTACATATAACCTTTTTTTTTTTCCCTTAAACTCAGTATATATCTTGATTCAAGGGAAAGTCACAGTGGGCAAAATGCTTCCTCTTTGAGGTAGGGGATCATTGGAAAAGACCCTGATGCTGGGAAAGATTAAAGGCAGGAGGAAAAGGGGTCAACAGAGGGTGAGATGGTTGGATGGCATCACTGACTCAATGAACATGAGTTTGAGCAAACTCCAGGAGACAGTGAAGGACAGAGAAGCCTGGTGTGCTGCAGTCCATGGGGTTGCAGAGAGTCAGGCATAACTGGGTGACTGAAGAACAATAATGGGGTACGGGGGTCAAGGTGATGTCCACACACATGAGGAAAACGCATCCTTTCCCAGACATACTGCTTTTTCACTCCACTCTGTAACAATCTCTCTTTTTAAAAATGGTTAGATTCCACTTATCCTACAGACTTGAACAAACTAATTTTCCTCTCCCTAATTAAGCCCATTGCCATATTTCATTCACTCAAGCTTCCTATTAAATGAAACATTATTTTCACTTATAAATGTTCCATGATGTGTTCCTAGTGGTTGCTAATTGGGGACAATTACATGAGGATCAATCAGAACTCATCAGTGGCCACTCTCATTAGCACATCCCTGTTCTGCTTCGGATGCCTCCATGTTGAAGGCAATAGGGCAAATCAGGGCCCCAGAGGGAGCCTTGATGCAGCAGCTCAGGAAATTCACAGGCAATGAGGGCATCCTTCATTTTTAATTTGTTGGTTTATTCTGGCTGGAGGGGAACTGACAAAATCTTCATCACCTAATGTGCTTAATGGTCTAACTGAAATGAGTTGGTGGTGTTGGTTTAGTTCTTATTGGGCCCATTTCCAACTCATACAAACTCCCAATAAATTACCCTAATGAGTCCTTCTCACAGAACACGTACCATTAGACCTCAGTATTTTGTATGGATTTAAAAGCACCGAAAAAGTGAGACAGAGTCTGCAGAAAGTCAGTTATCACACCTCTCAAAGTGTAGGTCATTATCAACCCAGGGGGCTTCCCTGGCTGCTCAGATGGCAAATAACCTGCCTGCAATGAGGGAGACCTGGGTTCGATCCCTGGGGTGGGAAGGTCCCTTGGGGTAGGAAATGGCTACCCACTCCAGTATTCTGGCCTGGAGAATCTCATGGACTGAGGTCCATGGGGTCACAAAGAGTCAGACACGACTGAGCGACTGTCAGTTCCTTCCTTCCAACCTAGGAGAAAACGCTACCCCAACTGGAGGAAAGAGTGTCTTCACTTTCTTTTCTTGTTGAATGAGATGTCCAGGAGAAGGAACATAATTTTTGTTTCATTTTACTTGTTATTGGTGGGGTTGAACTGCATTTCTACTACTGGAAAGTCAAGTCACATTTACTTTACTGTCATGAGTTAATATTTAAAAAAAATATATATATATATATATATACACATGAAAAGGAAGAAAATGCTGGAATGGAGCATAAAATAGAACAAATTGATTCCTCCAGAGTCAGGGAAGATATACTTCTCTTGCTTTATTGTATAAGTGGTTAATGGTTTAAAAATAATACCTAGAGGGGTTATGCTAAATTAAATAAGTCAGATAAAGACAAATACTGTATGATTTCACTTATATGTGAAATCTACAAAACAAATGAAAACACATAACTGAACAGAAATGAAGTCATAGATACAGAGAACACACAGGTGGTTCCCCAGGGGAGGGCAGAGGGGAAGGAGAGAAACAATAAGGGAGAACAAGAGCTACAAACTTCCAGTTATAAGACAACTGAGTCACACCGTGCCAGGAATATAGTCAATCATCATGAAATATTTCTGTGTAGCGGCAGATAGTAACGAGACTTACTGTGATGACCGTTTTGAAATGTATATATCGAATACCTATGTTGCATACCAGTAACAAGCAATGTGCTGTTACTCAAACATACTTCAGAAACAAAGAAGCAAACTCGTAGAAAAAGAGACAGGATTTGTGGTCATCAGAGATGGTAGCGTGGGAATGTATGAAGAATGTGAGAGCTGGACCATAAAGAAGACTGAGCACTGAAGAATTGATGCTTTTGAACAGTGGTTGTTGGAGCAGGCTCTTGAGAGTCCCTTGGACTGCAAGGAGATCCAACCAGTCCATCCTAAAGGGAATCAATCCTGAATATTCATAGGAAGGACTGATGCTGAAGCTGAAACTCCAATACTTTGGCCACCTGACGTGAAGAACTGACTCATTAGAAAAGACCCTGATGCTGGGAAAGATTGAAGGGAGGAGGAAAAGGGGATGACAGAGCATGAGATGGTTGGATAGCTTCACTGACTCAATGGATATGAGTATGAGCAAACTCTGGGAGATAGTGAATGGCAGGGAAGTCTGGCATGCTGCAGTCCATGGGGTTGCAAAGAGTCAAGATGTGACTAAGCGACTGAACAACAGTGTGGGGAAGGGAGCTGGTATGAAGGTGGTCAAAATGTACAAACCTACAGTTAAAAGATAATAATGAAGGATGTAAGGTACAATATGATAAATATAATCAGAAATCAGCACAACATGTAAAGCAATTTTCCAATAAGTACAAACTAGAAAAAAAAAATCAAAGAGCTAAATGATATAGCTGTTGTCAAGGCAGTAAAACCTGAGTTCTTATCACAAGGAAAAAAAATGTTTGTTTTTTTTACTATTTTCTTAATTTTGCATCTAGATGAGATGATAAGATATTCACTATATATATTGTTGTTTAGTCACTAAGTCATATCCAACTCTTTTGCAACCCCAAAACTGTGTCCACCAAGCTCTTCGGTCCATGGGATTTCCCAAGCAAGAACACTGGAGTGGGTTGGCATTTCCTCTTCCAGGGGATTTTCCCACCCTAGGGATCGAATCCGTGTCTCCTGCCTCTCCTGAACTGCAGGCGGGTTCTTAACCACTGAAGCCATCAGGGAAGCCCAGCCAGTTAAACTAGACACACTTATGTCAGGAAAGTGAGGGATAAAGTTAGCTGCAAATTCTTGCCACTGCATGACTTTACTCTCCCCATCCCCTTGAATCTGAACTGCTCATGACTTGCTTGCTGCTGCTGCTGCTGCTGCTGCTGCTGCTAAGTCACTTCAGTCATGACCCCATAGACAGCAGCCCACCAGGCTCCGCCGTCCCTGGGATTCTCCAGGCAAGAACACTGGAGTGGGTTTCTTAGATCACTGAAATACAGCAGAAATCATAATTGTACCCTCATAAGTTCTTAGGGCTGGGCCTTCAGAGATATACAATTGTAGATCCCTTCATGACAGAACACTGCTTTTGGAAACAAGACACTGTATGAGAGGTCTGACTACCTCACGACAGCCAAGTTGCGAAGGAAGCCCAGGCTAGCCACATGGCAAGAGAAGGGGCACGTGGAGGTGGGCACGTGAAGGTCTTCCTGACCTTCCTTTTGTGCCCAGCCTCACTTAATGGTAACATGCAAGAGAAGAACTACCCAGATGCACCTTGCCTGGATTCTTCATCCACAGGATCTTGGGCAGGTAAAACAGGTTTGATGTTAAAGCCACCAGGGTTTGGGCTGGTTTATTAAAAGTAACTGATCATGAAAACACGTGTATAGCACAGAACACAGCACTTCTTGGAAGCTGGAAATGGAACTAATGACTGACTTTGAAATTTTCAAGGGAAAATGTATTTCTGTGTTGCCTTTTTTTTTTAATCTGTTAAACACTGTATTTTTTTATTGGAGTATAATTGCTTTATAATGACCATTGTTTTTCAGCCTTCAGGCTAAGATAAAAAAATAGTATGAGAGCTTCCCTGGTGGCTCATTGGTAAAGAATCTTCCTGCCAATTCAGGAGACATGGGTTCAATCCCTGGATTGGGAAGATCTCCTGGAGAAGGAAATGGCAATCTGCTCTAGTATTCTTTCATGAAAAATGCCACAGAGGAGCCTGGAGGGCTACAGTTTATGGGTCACAAAAGAGTCAGATATGACTGAGCGACTGAGGGACTGAGCACACAATTGCTTGACTGTGTCATGTTAGTTCCTGCTATACAACAAAGTGAATCAGCTACATGTATACATATATACCCTCCCTCTTGAGCTCTGCCCCCATGCCACCCCCTGCATTTTGTTGCGAAGAGAAAAATACTTGCAGAAATAGGGGGCTAAACATTAACTATCTGCTTCACTGTATCCTGAGTAAATGAAACATCTACTTTATTTAAATTTACAATGAATTCAAGTGAATACACACGAGATTTGTTCAATACAATATGCTTCTGGGGTTGAGATTTTAAAAAAAATGTAAAATACTTAAGGCCTATTACACTAAGTAAAAATACTGTTTGAAATGGAAATGATGTATAAAATTATAATTGGATAGTGGATAATACTGAAAGTATTATAACTTAGCATACACTGGCATAGAACCACATAGACTAGAGAAAACAAAAAAGAAGTGAAATTCACCAGGGAAACTATATGGGTAGAACTGTGTTTTGAGCCTGATCTTTAAAAAAAAACGAGGATAAAATTGGACAGTAGAATTGAAGGGAACGCCAAGAGAGTATCGACATGGCAGATTTCTAATATGAACTAAAGATGAAAGAAAAATAAAAATCAATAACTTATTTAAGTCAGTTTAACATTTCTAGACACCACTTTAGCTCAGCTGTGCAGAATGTAATTCAGCCTGGGAAATATTTCTGCTAATGTATTGCGGTGGTGAAAGAGAAGTGTGAAAGGGGAAGAGTGGTCATTTCAAAGGAATACTGATATTTAGGCTCTGCTGGAAGGAGAAAGAGTATGAGAGAATAAGCCAAATGAAACAAAAAGCAAAAAGAAACCTCTCCCAAACCAAAACCCCAATCAACCAACAAATAAAAAACACACAAAGAAGGAACTACTACAGGGGCACCTTGCTTTGAGCTAATTACTAGGATTGTCTCTGTGTGTGTATATATTTTGCAACAATAAGCATTTTAATAATTCAGGTGTCCTGGAAAGAAGGGGATTAAAATTAGCTCTGTAATGAAATTTAAAAGCAAAAACTGCTCTTAAAATGCAAAAGAAAATGGATGTGAATTTTCTCCACATGAAGTTTTTCATGGTTTTAAGATGACCATGTGTGCCTGTGTGTCACTGAGTCCTGTCTGACTCTTTGTGGCCTCAGAGACTGTAGGTCACCAGGCTCCTCTGTCCATGGGATTTCCCAGCAAGAATTATTCAGTGGGATGCCATTCTCTACTCCAAGGGTGCTTCCAGACCCAGGGATCGAAACCACATCTCCTGTATCTCCTGCATTGGCAGATAGATTCTTTACCACTGAGCTGCCTGGAAAGCAGTACATGCTGCTGCTGCTGCTAAGTCACTTCAGTCATGTCTGACTCTCTGTGCGACCCCATAGACGGCAGCTCACCAGGCTCCCCCATCCCTGGGATTCTCCAGGCAAGAACACTGGAGTGGATTGCCATTTCCTTCTCCAATGCATGAAAGTGAAAAGTGAAAGGGAAGTTGCTTAGTCGTGTCCGACTCTTTGCGACCCCATGGACTGCAGCCTACCAGGCTCCTCCATCCATGGGATTTTCCAGGCAAGAGTACTGGAGTGGGGTGCCATTGCCTTCTCCAGGAAAGCAGTACATACCTAGCAGTAAATTTATTATTGGTAAATTGTTCAGTCGTTCATTCGTGTCTGACTCTTTGCAACCCCATGGACTGCAGCACACTGGGCTGTCTCTCTATCTGCCAGAGCTTACTCAAACTCATGTCCATTGAGTCAGTGATGCCATTCAACCATCATGCTCTCTGTCGTCCCCTTCTCCTCCTACCTCCAGTCTTTCCCAGCATCAGGGTCTTTTTTAATGAGTCGGCTCTTTACATCAGGTGGCCAAAGTATTGGAGCCTCAATTACAGCATCAGTGCTTCCATGAATATTCAGGATTGATTGCCTTTAATATTGACTGGTTAAATCTCATGCAGATCAAGAGACTCTCAAGAGCCTTCTCCAACACCACAGTTTAAAAGCATCAATTCTTCAGCACTCAGCCTTCTTTATGGTTCAACTCTCACATTAATACATGACTACTGGAAAATACCTCTGCTAAAATTATCTATAGGAAAATTTAGAAATACTTAATATTCTTGGTCTTTTCATACTGTTCATGGGGTTCTCAAGGCAAGAATACTGAAGTGGTTTGCCATTCCCTTCTCCATTGGATCACGTTTTGTCAGAACTCTTCACCATAACCCGTCCGTCTTGGGTAGCCCTACACTGCATGGTTCATAGTTTCATTGAGTTAGACCTTGGAAAAAGACCCTGATGCTGGGAAAGATTGAAGGCAGGAGGAGAAAGGGATGACAGAGGATGAGATGGTTGGATGGCATCACCGACTCAATGGACATGAGTTTGAGCAAACTCTGGGAGTTGGTGTTGGACAGGGAAGCCTGGCGTGCTGCAGTCCATGGGTCCACAAAGAGTTGGATATGACTGAGTGACTGAACTGAACTGAATACTCTTGGTTACAAGGGAAATGCAAATTAAAACCAGAATGAAATACTGCTTCCTATCTACTCAAATGGCTATGTTTAAAATACTGACACTACCAAATGTTGGCAAGGTTGTGAAGCAACTGAAATACTGATATATTTTTGTGGAAGTATAAAACTCTGCAATCACTGTGGGGAAAGGTGAGCAGGTGTAGTTTCTTATAAAACCACACACACACCTACTCAATGGTCCAGAAATTCAAAACCTAGGTATTTTCCTAAGGAAAATAAACACACACACACACACACACACACACACACACACACACACAAGAAAACTTGTACGAGAATGTTCTTGGCAGCTTTGTTTACAGTAGCCCCCAAATGGAAAGAGCCCAGAGCCTCAACAGGCGGATTCATTTTGATATTTGGCAAAACTAATACAATTATGTAAAGTTTAAAAATAAAATAAAATAAAAAAAATAGGAGAATAGACAAAAATATCTGTGGCTCATTCATGTAATAGGATGTTGCTAAGTAATGAAAAGGAAAGAACTAGTGGTACCTACAACAGCAAGAATGAATCCCAAAGTTTCATGCTTAATAAAAGAAGATTCAGGGAAAGTAACATATGCTTTTTGCTTCACTGAATATGAAACTCTTGAACAGGCAAGACTAACTGATGGCAGGAAAACACACACACCCCTAAGGTTGTCTTTGAGAGAGTAGGGTGGAGATATACAGGTTTACTGGGAAGTGGATGAACCGACTTCCTGGGGTGAGAGCAATGTCTATATTTTAACAGAGATTTGGTTGCATACCTGTGTTGTTTACTGAAACTTGATGAATAGTACACTTAAAATTTGTGCATTTCCTTGCATATAAATTGCACTTCAAAGGAAAAATAGGAACTGGAAAAGAATATTAAACTCTAGTTATTGACATGCTTGAGGTATTTTGGGGGAAGTGTACTTATGACGGTGATTCTTCCGAAATGCATAATAAGCAAATAACATTTGTTATACAGAAAATAGCATTTGAATAGAGAAGTGGATAGATGAATACATATGTGATAGATCAAATATATTAAACTGTTACAGGTAGGGTGTAGGTGGTGGGTTTATGAATGTTCTTTGTAAAGTCATTTAAAAAATTTTATTTGTACATTTAATATTTTCCATAATTAAACATTAGAAAATAATTGAGAAAAGAAGGAATCCCATATTCTTGGCTCCAACATATTGTGTAGTACACCTGAACAGAAAAAGCAAATTCCCCAAGTAAAGGGCATATCTAATGTAATTTAATGGACAACTGTATAATAAATATAATATGCACAAGTGTAACATAAATCAATTATTGACAAGTAGCTTGAGATGGTTTTTCTCCAATATGAATCTAAATAAAATATTCTAGTTTACTGCAAAAATAACTGAGCTATTTAGTGTTATGAGAGGAATGTCTATTTTGGGTGATGTTCTATTTAGGGGTAAGGGGCAGATGTTTTAGGCTCCAAGGGCCATAAGGTCTGTATCATGGTTACTGGACTGTTGTGTTGTAGAGGCCATCATAGACAACACCCCAATAAATGGGCGAGGCTGATCTCCCGTAATTTATCTACAGAAACAGGCAACTGGCCACATTTGGTCCTTGGGCTGTCACTTGCCAATTCCTACTGTACTGGGTTGGACAAAAAGTTATTTCAGTTTTTTCTGTTACATCTTGTAGAAAAACCCAAACAAACTTATTGGCCAGCCCAATATTTGAAGAATATTCATAACTGAATTATTCTGCAACCTTGCATCTCAGATTGTATACTGTTTATAATGTAAATACTGGTTTCAGAGAGTATATTCAACTAGTCAGCCTTATTTTTTCAACTCTCCTAATGCAAAAGGTTTTCTAAGTGGCTCAGTGGTAAAGAATCTGCCTGCCAATGCAGAAGATGCAAGAGACACAGATTCAATCCCTGGGTCAGGAAATGGCAAATCACTCTAGTATTCTTACCTGGAAACTTCCATGGACAAAGGAGCCTGGCAGGCCACAATCCATGGGGCCATAAAGAGTCAGACATGACTGAGCAACTGAGCACAATGAATAATTCAAACAACTTGAGGAACATAGTTCTATTGTCTGATTAGTTTTTTTTCTTCTGGTTGGGTCTGTTTGGGGGCCCAGGTCTTGCTTTCTAATTCACTGGGTGTCAAATGTTCACATGTCGTGGTGCTTGCTGCCGCTGCTGCTGCTAAGTCACTTCAGTTGTGTCCGACTCTTAGCGACCCCATGGACTGCAGCCTACCAGGCTCCTCCCATGGAATTTTCCAGGCAAGAGTACTGGAGTGGGTTGCCATTGCCTTCTCCACCTGGTGCTTGAGTGTTAACTAATATGAGTTTTATTATTCATTAAAGGATGAAGCTAAAATAATAGTATTGAATTTAAGTAGAAGGCATGTTGACAGAACTGAGTAGGAAAAAGAAGACCTGGCTGGACAGAGTATGGGCCTTCAAATGATTTGTCTGTGCAGGAAGAGGAGACTCATTCCCTTCACTGAACTCTAGTTGGTGCTGGGGAGTGGGGAGAACCAACCTCTAACAAGACCTAGCTCCTGCCCTTCAGGAACTAGCACTGTTGGTTACCTTCTGGGGATAGGGCAATGGATAGCAGGTGACTAGAAGAAAAACATCATTCATTAAAGAAACCTTCCTCCAACTACAGCCTTCTGATCGGAGTTTTACATTGGAGATGGAGTAAGCTCACCATCCATGGAAGTAATCAAGAAGCAAATTACCCCCAGTTAGACCTCCATGCTTATTAGAGCAATATCTCAATTAGAAGGACTAAATCCAGAATCGGATGCAGAGTCATAATTTACAAATTTAATTTGTTACTGGAAAAGAAAATAACAGATTTAACAGATTATGTTAGTAACAGGCACCTGCTATTCACTGTGCACAATATTTGAAGATATTTTTACCTTTACCAACTTTTTCTTATCTAGAATTCAGCAAACTGCAATGATCAGTTCCTTTGTAAAGGTGTTCATTAAATTCTTTATGTTTGACTGATATTAAAAAAGAATTAAATATTTGTAAACCACCTGCCCCTTTATCTCAAATTAGGGGTTAAAATTAGCTATGTTACTTAGAAAAGGAAATTTAATAACATTTTACCCATTTTTTTGCTGACATTTTCAAAAGGACACAAATGAGACTGACTACTTTCAAGCTCTCTTCAGTTCAGTTCAATTCAGTTCAGTTCAGTCGCTCAGTCATGTCTGACTCTTTGCGACCCCATGAATCGCAGCACGCCAGGCCTCCCTGTCCATCACCAACTCCCGGAGCTCACCCAGACTCACGTTCATCCAGTCAGTGATGCCATCCAGCCATCTCATCCTCTGTCATCCACTTCTCCTCCTGCCCTCAATCCCTCCCAGCATCAGAGTCTTTTCCAATGCGTCAACTCTTCCCATGAGGTGGCCAAAGTACTGGAGTTTCAGCTTTAGCATCATTCCCTCCAAAGAAATCCCAGGGCTGATCTCCTTCAGAATGGACTGGTTGGATCTCCTTGCAGTCCAAGGGACTCTCAAGAGTCTTCTCCAACACCACAGTTCAAAAGCATCAATTCTTTGGCGCTCAGCTTTCTTCACAGTCCAACTCTCACATCCATACATGACCACTAGTTCCCTGCTATTGACTCCATTATAAATTGAAAGATGAAAGTAATGGAAATTAAATAACATCTCAATTAATCTATATTGTCTTTTATTTGTTAGTTCATTAGTCATGCCTTAAAATTTTAGCTTATAAGTGAAAATGATGGATATCTAAACATATGGGCTAGCTTATTATACTAAACCTACCCATTTTGAAGCCATACATTTTCCTAACATTTTGAAATAAACTTACTATCAACTGGAAACTCTGAAGCACTCTAAAAACTCAATAATGTACTTGTCAATATACAGAAGTGCAAAATTTACTAAATTATTACCATGTATTTTAGCCTTTTTAAGACTAAGCCAATTAAACTGCTTCCTTATGGCTTCCCTGATGGCTCAGATGGTAAAGAATCTGCCTGCAATGTGGGAGACCCGAGTCCAGTCCCTGGGTCGGGAAAGATCCCCTGGAAAAAGACATGGCAACCCACTGCAGTATTCTTGCCTGGAGGATCCCATGGATAGAGGAGCCTGATGAGCTACATACAGTCCATGGAGTCGCAAAGAGTTGGACATGGCTGAGCGACTAAAACTTTCACTTTTTTCCCTGTTTGTTTTATTGAATGCTGAGTTTGAGTAGCCCTGTACATTCATGATTGTTTGTTTTAATCATTAAGTCCTGCCCGACTTGCAACCTCATGGACTATAGCCCACTAGGCTCCCCAGCCCATGGGATTTCGCAGGCAAGAATACTGGAGTGGGTTGCCATTTTCTTCTTCAGGGGATCTTCCCAGATCAGGGATTGAACCCACATCTCTTACATTGCAGGCAGATTCTTCACCACTGAGCCATCAGGGAGGCCCCCTGCAATCATGATAGCAGTTCTTGATTCCTCATAAAAGAAATCAGGTTAGATTTAGAGATTCATGGCTTTCTTCTGAGACAGTATTTTCCAAAGAGGTGACACGGGTTCAGATCTAGCATCCTCTTAATGTGCCTCATCTGTGCCCATCAGTGTGCCCATCTCTGGAGGGCACAAATATAATAAACAGCACCCCTTCTCTCAAGATGCTCAGGAATCAGCAGAGAGAACAGGCTTGTGTAGGGACCAAGCCTCGGATATGGTGGCATTAGAAGCACAGTGTTGGAAAGGATTTGGTGTGAAGGAGGAAAATGCAAAAATGTCCAAGAAGAGATGGAATGGGAGATGGATTTTATAGCTGATTGGGGAATTTTGGATGAACAAATAGTGGGAGTGTGATTACAGCTGGGACTGAGCACATGAAGGAAAGAGAATGTTGGGATAAATAAAGCCCTAAAGGGCTGGACAATATCCTGGTGTGCTTGAAGCAAAGAAGGTGCCAAATAAAGCCCTAAAGGGCTGGACAATATCCTGGTGTGCTTGAAGCAAAGAAGGTGCCTTTAAGAAGGGGCACAAGAGGTAGTGGAGAATGCTCCCAGATGATACACTGGAAACTGTTTGTGACAAACCCCAAATGGAATATTTGGCATTTATTCTGGAAGGTTTCTGAGAAATAAAATGGCTAGATTAAAGAAGACTGTGGGAAGAATTTCCCACAATCAACTTCACATGAGCATCACCAGCTTACAGGTGTCTAGGCCATGTCTGAGGCACTAGACCTCAAAATTGGTACCTGTGTGGCTCACTGCAGATTCAGTATAGGCTGTTCTGCCCTATCTCAAATTAGCAACCTCAGGATATGTGTGCAGTGTATCCGGCAACATGAGGGAAGACACTGTGGTCCATTCATAACTGATGTTGATGAGATTTGGTTGGGGAGGAAGGTTAAGAGGATCTCAAAGATACAGCAAATAGCCAGATGTATAACGTTGGGACAAATATACAAAACTGGGAAAGTGAGATCTTTAACTTCAAAGGGCTTTCAGTACCAGTTTGGCAAAGAATATACATTCTTTATAGTATATTGAGAATATTCAGCTACCAAAATACATGTACTTCAGCTATTTTTTTCATTTCATTCATTCAATTAATCAACACATATACATACGAGTGTCCACACTGCACCAGGTACTTTTGGAAACCAAGGATTCAATGGTAAGCCAATAAGGAGATGCTTCTGTTAATAGCAAGTCCACATGGAATGGACAGGGCTGTGGAAGCTTCTGCAAAATAGGTAGGGGGTTTCCAGGTTCTAATACATGAACTACCTATTCACATATTAGAACCATGGTATAGAGAAAAACACATGGTCCCATAGCGCAACTGGTAAACAATCCACCTGCAATGTGGGAGACCTGGGTTCGATCCCTGGGTTGGGAAGATGCCCTGGAGAGGAGAAAGGCTACACACTCCAGTATTCTGGCCTGGAGAGTTCCATTGACAGAGGAGACTGACAGGCTATAGTCCATAGGGTCACAAATAGTTGGACATGACTGAGGGACTTTCAGTTTCACTTTTTATATTAAAAATGTGTCCTCAGTTACACAATCACACTTGCTAAAAAGTTATGAGATTTAAAGAATGTACAAAGAAGCAAATAACTAAGAATGAACATAATCCTAGTTAATCTTAGTGATCTGTGCTTTACAAAGGAAGAATATTTGGATGGTCTCACATACATGGTAAATGATTTCTTTGCATTATCACCCATGTTGTCATTACATAGGCCAGTTGCTGTGTGTGTGCTCAGTCATGTCTGACTCTTGGTGACCCCATGGACTGTAGCCTGTCTGGCTCCTGTATTCATGGGATTCTCCAGGCAAGAACACTGGAGTGGGTCGCTGTTTACCTCTCTAGGAGATTTTCCCAACCCAGGGATGGAAACCATGTCTCTCCTGTCTCCTGCCCAGCTGTGATCAGATGATTTAATCAGCATGTAGAAAAACACGATTTAGCTCTTTCCCAAAGACATGCTTCAATATGAACTATACAAGAAGCACAGTACATAACTTTGCTTAAGGGACTTGCTTCCTTTATGGAAAATCTAATCTACATATAATTCTTCTCTTTAACCTTTATTCGCATTCCCAGAGCAAGTGAATATAGCTGTGAAAAAGTGATTATACCTAAAAGTCACACAAGTTCAATAACTCGTGATAGCTCTTAATGAAACAGGGAATGTTGGCTTTGAGATGGAAATCACACCACCATGGTTGGTATGACCTACAGCTAGCAGCAGTCACACCCGCTCCCACAGAGGGAATTCACCTGACAGAGAGGACAGACAGCTCAATAATGAGGTCTCACTTTCTGTGCTAGCCAAGCTTGGGACCCAAAGTATGGGCTTCTCAGTTCTCTGTAACCAGCCATGCATTTCCATGCTGTTGAGCTTGAATGTCCAGCCACACAATGCCTTTTCTGGTCACCATTCAGTTTGGGTAACTTGGCATGAAATCATTTCTTAGGCAAATTAAGCCTAGATGGCACAGAGGATTGCTTTGCAGGTGATGCAGCAGAGAGGCTCCCCACAGGCTTTAACAGTCACACAGAGAGGGTCTTCTGCCCATAAGTTAGCCAGATGCTCTTGGTATCCTCATTGGTCAAAAAGGGGAAGACAAACACTATTTCCCTTTCATGGCTTTAATTTCTTATTAATATATGTTAGTCACTCAGTTGTGTCTGACTCTTTGTGACCACATTGACTGTAGCCCACCAGGCTCCACTGTCCATGGGATTTTCCAGGCAAGAAGACTGTAATGCATTGCCATTCCCTTCTCCAGGGGATCTTCCCAACTCAGGGATCGAACCTGGGTCTCCTGCATGGCAAGCAGATTCTTTATTGTCTGAGCCACCGGGGAAGCCCAAATCCATGGAAAAGAATGTGATAAATAAAGTGAATAGAAGCAACTATTACTAATAGTAGAATCAAACTGGGATGTTATTTGATAGACTAGAAGGCTGGTTTTTTAATAATTAGGTCAGAACAACATAAACCAATCTGTTCTAGATAAACCAGGAACAAGGTCTTCTCCCCAAAATTAACCAAAACTTAAAGATTTCATTGTTAATATTCAAGTAAAATATTATTTAGATGACTCATTCTAACATATTTCCCTTTATCTCTACATATTCTTTCCTTAATTTTAATGTATATTAAAGAGCAACTTTGCAGCTATTCTGTTGTTTTTCAGTCACTAAGTCTCATCTGGCTCTTTGTGACCTCATGGACCGCAGCATGCCAGGATTCCCTGTCCTTCACCATATCCCAGAGTTTGCTCAAACTCATGTCCATTGAGTCGGTGATGCCATCCAAACATCTCATCCTCTATCATCCCCTTCTCCTCCTGCATTCAATCTGTCCCATCATCAGAGTCTTTTTCAATGAGTCGGCTCCTCACATGAGATGGCTGAAGTATTGGAGATTCAGCTTCAACATCTGTCCTTCCAACGAATATTCAGGGTTGATTTCCTTTAGGATTGACTGGCTTGATCTTCTTGCTGTCTTCACCAGTCACAGTTTGAAAGCATCAATTCTTTAGTTCTTAGTCTTCTTTATGGTCCAACTCTCATATCCATTCTTGACTACTGGAAAAGCCATAGCTTTGACTAGATAGACCTTTATCAGCAAAGTGATGTCTCTGCTTTTTAATACACTGTCTATTGTCACCCTACTTATGTAACTTATATGCAGAGTACATCATGCCAAATGTCGGGCTGGATGAAGTACAAGCTGGAATCAAGTTGACCGGGAGAAATATCAATAACCTCAGATATGCAGATGACACTACCCTCATGGCAGAAAGCAAAGATGAACTAAAGAGCCTCTTGATGAAAGTGAAAGAGGAGAGTGAAAAAGCTGGCTTAAATCTCAACATTTAAATAATGAAGATCAGGGCATCTGGTCCCATCACTTCATGGCAAATAGATGGGGAAACAAGGTAAATAGCAACAGATTTTATTTTCTTAGGCTCCAAAATCACTGCAGATGGTGACTGCAGCCATGAAATTAAAAGACACTTGCTCCTTGGAAGAAAAGCTATGACCAACCTAGACAGCATATTAAAAAGCAGAGACATTACTTTACCAATAGAGGTTCATTTAGTCAAAGCTATGGTTTTTCCAGTAATCATGTATGGATGTGAGAGCTGGACTATAAAGAAAGCTGAGCACCGAAGAATTGATGCTTTTGAACTGTGGTGTTGGAGAAGACTCTTGAGAGTCCCTTGGACTGCAAGGATATCCAACCAGTCTCCTGAAGGTAATCAGTCCTGGATATTCATTGGAAGGTCTGATGATGAAACTGAAACTCCAAAGTTGGGCCACCTGATGAGAAGAACTGACTCCTTGGAAAAGACCCTGATGCTGGGAAAGGCAGGAGAAGGGGATGATAGAGTATGAGATGGTTGGATGACAGCACCAACTTGATGGACATGAGTTTGAGCAAGCTCTGGGAGTTGATGATGAACAGGGAAGCCTTGTGTGCTGCAGTCCATGGGGTTGCAAAGAGTCAGACACAACTGAGCAACTGAACCGATGCTTGTCATAGCTTTCTTTCCAAGGAGCAAATGTCTTTCAATTTAATGGTTGCAGTCACTGTCCGCAGTGATTTTGGAGTCAAAGAAATTAAAGTCTGTCATTGTGTCCATTTTTTCTCCATCTCTCTGCCATGAAATGGAAAAAATTGGTTTATCCCCTGCATCAAAATTTTCTGCAAGTGATGCTTCATTTTATCTCAAACTTAAAACAAAATGATGTAGGTTTTTATTCTCCTCAAGCTCAATTTTACTTTCGTAGACAACTAACAGTAGTGGGCTGTGATAGGATTTGATCCTAGTGTGTGGGAGTCTTAAAACTATTTAATAAGACAGGCAATGTATCTTGAGAAAACTGGAATTCCTATGAAAAGCTCCGAGCAAATAAAACGTATTTCCAAATTCTTAGGTACTATTATTGGATGAGACCATGTTGACTCTAGACAATCCCCAAATGAGAAATATTGGAAAATAATCTAGTCTTATATTCAGAAATTGAGAAGGCTCAAATATATTTTAAATTGCAACTACTATTTGGAAATGCTCACAATTGCAACATTATAAAATATAGGTACCAATATTCAATGATAGAAGGATGTTAGGAGGCTAATATGTATATTTTTATATATTTATGCTAAAGTAAGTATACATTGGGAAAATATTATGCAAAAGCAGATATATTCTCTCTCAAATTGAAACTTAACTTCAAGAGAGCATGGATAAAGTTATTCCTAAAGCCCTATTATCTATACACTTGTCAACTATCTTTCAGCTTTTACATGCTGAGCACATTAGTATGCAAACAAATGTAATGTGAATATAAGCATGCAGAGTGAGAATATATATTTGTCAAAGCCTAATTATCTTTCAAGAAATTATATAAACTATAATGAAAATACCCATAATGCTGCCCAGAAAGATAGTGTTTTGGATTTAGAAGACTATGTTTTTGTTCATTTAGAGAGCTGAAAACATAATGTATTATAGTTACATTGATTATTTTTAAAGGATGATAGTTTTAAGACAAAGTTTAAAAAAATGCAACATCAATATCAGCTTAGGAATTAATTGTGTTTGTCACTGAAATGTGTCATAGCATTAATAATGAATAAACTAGTGACATTTTAGAATTTTTCTTACAACTATGCATATGATCTTGTAACATTTAATTTCAGTTGCATAGAGCAGACGTGCTATAGGTGTAAAAACTGCTCATCAAGCCGTTTATTACTGATCTCATTATATTGACAATTAAAAATGAGAAAAACAGTGCGAATCTCCAACAAGCGGTGGGAGCTGGGGCAGCAGCTCGCCTCTGTTACCATGTCTGGGGGAAGTCTATCTGTTACCATGTCTGGGGGAAGTCTATCTGTTACCATGTCTGGGGGAAGTCTATCTGTTACCATGTCTGGGGGAAGTCTATCTGTTACCATGTCTGGGGGAAGTCTATCTGTTACCATGTCTGGGGGAAGTCTATCTGTTACCATGTCTGGGGGAAGTCTATCTGTTACCATGTCTGGGGGAAGTCTATCTGTTACCATGTCTGGGGGAAGTCTATCAGTCAAACTGTCTTCTTCTTTAATCATCAGTTAATGTGACTATTAACAAGATATTTTCTCCAATATGTGCTTCCATTAGCATAATTCTGGGCCCTAATTACCATATGCTTTTTTCCATCTTTAAATATCTGACATAAAAATTGCAGTAGCAAATAGACCCATGTGGCTTTCTAATCTAGTCTTTTTCCAAACTTGTCAGGGATGACATTCTTTTGTGTGCCTTTTAATGCAGTTTCTTTTGATTACTTCTTAAGACTTTTAAAAAATAAAAGTAATACACATTAATGTAAAAAGTAAGAAATTCAGTAAAGTTAAAAAAAATAAGATAAAATCACATTAATCATGTAAGTCAGAGGCAATCATTGGGAATGATCTATGATCCATTAATGTATATTATTTTTTATTTATACTTCACAGAATTAAAACCAGATTCCTTTTTTACTTGCTGCTGTTTTGTTAACATTTCTCCTGGTCTTTGGCTCAGACACTAAAGAATCTGCCTGCAATGCAAAAGTCTGTGTTTGATCCTTGGGTGAGGAAGATTCCCCTGGAGAAGAGAATGGCTACTCACTCCAGTATTCTTGCTTGGAGAATTCTGGCAGGCTACAGTTCATGGGGTTGCAAAGAGTTGGACACAACTGAGCAACTAACACTTTCACTTTACATTTTAAAGAAATAACTTGTAACAATTACCTAAGGGAAATCAATACTGAATATTCATTGGAATGACTGATGCTGA